>NW_015544359.1:49642-67457 GCF_001515605.1 Sinocyclocheilus anshuiensis | reverse complement strand
AAACCCAAAGAGATATTCTTTATAAAAGTTAAGACTCGTCCACACCCTCCTAAAATGCCTCGTTTAAACACACACCCACACGTCTACGTCACTGTGTGGGAAGATTTGCATAACACTGCCCAAATGTTTACGCAAAGAAAGAAATAACTTTGATTCTCGCTGTACTATTGTTGCCGCCGCTGCCGCCATGTCGTAGAGAAGCTGTGTGTTTCGTTGTGAAAGCAAAACTACTTTGTTTGGCCTTCCAAAAGAGGACACAACTAGAAATCAGTGGTTAAGTTGTATTTATTGACTGTTCTAGAACAGTGCAACGCAAGTATTTGAGCGTGTGCAGTGCATTTTATGGAGGACTATTTCCTGGGAGAGTAGCCTACAAGGCTGTTTTTATAAAGTGGGGCAATTCCACCTTTGCAAGGATAGTCTGGCGCTTCTGACTCACAGCCTGTAAGTATGTTTTTATTTTTAAAGAATTTGTCACTGACTAATCAAACATGAATTTTGAGCAGTGTAGAGTAGCGCTTGTTGTTTGTCCTTTCTCCGATTACAAATGTAAACATGGTTTTATGTTTACGTGGCGTGATATGCAACGCAACGCATAAAAAGACAGTATAAGAAGAATAAAAAGAAGTATAAGTCATTATAATCAGTAATTATGTCCCCACTGGATGCAACAAATGACTTGTTTGTAATTGGTTTTAATGTTTTTGTCTCGTCGCGCCGGGACACGGCATCACAACATGGTAACATTTCCATTACACGCTTGAGGTATTCGGCCAATCACAACGCACTGGATAGCTAGCCAATCGGAGCACAGCTCGCTTTTCAGACCGATGAGCTTTGTAAAAATCGACGCGTTTCTGAAAGGCGGGGCATAGAGGAGAAACAATAATGTACAGTATGTGGAAAATAATGTGTTTTTTTAACCTTAAACCGCATAAACACATTGCATTACACCAAATACACAAAATAATGCTCTTTTTAGCAACGTCATATGACCCCTTTAAAATGGTGGGTCCCACTTTATATTAGGTGGCCTTAACTACTATGTACTATGTACAATATACTTATTGTGTTCTTGTTGTATTGCAAAACACTTTTGTTGCTAATGAGGTGGAATACGGGTAGGTTAGGGACAGGTTTGGTGGTATGGGTAGGTTTAAGTGTAGGTTAACGTGACATGCAGGTATTTTTTTTTTAAATATAATCCAATGTAAAAACATGTATGTACACAATATGTGCATTGTATCAAATTGTTAATTTAAATGTAAGTACATAGTAGCTAAGGCCACCTACAGTAGTGGGACTACATTTGTGCACTACTGGGCCCCCATACAAGAGTCCTGCAAGCAAGAAAGCAAAAGCATCATTTGAGAGAAGAAGAAACTGCATTCTAGTCTGTTTAAAATATATTAACTTTATTGAATCACACACTACTTAAAAGTATGATTTGCAATGCTACTTTAATTAGTCAACACATCAAAACAAGTGTACTTCTTTAAAGAATATTAAAACAATAAAACAATTTAAATATACTTTAAAGCAAACGTGTTAATTTGACATTATTGAGAAACATAGCTATGAAAGTATACTAGCCTCTTCAAGTGCACTTTAGTGTGTTTTTACTCAATTAATATTAACATTATCTGCAAGTACAGTTGTTTGAGTATATTAAGATTTGAAGTACTGTATACTTCAAGTGCACATACAATTAAGCAAGGATACACAAAATAATTAAATTAGAGGAAAATGATACATTTTGTTGACTAGTCCATAGCAAATGAACAATTGAACAAACAAACAAACAAATAGATATATAAACTTGGAATGCATTTATATAAAAATATTATAATTCTAATGTATTAATAATTATATAATTTGTTATAATTTTCACAAAATAAATTCCTTGATCACGCTGTCTGGGAATTATTTTGCGATTTTGGCCAGCTGACTGTACATTAGGGATGTGAATAGCGATGATAGTGAGTTAATGCTTTTACATTCATTATAGATTATCAAACTTGAGTCATTCTTCAGTAGCACTTGGTGATGATTCACATAATAGCACCACACCAACTATACAACTCAATGTCCAGTTTTACACTTTGAACCATCCAGTAACAACTGCTTCTGTATTTTCACTTTGTCTTTTTTTTTTTTTTTTTGTATTGTGTCATATCTCTCAAAACAAATGGTGGCACATTTAGACATAAGATGTCAATGAATTCAAAACTCCCCATCATTCATTTGATCAAATAACAGAGTAATACATAAGCTGTTATAACATGTATGATATTATGAAAGAGCAAAACCAGGGATTGAAATTATTCAGGAAAACAGGCATAGACGTGTCCTAGAGCGTTGTAATATTGAAGATGGGGAAGGGCAGTGAGGTTACACAATGTGGTTTTTCACTTTGTTTCATAATTCTGCAACATTTACTGTTATTTCTTGTTTATTACTGTAAAGCTGCTTTGAAATGATCAATTGTATAAAGCGCTATAAGAAATAACAGTAACAAAAATAAACCAAAGTAGTATAAATATTTTTATACTATTACTATACATTTTATAAATGTTTTCATCTAAAGTGAGAATATTTAAGAGATAAACACACAAAAATGTAAGTCATTATTCACTGATAATCTTGCTGTCTTGACACAAATGACCTTTTGAAACATCACGTCAGGGTATATCTCAATGAAATCAAATGTCATGTGCTTTTGTGTCTCTTTTTGTTTTTTTTTTTTTTTTTGTACGATTTGAGAGCAGTTTCCTTCATGCTGTGCATACATCAAAACACACAAACTCCTTTTATTTAGATTTCTATTGAACAGAAAGCTTTGGATACTCAGCATGGAATGATTATCTGCTTCTTAAATACCACAACTTGACCGGTATTTCTGAATGATGTTTTTTTTTTTTTTTTTTGCTGCCAGATTGTGTAGTTGTGACATTTACCAGCAGGAGTTAACGGCACCATGCCAAGAAGTCGGGTAACCTAGAGCTGCGTTCAGATGCTTCTTGTCACCTACTTTTATTGGAACGCTTACCAGGAGAAATAAGTCCATAAAAAGCCCTGGAAGAAGGCCAGGCAGTTGTTATAGAACAGAAAGAAAAGAGATCCCATAAGGTTAAACCTCAGTCCGCGCTAATCACAAACCTGTCAATTCTCTTTGGTGCTGCCCTTTGCGACCTTGCACACTTTGATGTGTTACTGAGGGAGAAGAAGAGAGGAGGTGGGAGGAGGAGAGGAGAGGAGAGATAGAAAGGCAGAATGACAGGTGCGCCCGATCGCATCCATCTGTCTTTCCTACACCTCTCCTCAACACACAGTGTTTCTCACTCTCTGTTTGTTCCTGTGCTAAAGTCGCGCAGCCTTCGTTTGTGTTGCTTTGGTGAATAATTTACACCACATGAGGCGTGAGAGGTGGTGGGTAGTATGGCTTGTATGTGTGTGGTTGTTGAACAAGCATTTGTCACTGCATACGTCTGTTGTATTCAATTTTGATTTGACTTCATATTGATTCACTTGGGAATATTGCAGTTAAAATGTTCATTTGTTAATGAATTTCACAAGCATCTGAATTCAGCTCTAGATTTCTAGATGTTTGGACTCAGAATGTTTATTTGTTTAAACTAATTAATACTTTGACCATTTAATTTTATAAATGTAATGACATTTATAACGTTACTAAAAAAATTATATTTCAAATAAACTCTTTTTTATCTTTGTATTCATCAAAGACTCCTGAAAAAAAAAAAAAATCACAGTTTCCACGAAAATATTAAGTAGCACAATTGTTTTGAACTTTAATAATAGTAAAAAATGTGTGTTGAGCAGCAAATCAGCATATTAGAATGATTCCTAAGGATCATGTGACACTGAAGACTGGAGTAATGATGTTGAAAATGCAGTTTTGCATCAGGAATTAATTACATTTTAAAGTAAAATAGAAAACAGCTATTTTAAATTGTAATAATATGTGACCCTGGACCACAAAACCAGTCATAAGGGTCATAGGGTCAAGGGCTGAATAAATAAGCTTTCCATTGATGTATGGTTTGATAGGACAATATTTGGCTGAGATACATCTGTTTGGAAATCTGGAATCTGAGGGTGAAAAAAAATCTAAATATTGAGAAAATCGCCTTTAAAGTTGTCCAAATGAAGTTCTTAGCAATGCATATTACTAATCAAAAATTAGGTTTTGACATATTTACGGTAGGACATTTCCAAAATATCTTCATGGATCATGATCTTTACACTCTAAAAAATGCTGGGTTAAATACAGCCCAGTGCTGGGTTAAATAGGGACAAACCCAGCAATTGGGCTGTTTTGACCCAGCGGTTTGGTTAAATGTTTAACCCAACCTTCTGGGTAGTAACCCAACCGCTGGGTCAAAATAACCCAATTGCTGGGTTTGTCCATATTTTACCCAGCACTGGGTTGTATTTAACCCAGCATTTTTTTTAGTGTACTTAATATGATTTTTGGCATAAAAGAAAAATCAATAATTTTGACCCATACAATGTATTGTTGGCTATTGCTACAAATACTTGTGCTACTTATGACTGGTTTTGTGCTCCAGGGTCACATATATCACTATATTACCACTTTTTTACTATATTTTGATCAAATAAATGTAATCTTAACAGTTAGTACCCAGTTGTTGTTGTTGTTTTCTGACCAACATAAAATTACATGTTCCACTTTCACTTGATGTTGACGCAGTTTTTGGTTACTTATATTTATAACTTATATGAAAGTATTATTTATTATTATTGTTTATAACCAAGAGGCATATTTTTTTGTAGATTTTTAAATAATGTTTTGTAAAATATTTGTTTAATTTGTTACTACAGGCTGTTGTTCACCTATTATTTATATTCACATTCTCTTTAGGCCATTTGTCAACAAACTTTTAGTACACAGTGCATGAAGGTTGCAGGCAACCAAGCTGACCTGAGTGGCCATTAAAAACCGTCTCTGTCACAGATCATCATTGCATTAATTTAATCGGTTCATTTCAAAACAGACATGACCTAATGTGGTGATGTCCAAGCGGAGAAACACAATTGCGCAGTGGGACTCAACGCTGAAGACTGACCTTTTCGGGGTTTCTCTCCTCCTCAAGATACTGTTACGAATGACTATAATCTTGAAGAAAGTGTCAGACCTCCCTGATGTGACATTTCATTGATAATGATGAAGTTTTGGAGAGAAGATGGGGCTTCATCAGTTTATATGGCAGTGACCCTTTGCTGCAGTGACTAAATTAGACATTGACGAATTTCTGTATTGGTCTTGAGAGAGGATTATGCTGGTTAGTTCTGGTTTGGTGCTGCAAAGCAAGCATAGTTCAAATGGTCACCAGCAGATCTTCTAAAGTGGTTGACCATTATTAGCATTGTCTTTCCGGTTGACTATTGATGTCTTGATGGTTAAGCTAGTTAAGTGCAATTTAAGTACAGTATGTTCTACTGGTCTTAGTACTACAGGGTTATTGGTTTGATTCCCAAGGAAGCTGCATTCTGATTTAAAAACATTTTAAAATTTTGAATGTACTGGGAGTTGCTTTGAATAAAAGTGCCTGCCAAGATGCATAAGTGTAAAATGCTTTGTAAACACTGTGATAGAAATTGTGTGATGTAAGAAATGCATTATAGATTCTAGTCTCAGCTGCTTTAGATAGCTTGCAATTTACTTCTTGACTGCTGTTTATTACTTGAAGTATTGCGAGGGAAAATGTCACGTTGATGTTTTGAGAGGTATGAGTCGAGATGAGCATACTGATGTTATGTACAGTATTTGACTGAGTTGTGTTGGGACTCACAGATTTTCAGGTATGTGCTCCTCATACATTTGACAGACCTGAGCTAACAATCCGTGTCCTTGCATAATGTACATGTCAAGGCTTTGTAAATTTCACGCCCTTTAGTCACAGAGAATGGCTCTTTTATGAGAATCTGCCCTCTTGGGCCTCCATTAACTGCTCTTTATTAGGTTGTTGCAGCATCAGCCTTTGATATTACAGAGGTGAAAACCAACTGTGGTCTGAATTTTCACCTTTGAATTTCTCTTCCTTCACTCTATTGTTCTCCTTCTCACACACGCAAAACATGCATGTTTGCAAGCACACACTCATCTGTTCCCATTAACACTTGTTTGATTAGTAAAATGCCAGTAATGAGCACTAAGGTTATTAGGATATTTAAACAAAATACATTTGCTGAAACATACACTACCATTGAAATGTTTGGGGTTGGGTTTTATTTATTTATGTTTTTAATGTAGGCTCCTATGCTTACCCTGGCTGCATTTATTTGATCAAAAATACAGTAAACCAGTAATATTGAGAAATATCTGTTTAAAAACTATAAGAAATATACTTTTTAAATATCTGTTTTCTATTTGAATACATTTTAAAATGTACTGATCTGCTATTTAAGCTTCTTCTTCTTCTGAGCCAAAATTTAGTCAGTAGCCTATCTCCTACTACAGCTTTAAATCTACAACCACCAATCTTGGGTCATACCTTCAGACTGTTCTGAAGTTATCCAGCTTACAGTTAAAAAAATAAAAATAAAAAATATCAAAACCACCAAAAATCCCACTTTCATTGAGGGGGTCAACGTTTTTGCACAGTAAGACTTTTTTTGTGACAGCTGTTTAAGCTGTCTATCAGTAGAAGGGTTGCCAACTTCAGAAAATGAAAATACGGGACAATCACCTTGGGGGTGGGGGGTGACCAATTAAAGACAGCTTATAGATTTAATATGGGCTGCTTTTGGTTAGCACACCTGTACATACAATTTATTCTTTTTTTTTTTTGTGGTTTATATTTATGCATGTGTATTTTATTCACATCTCATTTTTATTACCTGTGTGTTGTTGTTGTCTCCGTGTACTGGAAGCTTGTGACACTATAACAAATTCCTTGTATGTGCAAACATACTTTGCAATAAAGCTCTTTCTGATTCTGATTCTGATTCTGATCACGTCTCTTGCGCAGCGGGATGTTGGACTCATGAAAAATAATCACGTAGTTTGTATTCACCAAAACTGATTTACTGAAGTGAAAACACAGACGGGAATTGGCGTTAGCGAGAGCGCCGCTTGCTGTGAGGCGGGAGTGACAAGCCGGCAGAGGATTGCGCAGCATTCCTCGAACAGTTATGTTCACGATTTCTGATTTACTTAACACATACTGCATGAGGGGGGCAGTGATTGGATGATGATAGGTATCGGTGATCATTCTCAAGTGATCAGCACCGCTGCAGTTGTTGTATATAGATCAGCGTAGCAGTCAAAAAATGGGAAAAGGGAAGTCACGTATGGGACAAATCAATTAGGCCCAAAATACGGGACGTCGTGGCTAATACGGGACGGTTGGCAACCCTAATCAGTAGCAAAGCTCAATGACTATCCTAGAGGAACGTGCTAAATTGTGCTAGCAACATAATAAAACATGTTAATCATGCTAAAAAAAAACATGCTATCAATATGCTAATCACATTAGAAACATGTTAGCAACATGCTACTCATGCTAGAAACATGTAGCAACATGTTAATCATGTCAAAATATGCTAGCAAAATGCTAACTATAGCTGCGTCTCATTTTGAAGGCTGCGCCCTCCAGACGTCGAATCCTCTGGAGGTCGCATCCTCTGTAAGATGCATATACGAAGTGTCCTCAACCTAGAATTAAATGAGACGGCCTTCATAGGACAGGCCAACAAATTTAGAGCATTGTTGCTCTCTCACACTACTTAAATGAAGGAAAATTCTTTCTAAATTTGGAAAGTAATTTGAAAAAAAAAATGCTTTTACTTGTTTTATTTTGTTCAATGTTTGAGGAGCTGCAGCGTACATACAACAGACATCTGTTAGAGAAAAAAAAGGAGGAGGATATTAAAAACAAAGTTTATCCGTTTTTACCGAGGCGATTTAAGGTAAGTTGTAAACACCACATCTGCGCTTGTGTGTACATCTGCCGGCGCCGGCATTTTTCAAATTAACAACGGTTGTTTACGGCGACGCAAAGAATTGTGGGTTATCTGTAGCAGCGAAGGATACACCTCATGCATCCTCCGAATTCCTGTGAAAGAAGGTCGCATTCGAAGGTCGCATTCAGAGTGTCCTACTTGCTTTTCTGAAATGAGACAGCCTCGATGACGTATGGGCCGGACCTCCGGAGGGCGCAGCCTTCTAAATGAGACACAGCTAATGTTAAAAACATGCTAACAACATATTAGCAACATGCTAATCATGCTAGAAACATGCTAATCATGTTAGCAACATGTTAACAATGTGCTAGATCATACTATCAACATCCTATCAACATCTAATCTGTTTAAACTTTCAAACTGCTTCAAATTTTCAGTCAAGGTTTTTTCAGCATCATTACTCCAGTGTCACATGATCCTTCAGAAAGCATTCTAATATGATGATTTGCTGGTTTAGAAACATTTATTATTATTATCAATGTTGAAAACAGTGGTGCTGCTTTTTTCAGGATTCTTTGGTAAATATAAAGCTAAAAAAACAGCACTTATTTGAAATAGAAATCTATAACATTATAATATAATTTCTATAATGTCACTTTTGTTCAGATTAGTGTGTCCTTGCTAAATAATTTTTTTTTTTCTACAAAATAAATAAATAAATAAAATAATAATAAAATAAAATTGAATGTTAGTGTATAATAAAATACATATTTTCATATATGTTCATATATGTTCAAGTGACATACAGGGTTGCTTCCATGCGCTGACTTATACAAGTACTTTGTTAAAGTACATTTAAACAACATACGTTGTTCTTGGGTCTTGAACTCCAAGAAAAAAGATAGTAGATTCTAGCAGCTTCTTCACCACTTTCTTCAGGCAAGTTGAATGTTGTCATAAATTAAGAGTGAAGATATATATAAAAAGAGTCACAGAATAATATCTAAAGAAATATTAAAAAGGGTCAACGGTCAAAGTAACCCATTGTGCTTTGGATGTAATGTCACTGAATGGATAAAAATGCCCTTTAGAGATCACTGTAGTGAACATCATGCTTCACAGGGTTAATATGCATGTCTAGCACATGGTTTGAATCACTTTAAACAGCCCAACGTGTCACTTACAAACTCAATGTTGTGCATTTAAGGTGGGACTATCTGTAAATTATACTCTTCACCTTCACTAACCTCCAGCCTCTGCAGATAATCTCACAATTGCTTCAGTCATCATTAAAAAAATCATTCCTTTCAGCTCTTGACTACATGTAGCAGTTCACTGAACACATGCTGCTTCCATTCTTTCACTCACTCGCTCACAAAGAGATCCGCCAGCAGTGGCACCGGGCATCCAAGAGCTTAGAAATCCCACCGGGCTTCAAACAGAATGAAAGCACAAGCCGGAGAGAGGTGCCCAGGTTCCTCCCCAGGGCTTCATGCATCAGTACAGGCTGTGTGTGTGTGTGTGTGTGTGTGTGTGTGTTTGTGAGCATCTAGTGCACCAGTTCTGTTCAATACTTTTCTCTTTCCCAGAGTGTCCTCCCCTGTGATCCAACGTTTAAATGTTGATGCTGCTTGACTGAACACATGATAGCGGTGTGGAGCAGGGTCACACACACTCTAAAGCTGATGGATCGCAAACTGTCTGTATTCTGTTCCTATGCGAGTCACAGGAACCTAAGAACCAGGTCTTTGCAATTGAGCATTGATTGACAGGTCAGAGTGGTGAAAAGGTCCTCCCACTTAGTCCATCTACCTACAGCCAATTTGTTTTCTCATTCGTTCAACCTATTCATGGCTTTCTGTCTTCCCGTTCTCCTTTGTGCGGTCAGCCTGTGGATAACTGTGTCTTTATAAAAGCCCAAAGGGAAAAGGTCATTCACCAGACCGGAAGAAAGGACAAGAGAAGATAAATGAAGAAATTAAAGGATAGAATGAATCAAGAGGAGAGGAGAGGAGAGGAGAGGAGAAGTGGAGCAGCATATCATGGCTGGAAAGTTCTTTCAGGTGTCTGGAGCTCAACTGCCATTAGAGCTGATGTGGGATCAGACAGATGGGTGCAGAAGATGGAGAGTGATGACACTGTATTGCAAACTGAAGTCACAGAAGAAGCCTGGAAATGAACAATGCTTTTCGATTTTAAATTAGGAAAATTAGCAAGAAAATGCAAAACAGTTTCATTTGTAAAACTGTCAAAATGAGTGTGAAGAATCCTTGAAAGAAAGAAATAATTTTCTTGGTCATATTCACATTCCCTTACTTTTTTTTCTTCTCAGAATTTCAGTTGGTCTAGTATATGATTGATTTTTAGAGGATTATTTTCTGTGTTTATCTGATTTACAATGTATTCTACATTATGATAAAAAAATCTTTAGGATTTTTTGACGAGAAAACAAATAAAAACACAATAAACATTTTATATATTAATAATGCTATATTATTCAAAAGTTTATAGTTGGTAAGATTTTTTAATGTTTTAAAATAAATCTGTCATGCTCACCATGGCTGAATTGATCAAAATTACAGTAAAAACAGTAATATTGTGAAATAACACACACACACACCATATACACTGCTGGTCAAGTGTGGAATTACGATTGTGAAATATTGTATTAATAATTAATAAAATATTATTAATTTAAAAGAACTTGTTCTATTTGAATATATTTTAAAATGTGATTTATTTCTGTGATGCAAAGCTGAATTTTCAGCATCATTGCACTAGTCTTCAATGTCACATGATCCTTCAGAAATCATTCTAAAATTCTGATTTACTGCTCAAAAAATGTTTTTTTTTTATTATTGTAAATGTCGAAAACAGATGTGCTGCTTAATATTTTTGTGGAAACCGAGATTTTTTATTTTTTTTCAAAGAATGTTTCAGTATTTTTTAATGAATTATAAATGGCTTTACTATTGCTTTTACTCAATTAAAAAGTATTTTATTGCTTAATAGAAAACAAGAGGTCAAAGCAAACACTGAACTATTTATTTATTTATGTAGTTGTATTTATTTTTTATCATTTTTTTGGTTGTCTACATAATGTTTCATTCATGAAGTGCAGAAGAACTGAAAACAGCCTCTAAATAACTAAACCAGCATGATTCTCTAGGTGTTTAAATATCAAACACAGCAGCCAATCCACTGACCGTTAATATAGCGTACAAGGACTAGTCACCAAGATACAGTAACTGTCATGAGATTCAGTGTCCCAGAAACATCAATGCAGAAAAAGGTTCTATGATTGGTGATGTCCACATCCAGACCACCTATTCTCGTTCTCAGCTTTTGCTCTCTCTCTCTCTCTCTCTCTCTCTCTCTCTGTCTCTCTCTCTCGTTATTACACAAACCTGCTCCTTGATCACAATTCTAAAGCTTCCCTCACAAATAACTCAGGCAGCCAGCAGCACAGTTTACTGGGTCCTCATGGTTCAGCTGTATGCGTTATTAATTCCCAGAGTGTTGGTATACTGAGAGAGACCGGAGAACTTTGGCTCTTTTTCTCACTTAGTCTCTGGAACTGTGTGCAGCAGCTGTGCCAGGCTGAAGATAGGCAATGACTCGCTCTTATTGAAGGTCAAACATGCTATGAGCATGACAGAGAATAGGTCTGTTTTATAAGATGGTGTACATCAAAGGATGTTTAGTAGGAAGCAAAGAGCACAGAATCCACTTACATGAACAAACTTCATGTCCACGAGCAATACTGTGTCATACTCAGACGGTGTTGATCAAGTAAATTTCCCTTTTATATTCACAGGAAAGATGTTGAAGAGTATTATTTTTTCTAACTCTCTGATTGATTGAGTAACAGATCAGTCAGTCTCAGCCTCAGGCAGCACACCCACCATCCACCCACAGTCCATTCATTTTTGCCAAAAGTCTGCTACATGAAACTACTGACCAATTGACTGATTGAGTGACTTGGAATTGCACCAGATGATGCAGATTGTATATTTATATCGCATGAAACAGTTACTTTTGAGTCAGTAATCTTATTAATCAAGAAGCTTTTGCAGCAAGAGTGCTGATATAACAGTCCAACAACACTTTTTTTTGTCTTACCTGGAAGACTTGTGCATTACTGCTTGTTTCAAACACTGATTCATTCAGGATCAAAAAAGTGAGTGAGTCATTGAATCATTTATTAAACCAATTTATTCAAAAATGATGATTCATTCAGGAATGAAACGACTTGCTACTATAGTAAAACACTATTTTACTATAGGTGTTTCTCAGGACCAAGTTTGCAAAGTTTGAACTTGTGTCCTTGGTAGTTCAGACTTAATAAGTTCAACTCTGGAGCGTGACTTCCCAAGTACGGGAAGATGCAAGTCCGGTAATTCTGAATTCTGCAAATGGAACAGCAGAGAATAAGTAACCAGAAACTTTTGACACAATCGACTCGAGTTCTTTTGCCAAACTCCTTCTTCTCTCTTTTCCCACCACATATCAGATCAGAAAGACATTCATTAAAAAAAAAAAAAAAAGAAATATTAAAAAAGTGGAAATAACAAAGTGTTAATGGGGTAGGGGTAGGGGTAGGTAGGGCTTTATTGTAACAATATAAATGTGGCACCCATTTAATAATTGAATGTAAATGTTGTAACTTACACTCAATATGTTATTACTGTTTTATAATGTACTAAAATACTTTTTAAATCTACTATTTACACTTATTCCAAAAAAATGCTATTTTTACATAGTGTAAATAGCATCACAATTTGCATATAGTGTAAATAGCCACCGCCTAGAATGAAATATGACATAAAACAACTCTATTCTCTTTTTTTTAATGTCAGTTTTAATGAACAATAATAGCCATTATAAAAGTATAACTTTGTGCTCAGTCAAAACGATATTACCAGGAACAAATAATAGATTTATAAGACCAAAGACGTTAGATAGACCCAAAACTAATTATATCTCATGTTTAATCATGATAGAGACATCAGAGCCCGTGGCAAATGTCAGAATGAGATAAGGCTGCTCTCGGTGGGTTCATGAGTGGTGATCGCCTGGAGCTCACATCTCCGCAAACCTCAGAGCAAATTTTCAAATAGGCACTATCTTTATAAATAAACTGCAGATTTGACTACATGCTTGCCTGAAACAGTACATTTCATGACACAACAATAGTAGCATTTTGAAAATTATGCAGGTTTTCTATTCCTCCATTAACGCTTGCTGGTTTTTGCTTTCAATTTCACACAAGTTACCTCTTGATGCATCCTCGATAAAAGGGGCAGAACAAGAACACGTGCAGGGATTTGAACTGTACTTGGCTAGATGTAAACTTTGAATTGGAACAGTACTTGGGCAATGACTGATGAAGTTTCTCAAGTCCACAAGTACAAGACAAGATTGAGAAACGGCTTATGTCTACTGTAGGAGTTGTATAATATGCTATTCTATATTCAAATACTGTCTTTGAGTAATGATAATTAATTCCAATGTTTTTTTTTTTTCCTGCTTTAGAGTATCATAATTCTCTTTAAAATGTTAAATTTACTTTGTTACTATACTATACTTCTCAAGCAACTTTTACTCACCTGGCTTCCAGCAGTAATACAGTAACATAGTAATATCTCATCAAGCATACAGTATCACGTATTGTGTATACACAATATTACAGTTCTCACTTTCGTTCTGGAAATTATTGCACTTTTGTTTTGACCCCGTGTAAGTTTTGGTGTTGGCTGAAGTTTCAAAGCAAAAAAATCACATACCAAGTGCTTGTGATTATTACTACAAGCCATATAATAGCATATAATGGATTATGTAATAACGTGATGGTATTAATAGTGGGTGATTCGGCGGTTTGTACTGAAATGGAAGGCCTACGCAGTACTTAGAACAGTAATGGAATAATAATAAAAGGAATAAATCATGCCATAACTGCATGAGCCACTGTACAGCCTAAACATGAATGCAATGTTATTAAGCTACTACCATTATTATATATACTATATACTATATATATAGTAGTCAAAGGTTCTAAAAAATTCTCGTATGACAGCAAAATAAATGTCATCTTTCAGTTGTTGTTAACCTACTTTTAAACCAGCATATTTGTTATACATTTTGAAAAATAGTTTTTTCTACTTTGCAGAGTTCTTCTTAACTGGGTTCAACTGAGCACAAGAAAAGTCCAAAGGCAGTCATGACACGGCCCATATGCTGTCCTACTTACAAGTGGAGAAGAGAATTAAAATCGGTCCCTGTGGTTTCATTGTGAAATCACTTCTTCTCTGAAATGTGTCATGTATCACCACCCCAGGACGCGCTGTTCTGATAAGTGTTAATAAGCTTGAAGGCACTCATATTGCATCTATACAATTACGCACACACACACACAGACACACACACACACACACACACACACATACGTACCAGTACAAGCACACACATGCGTCAGATTATGCCTGTTATATGCATATTATCTAACCTCAAACAAACTCAAATCCTCAGTTGCATTTTCAAGGACAAATTCAGAGTTACAAATCAGATTTATCAAGGACAGCAGGCCTCTTATTAAGAATAAATGATGTTTACAGCAACAGAGGACAGAACAGGTTTCACTGACCTGATTTTTTCCCCCAGTAACAAAGAACTGGCTCATGCAAACGGATTTTTACAGTGAGATTTCAATTTGATCACATTTTTTATTTATTTCAAAGCTAATAGATTCATGATTTATGTTAAATGTGACTTAAAAATAAAAAGCATCAAAAATCTAGTGCACTCAAAAATAAAGCAAAACATAACAGCCTGCAAAGCAGATGTTACATTTAATGGACTTGATGTCATGACCCTGGCTTAGTTTTTTTTGTCCTTATTGATCATACAATTTCAAACACTGTACCAGTATCCATGGCAACCAGAGAGATGATCTATTGAGACTTGAAACCAAGAGGGTCTGTAAAGTCAGTGTGCATGTGCAAAAAAGAAAAGAGAGCTTATTTAGACCGTTGCAGCCCAGGTGGATTATTAGTCTCTCATCAGGCGTATTTTTTATTACTTTTCACAAATCCTGCCCTCTTTCCTTTATTCCCACTTCTCTCAACCTCATTCCACAGCCAGGCATCAAAGCCCTCATCTGAGCTCTTTAAAACATGCAGAGCTGCAGGGAGATGAGGTTTCAGGGATGTCTCAGTCAATGTGAGTTTTGTGAAGTTGAGAAACCTCTGGGGTGTCAGAGAAGGAAAGGATGGTATGGGTTGTGAGGTGATTCCTGGCTCTGCCGACAGGAAAATCCCTCAGAGCTCTGGGCTTATTTACAATCCACCAGCTCTGATTTCCATCAAAATCTAGTTCATGCCATGTACATTTGCATTGCTTTCTTACTACAAGTGTCTGCTGTTCTGAACCCTGACACTTATTTACACACTTTGGATCGTTATTGCGTGCACAGACATTCATGCATAGTACATTCAGATATATGTTTGTTCAGAGTAACAGGTTCACATTTAGGTCAAAGAGTCAAAGCATGACTTTGCATACTGACTATATCGCATAGGTTGTAAGTAGGTCTTCTAGTGTAAAATCAATGTGAAATGCTGTTTGCAACCCATCATACGAGTGAAACAAACAGGATATTCAACAGGAAAAACTGTATCATGGGGCTTGAATTCTGTATATGTAACACCCTATGGACTTTTGTGTTTGTTTTAATTTCATCCCTCGTGTTCTTTGACCTAGTTCCTGTCTCCTGTTAATTGTGTCATTATGTTCAGGTGTGTCAAATCATTATCCTCATTTACTTTCCCCTTATAAGTTACATTCTGTTCAGTGTTTCTTTGTCCGGTATTACGTTTGTGTTGGTGTGTGTCTACCCTTCATTCTCTGTGGATTATCTTCGTCTTGGATGTTATTAAACTCCATATTAATTCTATCATCGTTCTCGTGTGCCTTCCTCGACACAGCCGTGACAGAATACCGGACCTTGAAAAGTTAAAGTAGTGATGCCCCTTCTATCCATTTTGTTGACGTTTTTTGTCAGTTTTTATTGTTATTCATGGATTACCTGAAAGATCTCCTTCCCCTCCTGAAACACGGACATCACCCCGATGTCCTCCTCCTGCTGCTGGAGCAGGGGGAGATGCCTCTCGAGGTCCACTCGGCGATCTTCGTGGAGATCGCCAACCATTCCAGCAACCCGGACAGCAGCCTCTGCGCGTTCTTCCAGACGAGTCTCAACAAGGAGTGCAGAGCGCGGTTGTCCGGAGGTGGACCTCGGGATTAATTCGCCGCCTTTGTGGAGTGGGTGCTGGTGAGCAACAAATCACCATTCACCATCGGCCCCACCGAAGAGCATCTCACCAGTGCCACTCCAGACCCAGAACCCAGAGCCCAGCCCACCATCTCCCCACTGTGCGGAGCCAAAGCCTGAGCCCACCACTGACGGAGAGCCAGAGTGCGCCGCGACCGACGAGCCAATGCCATTGACTGCGACAGAGCTGAGGATCACCGCAGAGCCAAAGCCCACAACGTCAGACCAGGTGTGAGAGCCGGCAACAGAGCTCGCCATGGTGGAGAGTGTCATGAACAGTGAGAGCACAGTGGGAAGCCCCCTCTTCTCCTGCCTTCAGATGAACTCTCTGTCAGCCCTGAACTATCTGTCTGCCTGGATTTCCCACCACCTTCCCTCTCTTGCCTTCTCCTGTCATCTCTGGTTCTCCATCACCACTGCTGTCACCTGTCAGCCCTTCTGCTCACCCTCAGCCTACCATCTGTACGCTGGATTCGCCACGGGTCGGCCAGTCTCCATCGGCGACGTGGCTGGAGGATTGCTTGTCTCCGCCTCCAGCCTCCGAGTCCCTGACTCTGCCTCGGCCCGTCGATCCGTCGGCTCCACCATGGCTCCTAGCTCCCTCGTCTCCACCGTGGCCCATCAGTCCACCAGCTCCACTGGGCTCCATCGTCCCTCTGGCTCCGCCTTTGTCAGCCGTCGACCATCCGCCGCCTCGGGACTCCACCCATCATACGAGTGAAACAAACAGGATATTCAACAGGAAAAACTGTATCATGGGGCTTGAATTCTGTATATGTAACACCCTATGGACTTTTGTGTTTGTTTTAATTTCATCCCTCGTGTTATTTGACCTAGTTCCTGTCTCCTGTTAATTGTGTCATTATGTTCAGGCGTGTCAAATCATTATCCTCATTTACTGTACGTTCCCCTTATAAGTTGCATTCTGTTCAGTGTTTCTTTGTCCGGTCTACCCTTCATTCTCTGTGGATTATCTTCGTCTTGGATGTTATTAAACTACATATTAATTCTATCATCGTACTCGTGTGCCTTCCTCGACACAGCCGTGATAGAATAGCATACTATCATGTACTCTTACTATTTGTGCAAATTTTTATATGGCAAGGAATTAAAAACCAAAACTCCTCATTGCTTTTGTTAGGCTAGTCGCATGGCCATCAGTGAAACTTCAGAGATAGAGCAATTTATTACGTTCTGATGACAGATCCCTAAAACATTTTTAACATGCACTGATAAATCATTCGCAAAAAGACAAAGAACATTCACAAAACATTTTTTAAGGTGTCATGAAATGGATTTTTAAAATAGATTTAATATGTTCTTTGAGGTTCATTTATAATGTTAAAGGGGTCATATGATGCGATTTCAAGTTTTCCTTTCTCTTTGGAGTGTTACAAGCTGATTGTGCATAGATAAGATCCCTGAAGTTGCAAAGACTAAAGTCTCAAAACCAAAGAGATATACTTTATCAACGTTAAGACTCTGCCACGCCCCCCTAAAACGGCTCGTTCTAACACGCCCCCACATATCTACCTCACT
>NW_015544359.1:45541-49466 GCF_001515605.1 Sinocyclocheilus anshuiensis | reverse complement strand
GGAAGGAGGGACTTTGTAGAAAACGAAGCGTTTCAGAAAGGCGGGGCATAGAGGACCTACAATAATGTACAGTATTCGAAAAATAATGTGTTTTTTGAACATTAAAGCATGTCAACATATTCTGTTACACCAAATACACAAAATAATGATCTTTAAAAAAGCATCATATGACCCCTTTAATAAATTATTTTTTGACAAAAAAAAGTCATATATTCTCAAAAAAAAAAAAATTAATTAACTAACCCTAATTCTGTCCCTTTGTCTGAAATGACCAATTTTAAGTGAGTGGTTCCTTAAAGCATTGCAGTAAACACCCACTGCTATGATTGGCTAACATGATTAAATAGATAAAAGTAGCCCCCTTGTTTTTGCACATGAGTGTTTTGAAAACGTTATCTACAGAAAACCATAATTTAAAGCATTATGAAGTCATTTACTTACGATTTGCAATGAAGCTGCTGTCAGATCCAATTGTGAACTCCTCTGTACACTGTGCCTCATTTACGGAACAATGTACAGTCAGATGCTCCGAATAAACATGTAATCCTCTTGCATGGTTTGGGATGCCATTACAATTTTTTTTGTTTTTGTTCCTGAAACTGAGTCCTTCTGAAGTTTGTACAGAGATGCAAACAAACTGTTTAAACAGGAAGTGTCAAAGCGAATGTTCTTTCACTCTTCCATTTGTCCTGTTGTCAGAAGTAGCACAATCACATGGAGAACGTCAGAAAGTGTGCAGGTATATGTATACTGTATCCAGTGTAATTATAATGGGTTTTAGTTGCTTCTGATGTGACACTTGCATTTGGTGTAGACAGATGTCCGCCGTCAAGTGACTGAACACTAGTGGGCGAGGCCTGTGGTTGTGATGTACAGTATAACCATTCTAGTGTAGTCTTGCTCTAGAGGCAGTCATGTGCAAATACATTCAACAATGTAACATTACAAATTCCATAATATCCAATCGAGCTGTTTTAAGATCTTTTATATGTCAAAAGATCAAGGATAATTTGATTTTTTATGAAAATGTTGATTTAAGAAGACTTAAATCTTTCATGGTTATGAAACCACACCATCATTAAAAAAAATGAATTAGGGTGTGGGATGCTAAATTCATGAGTTATTTATTTATTTACATGTATCTCATAAAACTAGCATTTGAAGCTTGGGATAGGAATCCATAAAAATATTAATAGCCCTACTCCAGGAACCTAACCCACATACATACAGAAAGGCAGACAGGAAGCACACAGAGTGAATGAAATTCTAACGATCCCGACACATCATGTTCTCAGCACACACTCCCACAGAGCAACGGAAACATGCATGAAGACCCAAAACAGGATGTAGTTTTTTAAATAGATGGTTAAGGATAAGGTGAAGCTTAAATTGGGGTGAGGGGTAATAGAATGTGAGAGATACTTTAGGTGAGTATAACTATAATGAACATTCGATTCTTTTTAGATTAAAAGAAAATGAAAGAAACTATCACTACTTTTAACTTTGTCTGGCCCAGGGGCTTTGGTCAAATGAAGGCACTTCTCAAAACTGGTAGCAGTGAAAATGAAATGCAAGAGGAAACATTCAGTATGCAACATTGAAATTAGACTAGAATTAGATTAGAATTGACCATATAAATGTTCCAAAAATGGTTTTCACTGTGATGCCATAGGACAATGGTTTAGGGTTTCCTAAAGAACTTTTCAGTGAACCTTTTTTTTTTTCATAGTGTTAAGAACATTTTAATAATAAGAAGATCCATTTTCCACTGCAAAGAACCTATAGTGTGATGGAAAGTTTCTGTGGATATTAAAGATTCTTTATGGAACCATAAATGTCAATAAAGAATCTTGGTCACACTTTTGTTTGGGGGCCAATTCTCACTATTAACCAACTATTAACTTTGACTTTTGCCTCAATAAACTTCTAATCGGCTGCTTATTAATAGCCAGTAAGGTAGTTTTTAAGTTTAGGTACGGGGTAGGGTTAAGGAATCTACTTTGTAAGTACGAATAACAGCCAACATGCTAGTAATATGCATTAACATAGTTAATAGTGAGGAATGAGGATTGGTAACTAAAGTGTTACCAGAACCTTTATTTTCAAGAGCTGGTGATCACCACCAGTGCATGCTGGTATAATATCATTATTGTTAGAATATTATGGTACAATTAAATAGACATTTGATAACAAGATCATCATATGGGTTTGTGGTATAATGCATTTGTGCATTTTGTTGCATGCATTTGTGAATTGCAGGGTATTTGGGTTTGATACTGACAGCAAAATAAAAATGACTCAATCAGTCAGTCAGTTGATTTGCTCACTGGCCCGTTTCTCCCTTCATTCTGCAGCTTTCCACGCTTCACGTTTTCGCATTTTTAAAAGACCTGACCTGTGCTGAAATGGGGTTTCATGACACTCTTAACAGCTTTACTTTCAAGGTGCAGTGCTTGACATCTTGCATATGATTTCTCAGAGCCAGGAGCTGAAAGGTGGCTTCTCTCAAAACCACACGTTAAATATTTTTCTAAAGCGCTCATGGATACAGCTTCAGTATACTGTATATACTGTCCCAGACTCTTCTCTGAACTGTCTCTCTCATCTCAGTCTCAGAAATCTCTTCCTCCCCCTCACATCCCAGTTTAGATCTCTAATCAGCCTTTCATGAGTTGACCAGTCACAACATCTGCTGTTTATTTTATTTTATGCAAATAAGGATTTATACAGACACACCACAAAATTGAAATTAACGAGGCATCGCTATGTCAAAGTCTCTTATCAGAGGGTCTAGTGACCCTAATTTTCACAGAGGGAGAGCGGAGGAGTTGATAGCAGAATGGCAGTGGAAAAAGAAGGCACATTTGGAGGTCATAGAACCTTGGTTTGCGATTCATTTCTAAAAATGTTTTTTAAGATAAATGTGTACCCTAAAATACAAAACGCTATAGGCTTCTTCGTTAATATAACACAGCTTATTGCTGTGTTATATCAGATGAACCCATTTGACCTAAAATAGGACCATTGAGATTTAAAGTTAATATTGCAATAATTTAACAACACACAAAAAAGCAGTGTTTGTAAGAAACAAACCCATCATTAAAGCATTTTTAAAACTTCAAACAGTTGCTTCTGGCCAAAATACGACTCCATACTCCATAATAACACTTCCTCCAGTTAAAAAGGCCATCCCCTGTTGCCCTCTCACATAAAAATCCATCTGTTTTGGCTTGTAAACAGTGCTTGATCTGTGCATATTTCTCTCCTGATTCAAACTGATAAGTATAACTGATATGGAGAAAGTGATATTATGGATAGAAAGCAACGGTTTGAAATTACAAATGTCTTAATGGTGGATTTGTTTCTCACAAACACAGAGCTTTTCTCTTCAAGACATTAACTGATGGACTGGAGTGGTATGGATTACTTGTGGATTATTGTGATATTTTCATCAGCTGTTTGGACTCTCATTCTGACGGCACCCATTCACTGCAGAGGATCCATTGGTGAGCAAGTGATGTAATGCTAAATTTATTCAAATCTGCTCCCATGAAGAAACAAACTCATCTAGTCCTTGTATGGCATGAGGTCAAGTCAATTTTCAGCTAATTTTATAAAATATAAAATGCTGATATGCTTTTTTCAGTTTATGAACAGGGGTATGTTTGGTCATTCAGACTTTTAAGTTATCATTTCCTACAAAGTCATGTTTTTTTTTTTCTTTTTGAAGCAGTATATTACAGTTTTTATTAATGTTTTTCATTTTCTTTTCTTTTTAGATTTTCTGTTTTCATTTTAATTGTAGTTCAGTTTTAGTCATCTTGTTCTGTGTTTTTATTAGGCTGGGTATCATTTTACACAATAAAGGAAAGTAAACAAAAAATACATAAAAAAAAAAAAAAAAAAAAAGGAAAAAAAAATACAT
>NW_015544359.1:43017-45383 GCF_001515605.1 Sinocyclocheilus anshuiensis | reverse complement strand
AAAAAAAAAAAAAAAAAAAAAAAAAAGGTATAATAGATGCACTTTAAGGTACCTGAATTATGAAAGAACTCTCCTTTAAATCCACTAAAGGTCATCCCTGGTTTTTATACTGTTCCATGTGTTAAATCCTGCAATGTACTTAAAATATTGGACACTTTGTATACTGCACTGCATTCCAACCTCGTCAAAGTCACCAAACACAGTTATTTTGGAGAGTACTTACTCAAAATCACCAACACAGTTTAACCACGGAGGACTGTCACATAAGAGTCTCCACAGGGACTTTCTGTGGTAAGCACTTCTGCACTTACACTGGCTGAGAGCCTTTCCAAAAGCTACACACAGGAGACAAATTATCATTAGGTAACAGCGTTCCTTCTGGGTGTTCATCAGGAGCCAGTCATTTCTGTGAGGGAACAAATGAGAAGGTCTTGAATCGACTGGAACAGACAGTCTGTACTTCACAGGAGGTACAGACCTGTTTTTGCCATTTCTGCCTTAATTTATAGTACAGTAAAAAAGAACAGAAAGAAGGCGAAGTGGGCATGCATGCCACAAGTCAAAATGCTGGCTATGAGGCTATTGGCTCAGATAGGAGATATAGATTTTTTTTAATGACAGGCCTGTAAAACAGCTCAATCTGAGGAACAGAGAGAAAAAAATGAGCCACAGGAACCCCAGAATTATCTATGTTTTCAGTGGTGTTTAGCTGATACTATAACACTTATTGACAACTTTAGCTGACTTGCCAGAACTTGATTTTCTCAAAATCTTGACATTGACAACTTTCCTCATGAGCTTGTCATACCAAATGTTGTTTTCGTATGTTCATGTTCCAGTCCTGTTCACAAGGTGCTTCAAAATATAGATCAAACCTGTTGGACTTTTTCTTCTTTGGAACAGCTTCCTGAGAGCACATGCTTTTAATGAATCGACCCCAAGGACACATATTTCATCAAAAACCATAAATTCTTTTCACACAATGCATCACAAGGTTGCTATTTAGTAAATACACTGGGGAGCAGAAATGCAGTATATGTCGTGAGAACTAAAATAAGACAGCAGATGGGCTTTTCAATTAGTGTTTGTCAGTTTCACCTGCATTAGCTCTCCATTGTGTAGGTGAGGTCAGGGTAGTTGTTTGTAGGGCTTTGGTTTTACCAGGCTAGTTATCACACCCAGTCAGTTGCTATGAGAACCGCTGTTGCTGTAATCCTTCAGCAAATAAATGATCATGTCTCATAGGCATTAACAAATATGCAATTATGCTGAATGGGTCGATAGCAAACAGAGATAAGATGGCATAAATAACACTAATGACGCTGTTGTCTGGAAGTTCCAGACTGTCGGTCTAATGGCAACAAAGGCCTGTGTGACCAGGGCACTGTGTTCTGTCCAGCTGTAACCACTATCTGGAGAGATTTGTCCATCATGCCAGTCTTAGCTATATGATTGCACTGCGGCCTTTTATAACTGCAGGCGGCGACAATGTTGAGCACCAGCTCTCTGTGCACCGCACCATTACTCAAACAGAGATAAGAGACGGCCAGCTGACATGCGTGTTATAGGACAATGGATATATTGAAAATGGCTAAATGGGAAATCCAACCTTTAACATTTGTTCTTATAGGGATTATCCTTATTTTTAATTTAATTTTTGAAGGTTTAGAACTTGAAAGTGTCAAGATGTTTTACATGTTTTCGTCCCATTACTTTTCCAGTTGTGTATCATGCCTACATACACTCATTTAAGAGAGATGACCGCCATGAGAATAATTTCTAGAAAAAGCTAAAAAAAAAAAAAAAAAGATTACTACTAGACAAAATATAACCTATAGAAAAATATTAAAATGTTATTAATTTCCCTAAATTACGATGCCTGGAAATCACACTCTTGAAATTCCCAGATATTTTCAGGCTGAAGAACACATTGTTGATATTTAGTAAAAATGCAAGCTTGGTTTATGTGATATTGTTTAAATGCACTACCGTTCAAAAATGTGGGGTCAGCATAAATTTCAAATGTTTTATTTTTTACAGAAGTTCTTATGGCCACCAAGACAGCATTTCATTGATTTAAGAAAAAATATGCGATTAGGTGCGATTAGGATTGCACTCATCAGAATCAGAATGAGCTTTATTGCCAGGTATGTTTACACATACGAAGAATTTGTTTTCATGACAGAAGCTTCCACAGTGTAACAGAATGACAGTGACAGAACAAAAAACACAGATAATAAAAAATAAAAATAAATAAAAAATAAATTCCTAAAAAGTAAATAAGGAATAAAAATATACAAATCGACAATTGTATGTACAGGTATATAACAATAGACAGTTGTATGTACAGGTATATTATGTGGAAA
>NW_015544359.1:25993-42291 GCF_001515605.1 Sinocyclocheilus anshuiensis | reverse complement strand
ATCAGAATCAGAATGAGCTTTATTGCCAGGTATGTTTACACATACGAGGAATTTGTTTTAGTAAGAGAATCTCCACAGTGCAAAAGAATGACAGTGACAATACAGGACACAGATAATAAAAAGAATAATATACAAATATACAAAATAGACAATGTACAAAATAGCAAAAACACAATATATAATATAGACAATTATATATGTACAGGTATGATATGTGCAAATTTGAAATGTAATAAGTATGTGAACAGAGTGCCACAGAGTGAATAATGTGTGTTAAATAAATAATGTATAATAGTGTTGTGTGTTCCACATTTATTGTTAAGTGTTCATGAGATGGATTGTCTGAGGGAAGAAACTGTTCCTGTGTCTGGCCGTTCTGGTGCGCAGTGCTCTGTAGCGTCGACCAGATGGCAACAGTTCAAAGAGGGAGTGTGCTGGATGTGAGGGGTCCAAAGTGATTTTGCCAGCCCTTTTGCTCACTCTGGATGAGTACAGAGTACATATATATATATTATTTTTTTAGCTGCTTAACACTCTTCAATGAATAGAAAGTTTACAATTGTTAATTTAAAATATACTTTAAATTTAAAGGGGTCATATGGTGCGATTTAACAGCAGTAGTGTTGATGCAGCCATGTCAGGGAGACGCTGTGAGTTTCAGTGCGAAAGCAAAAGCACTTTTTTTGGCCTTCCGGAAATAGATGCAATTAGGAATCATTGGTTAAGATTTATTTACAACAGAACAGCACAACACAGATGTTCGAATTTGTGCAACGCATTTTATGGACGACAGTTTTTTTAACCTAGAAGAGTACAAGGCAGGCTGTGCACAAAGGCTATTTCTAAAAAAAAAAGAAAAAAGGGGCAATTCCGACTTTGCGATGACAATCTGGCGCTTCTGAATCAGCGACTGTAAGTATGTTTTGTTATTAGTTGAGGTATTTGAGTTTTGCGCAGCACAGAGTAACGCGTCGTGTGTGTGTGTGTGTGAGGGGAACAGGGTCACATCACAGGAGAGTGAACTGCCTGTCAGAAATCATAGCACGTCAGCTGTCTTAACCGCGGCTTGTGTACTGCATCATCACTGTGTCTGTCACGCGACTCTGTTGCCCTTTCGGGCTTGAACTGATGGTAAAACTAACAACATTATTAACTGTCTTGATATTTACTTTGAAAGCTTGAAGCTTGCGATTATGGCAAGGGGCGTTACATTTCCGACGCGTGCTTGTGGTGTTCGGCCAATCACAATGCACTGGGTCAGCTGGCCAATCAGAGCAGACTGCGCTTGTCAAAGGAGGGAGCTTTGTTGAAAACAAACGTGTTTGAGAGAGGCGGGGCATAGAGGACCTACAATAATGTACAGTAAACAAGTATATGAAAAATAATGTGTTTTTTGAACATTAAAGCATTTCAACATTTTCTGTTACACCAAATAATGATCTTTAAAATAGCATCATATGACCCCTTTAATTAAAATATACTTTAAATTATATAAAATAGACTTTAAATACTTTAAGTAAAAATCTTTACTTTCACTTTTGAATATGAAACTTCTAGTTTTGAAATTCTTCCAAAAAAAAAAAAAAAAAACCTTTTGAATGGCAGGGTTTATGCAGAATCATAATTCAGACCACACACATCACAATTCAGTATAGAAATTTTAAGATGACATCACTGTTGGTTAGAATTTTGAACAGGCTTGAGGCTGAAATGATCTATAAACACTTTGAATTCAGCCCAGTCTGTATGTTAAGTAGTTTGGGCTAAATTTAAATGCATATTAAGGATTCAGGGATTTAACCAAACCTTAAGCTCAATGTTTGACCAAAAATCAATACAGCGCTGCTACAGTAGAGGATGAATCCAAGACAGAAGCTCATTTCACATTTTACAAAAACATAAATCAATAATAGGCATTATGCAGCACTGTGAGATTGCACTATTTTGCAATCTAATGCCAAGAATCAATAGAAATGTTAATTCTCTATTTGCCTGATCCAAAATGCATCTAAATATGACTGATAAGGTTGTACCTCAAGAAACTAATCTAATACCAGTGAATTATAGGTTTTAAAATGCTTTTATGTATCGATTAACACTAATAACACTTACAATCCCATCAGGCTCATATCCTGTATGATGAGACGGAGCCGGAGACCACAGGATGTTGCTGCTAATAATCGAATGCCATCCGGACTGTTCCAGCTCAACAAAGATGACACAAGAAAGGTTTCATTGTTCACTTTTTACAAACAAAATATATTTATTCTGCTAGGTACAAATTACAAGGACTTCATTTACAGGCTGACAAGCTTGCTGTCATTTACTCAAATGATAAAAGGGGAAGCAAATCAATCAGTTCATCAGTGTGTGCATTATTTCAGTATCCCTGATTTTTAAAAACAGACCGTTAAGATAAACAACTGACTAGAAAGAGGGACCCATCAGATGACCATATGAGAAGAAACCGGATACAATAAACTCTTATGTAATAACATATGTACATATGCAATGAAATCAGATGGCGCTTGTCAGATTGATCAAGATGTATTTGTATAACCAGTGAGTGAAATCTAAACACTGGGGTAAATAAAATAATTCTGACGCAGTCTTTTAGAGCAAAATGACAAAAGTCTATGTCATCATTCCAACCATAATAATTACAATATATTTAATAATTACAGAGGGCACAAGCAGGGCGGGTCACTGTGGTTTTCGGGGCTGGGCAGCGATATAGAGGGCCATTAAACAGTAGAGGGTGCCGCCAATCGTCAAGCCCATCGTGGTCCTATACAGCATTTTGTCCATGACTCCACGCTTCAGGTGAACCGGTGCTCCATCAGTTTTCTGTAACAGGTCATATTGTTTAATACACCAACACAAACAAAAAACAGACTTTTGCTAAAAAAAAAAAAAAGATTTCTTCATTTTGTAAAATTAACATTTTATTTATTTGCATTGGGTCTACATTAATAATTTAATTTGGCCAGAACGAGACCTGCATAAATCCAGAACCAGACTGAGATTTTGGCAATTGATTCAGTCTAGGACTGGGCTGACAATAACGATTAATCGATTCTGATCGATCTTCATTTGGATGAACAAAACATCCCTAAACATCACTTGTAGTGTGCCTCCTACCCAATAATCGCAGTAGGCTTTGTGCTTTGTTGATTTTGATATGAAGCATAATTTCAAGCTTTCAAATTCTGTTAGTTTTATCACAAAAATTCAAACATGAAATATCATTTTGACAGTCTTTTCATATAGTGTTACAGATCGCGGTAGCACATCAGTTTAAGTAGCAGCACAGAGATGAACTGATCATCTTTTTCTGTTTATGACTAGTTACAGTAAGAAAAATATGAAAGAACACTGAAAGGTTTGTTGAAATAAATGACTAAAATCATGTTTCTTGTATCACTCAGTATATCAACCTTGGAAAAATATCAATAAAACATAAGTAAACAATGTCTTGTAACATTACATTTACCTCGGGAAAGACATTCAATATCAGTAATCTTGTTAAAAACCTAGATGAGCATTTTGCTAAACATATGCACTATATTACATTATATTTTTAATTAACCTATTAGTTACATCTCATTTATTGAATATTTAAATAAATCCATAATGAAAACAAGTTATGACAGCCACCTTTAAAGGTTTATATAAAAACAGAGTAGAAACAATTAGCATAAAAAGTTTACATAAAAACTGTACAATTTAATGTTTTCATACAACTCAATTTTTATGTGTTGATTCTTATATCTAAAAATAAACAGCAGTTGAATTTGAATGTTAATTTTAACCTTTAATATTATTGTAATGTGCCAACTTTATAGTTTACAGCTTTAGATGAGAGATTGTTTTACCTAGGCCTGGGCGATAAAACGGTATCATTATTAATCGACGGTACACCTTCTTCGATAACGACAGAAAAAATGTTTGATATAGCAATGCTGCTCCATCTGAAAGCACGTGATGATGATTTCCTGCCGATTACAGAACCGGCATTACTATCAAAATGCACATGACAATCGCATTCGATTAATCGTGCAGCCCTAGCACACGATATAGGCACATACTATGAGTGACGCAGACAGCACATACAAACATGAACACATGCTGACTTGAGTGCTGTGCCTGCCTGTGATGAGGAGATTGTGAATAAAGAATGAATATTAGTCGAATTTAAAATAAACATTTACATTTAAATGTTAGGTGTGCATTAGGGAGCGTCATTAGTGGCGCGCGAGATATTCCTTTTCACTGCATCTCATATGTTTTTAAATGCAATCTGTGTGATGGGCGATTTGGCTCTTTGGATTAAGCAATGCATAAATACGTGATGCTGTTTTGTTCATAATTGTGTATGCAATTTACGAAATTATATTTGATTTTTATGAGTTAATTTAGACGTAATGCACGTTTTTTTAGAGTTACTTCCTTGCGTTGACAATTTAAATGCACTGCATTATTTTGCTCATTGCACCCTCCTGTGGCCTCGGGAGACAAGCCAAAAGTTTCCTTAAGACCTATTTAATCTGCATATAAAACATTAGAAATTAGACATTTAATTTTTATTTTGTGTTTGATTGTTAAAATCAAAAATATTTGTTGTCTCAATAAATTGGGTTAATTTAAAAATACAGTGGTTAAATTAAAACATTTTTTCTATTGCTCTGTTTTAAAAAAGGTTATAAAAAATGTCAATAATTATCGATACCGAACGATATGAAACATTATATCGTTGATACATTTTTTAGCTATATCGCCCAGCCCTAGTTTTACTTAAGAAAAATGGACATGTACTGCAGCTGATATAGCCAACAAATCAATATCAAAATCAGAATCAAATCAAGAGTTGATGGAATCAAATTGTACATTTTTAATACCCAGCCCTAATTTAAACTTCTTTTTAGCATTACCAAATGTACTTGTTACACACATTACATTATACTTACTTCAAACATACTATTATAGTAACATTACATTATGCATAATTACATGCAACTAACCCTAAGTCAAACTCCAATTCCAATCCTAAACATATAGTAAGTACATGTAGTTAATTAATATTACTCAGTATTTAAATGTATAATTACACTGTAACAAGGACACCTTAAAAACCTGAATGTTGAATGTATAATACTGTTTTGAGTCTTGTGTTTTTAACTCAGGTGTTGCAAAATGTGAAGCTGTTTTAGGACTGATGCCAGCCAACTGTTCATACTGTTTTGGTTTGTGTCCAAAGTTTCAAATAAAAAAGAAAATCGCCCAAGGAGATGGAGTACCTTTTCTGTTATGAAATATCTAAATCACTGGGTTGAAAATCAAACAAATTAAAAAATAAAAATCACAGTGCAATACCTGGAAAATCTTCTGCAGCTCAGGGACTTTGTTGATTCCCATGTAGTGAGCCACTGACCCGGTCTCTGAAACAACCTTGGTCGGTACAGCAAAGATCATGGGAGGAGCTTGAGAGGGAACCGTGGGCTTCAGCCCCTGTCAGGACAAACACAATGACATATTATGAGCTGCAGAGACATTACGGCACCACAAAAATGACTACTGCCTTTATTTACTCATTTTAACATCAGTCCATCAAACCCCTATGCTGGCATTGTCTTCCTCTGACCTCAAAGGACACCCACACCTCATAAAGGTCACTCATAGTGAACCACATCTCAATATCCATAAAGGACCCAAAAATCACCATAAAGCAGAATCATCTAAACCTGGATACACTAGCATCACACATCCAAAAACTAGTCAATTAATCATCATTCATGACTATCTAACACTCTTAGTGTTTTACCCTCTTTGGAGCTTAAAGATACGGTCAATATGAATTGTTGTATTCGGGAAAAGAGCTGCATGAGGATTGTTCAAAATGTCTCCTTGTCTGTTTGATGGAAGAATAACAGCATATAAGAAAATAATGAACGACAACTGTTACAGACTGAATAGACAAGGTCATGGTGGAAGGTAAACAAATCTTAACCTCTTAACCTTAGTCTAAAAGAACGGGAAGGAAAGAAACGAAGCTTTGAACTCTACAGCAGTCATTGACATTAAACAAATAGACCTGAACTTTTTCATTATTTGGTACAATTTCTGTTAAGTTAAGTTATGTTCCCTTTCAACAGCTGGCTTTCAGGAGCTCAGAGGAATTGTGTGATATGAAGCTATAAAATCCGGCTGAGGCTATATTGCAGCTCTAGTGTCGGTCTTCTTTAATCACTCCGATTCATTAACGTTAATGACTGCATTACTTTTTAACAAAGGCAACCGTGATAGCAAGTCAAGGGTAGCTGAGAGTGTTTATCAGCACAATAATAAGACAGACTTGCGCAATGGCTGAGTGTCTGTGAAGGTCACTCCAGATTCTCGCTTCTCGTAAAACAGCAGCGGGAGGTTTGAGTACCTGCGGGCTGTAAGCGGACGCTGCTGTCGCTCCCGTTAATTTCCCAGTGACTCCGCTGACCTTATAGTACATTTTTGTTGATAATACTGTGAATCACACCGCAGACAGAATCGCGTCCCACCACCTGCTCTCTGTGTCCGAGAGTGAGAGGACCCCAGCGGAAATCACGTCACATAGCAGCCCGATTCTTGCCCGATTAAAAAAAGCGTCAACCCTACCTTCAGCCTCTGTTCAGACAAAATGCTATTATTAAATTGTGAATAAAATAATTTACACTACTGCTCACAAGTTTGTGTTCAGTAAATTGTAAATCGTAATAATATTTCCCAACAATACTTGGGAATAGACTTCTACAACAATACAAAAACAATACCCTTCTTCTTCTTTCTCTCCACTTGTTTGGGATTTATATAATAAGGTCTGATTAACATTATTTAGAAACACAAATTAGACTTTTAAAATATGATTTAGACATTTTTATCTTCTCTTATAACTGCTCAAAAAATAGAATGTCAAAAATGTCAAGCTTACACATGGAGCTTATTATAAAACCGAATTGTGTGTTTATTTGGAAAAGCAACAAATAATATAAAAATAAAAATAGAAAGACCACAAAACAGTAATTTATTTTGCACTATTTATTAATATCCAGTGTTCGTGCATTTCGTCAAGACCCGCTTTAGCTAACACAGAGGCAAATTCTAGTTTATTCAAAATAGACTTTCTATTTAAAAAATACATTGAAAGCTTACAGTAGTGAATGCAGAAAAAAAGAGGAAAAAGTAGCCTAACTGTAGTTTACAGCAGGATTTCAAACACTCGTCTATAACTAAACATTACTGAGGTATAAAAATCCCTACAAAAAGCTCAAGCCATGTGTAATAAGCCCAAGCTATTATATCAGTGATACACAACATATGATCATAATGCACAACTGTTGTTACAACAATAATAAAATAAGTTTAATAATAATAAAAACCTAACAAGTTTAAATGGGTTGTGTCAGAACTGTGTATGTCAAAAGTTTATTTCTGCAGAGTTAACACAACAGAGAAATATTAAAAGTATTACAGTAAACATATATATGTCCATTGAGACAACTTTTGGCAACACTGTTTTGCAAGTGGCATATGATGGTGAAGAAGGCATATGGTACAGTGTCAGATGTGAATTCTCAGTGTACACCTTAAAAATGATCAAAAAAACTGTTACACGTTCCTCCGGGAGATCTCTTGCTGCTGTTGTGAGATTTTAGTAGGGACTGAAGTGAAATAATATATAATTGTGATTATCACATCTGACAAACTGAAAGATCTGTTGGTTTAAGAGATGTTGTTATTCACATGTTCATGGCTTTTAGCTGTCACGAGCTTTTCATTAGAGCACTGATGTATTTGCATGTAAAATAAACAGGTTCCCTTATGTTTACCATGATTAATGAAGCAGGCAATCGAGAGAAGCAGTGGGATGAAAGTGTATTAAGAACAAATGAGTGGCAGCTGACACCTGCAGTCTGCAATTCATTTCAGGGATTTTGCTTATTTTCACTTTCACATTAATTTCTGGCTGTTGTTGTGTGTACATGTGAGCCAAGGGAGTCTGTGTCTGCAGTGATCTGAAGGCACACTGGAGAACACCTCAGCATGATCTCTTCAGGAGGGTTAATTAATGAGGAGGGAAATCTTAGCACATTTTAGTCTGACATATTTTTCTTCCTGTAACCCAAAACGGAATGCATCTATTTCCAATCACACCAATTTCCGTTTATTAATTCACAAAAGCCAGTGCTGCAGTCGGTGACTGCTGGTTTCCATCCATAAACTGCTGTGAGGAATATGAATAAAGATGAAGATGATTAGTAAGAATTAAGAATTCATTACAGAGGAGAGAGGCACCGCACCTTGCACAAGAGGAATTATTCTTAGAAAAGGTGAAAGTTTGTCACTTACTTCTTTAAACAGGTAGTTTGTCTGTATTTAAACTGACAATTCTGTTTGCAATATTAAGAACTGAATTATTTAACAGACATTTTGGCAACCTGATGTCAATTTTTAGTTCTGTTAAAAAAAAAAAAAGTCTAATGGGACAGGATATTTTGTACACAATTATATATTATTTGTTTTAATTATACTGAATATAAGATTATCAATGCTTTTTGCCTGCTGCCCCCTTTAAACTTGAATAACATTTAACATGATTTTTAACCAAATAGTTGTCCTAAAGCACTCTTCTGCAGTTAAATATTTGTGAAACAAAATATTTGAATATATAGAAGAAAATATAAAAACACTACAAGCTGGCAAGAAGGACCAGATGGAGCCACTTTATCACTCTGAAGGGAAAAAAAGAGAAAAACCTAACAGTAAAAAAAAAAAAAAAAAAAATACAAAATAATAATTTATTATTGCACTGTTAAATATTGTACCATATCATAGTCATAATTTCATTATGTATTGTGAGAAGCATACATTGACATTGGAATGTTTACCATATTAAAAACAAATTGTGTAGTTTGCAACAAAGTATGAAAATGAGGCAGATTTCTAAAATGCTAAATGTTTTCTTTTAAAGTCAACATGAATCCGTTTTACTTCTGTGCTCTGAATATTTACATGTGTAACAGAACAGCATATTCCATGAGGAAAAATGTAGGATAGGACTTTTTTAATATCGGGTATCGGGAACTGACTGAATGGTGAAAAGTGGATATTACATACCATAATGGACTAGGTGGTTGGAAGGGAGGAGTTAAAAACAAAACAGAACATAAACATAATCAGCTAAGGAAGGTAATTTCAGAGGTGGATCAAACTATTAAGTTAAGACTTTTTTGAATCTGGAATAATATGCACAGATGAATGTGCCCCAAGAAAATAAACAGGGTCAATTTGCATGATGACTTTTCCTTAACAGTTGACTTCCATTTAACAATTTAAACAGGTCAACATTATTTACATGTTATTTGACATCAAATAACTCTTTTGTTACAATTGTACACAGTTTTTTTTTTATTTCTTCCCATGATGCACTCAAAGAAATGTGTCGAGACAAAAAACAACAGCACAATCTCTGAATGTTCCCCTATAAGAGCATTAAGGAACATAAGAGCCACAGTAACATAGAGACAGCAGTGAGTCGGGGAGAAGTGGGTGTCATGGGTGACTCCATGGGAGGAGATGGCCTTGAGGTAGCTGTGTCACTAAAGATCTCCAGAACCTTGCTTTCTGTGCAACCCCAAGGGTGCACAAGCCTCAAGGCATCTCACTCCTGTGTGAAAACTGGCAGGGCGGTAGAGGACATTCGTAGGTAGAGGATTCGGGTAGAACTCTACACGCTCTGCGTGGTGTCATCCAAAACACCCAACTCTCCATGACAGCACTCTCTCTCCATGGCCCGTTATGTTCCTCTCAGCATAGCTGCCCACACAGCTCTCACTTTATCCTTGTAATTCTCAGTCTATTCCGCTCATTATGTCCCACTACCTCTGGAGGTTTGCTGTCACACTGAATTGGGTCTACACAACAATTTAGCCAGGAAAGAGTATTCAGAAAGTGGAACAGATTGATTAAAATTAATGTTTTTGTAATCTATTGTCAGTAAAAAAGGGAGGCTCTCAATATTTTAAATGCTGGAAAAGTGGTAATGCTTTAAAACTTCATTGCTTATAAATGAAGGCATCATAAAAGAGAAAGGTTCCTGGGCGACAAGATGATTAAATTATTTCTCTCGTGTCTACTTGCCAACACTGTGGGCTGCCTAAATGGCATTCAAAAGCTAAATCCTTTGGAGGAACGCCACATGTATAAGGTAATGCGCAGATCTCTGAGAGAGCGAGGGCTTGTTGAGGCTTTTCAAGGCCTCTGAAAGTTTCCCTCCAGCAGTGTGTACCTGTCAAGGACACCTGGCCTCTGTGATACCGTCACCATGGTAGCCTCCTCCAGCCCCTTGAGTAACAGATACAGCGCATACTGGAGCTCAGCGGCGCTGAGAGAGTCTGTTCTGGAGATGAATGCGGCAGATGGAAATGCCTCGGGAGATCTTTGCACTAGCCATTGATTTCTCTAGCAGAAAGCGGTCCCGTTATTGGCCACAGCCAAACCTCAGAGTCAGTTGAAGAACTCGGCAGACAGGCTTTGGGTGCAGCGAGCCGAGCGGTACTTGAGTTCGTGGTAGCACTGCACAAAGCTGTGGTAGATGAAGGTGATCGGAAGAGCCAGCAGCACTATCCCGCTCACAACGCACAGGCCACCAAGCACACGTCCCGGCACAGTGATGGGGTACATGTCTCCATAGCCGAGATGTAATAGGGGGTAATGGCCAGCAGGTCTATGATGTTCAGCGGATGTCGCACAAACTCACACTTGTCTCGTGACACAATGAAGCGCACGATGCACTCTGCCGTGAACCATCCGATGCACACCGCCTCAATGATCCTGGACAGGTGCGTGGTGATGGGGAAAGAACAGAAAGGCAGTTTGAGAGAGAAAGAACGGGATAAGGAACATAGTCTCATTAACCGCATCAGATGTTTAGTTCAAGGTGCCAAAGTCTGAAATAATTCAAAGCCATTTTAAAGATTTCACTGAGACTCGTCATCTTGTTTGCAAAGCTGTTGAATGATTTACACATTGCTATTGCTGCTCGCTCACAGATCCTTTGAAAAGCTGACTGAAATTTTCTGAGGCAACAAGTAGTAAGGTCAAAAAGCCAGCAATCGCTTTAGGAATGAGTTGACTTCCTTCAGAATTATGCCTTTGTTCAAGATTGCACTTACAACTTTAATAATGGCTTAGAATTAATGAACTGATGAAATTACATGTGCAAATAAATAAATGAACAGCTCTTTTATTGTCTTGTGATCCAAATGACCATTAGCTAATTGCTAATTGAAACAAATGCACAGTAAATTTATATTTTCATTATGTGAAATGCATTTTGAAATGCACTACGCTACTTAATCCATGCAGTCACTTGGAATCCCATAAGGCCTAGCAACACCGTTTATGGAGTAATGCCAATATTGATCACAGTATTTGTATTCCTCTCAGAGTCTAATGATGACAGTAATGATGTCTGATGAAAGCAGACAGGAAAATGGATTGAAGTGTATTCACAGAACGCCAGTAATTGTTAGTGACTGAGTGAAAAAAAAAGAAGAAAAAAAAACACTAATATTAAGCAGATATGTCAATGCTCATTGTCTTTATCTGTTTTGGCATTTTGTTCAAACGGTTGCTGGGGCTTAAAGGGTTGGATAAATAAATAAAATAAATAAATAAAGGCAAACCATTCCAGTTCAGAGCCCTGTCAGTTTCTCTTTGTTTTAAAAACCAAATCAATATAATTTCAAATTTGATTCTGAGGATGAGATTAGAATGTTTGAGCTGAGAACTGGTGGAACAGATCTGGCAACAGATAGCAAAGTTTATTTCTCTTTGGTTCTCTGAGAGAGAAACAAGTTGCTGTTTCAAATCCACTTGACAAGTTGGACAAAAAAAAGTGTTTTTCCATTTTAGACAAATTCAGATTTTGTCTTTTATCAACATCTGTTACTCCAAAATGACTGGTGTAGCCTAATTCTGTTCCAGTGTTTCAAACCCCAAAATAGATGCACAAAATGTCCCATTTTACATCAAGTGGAGTGAAACTCTAATTTATATGCATTAAAATTGCCTGACGTTTTCACGTCAGACGTGCTTTTCTGACAGAAGTCAACTTTGAGCTGGAATAGAAGCACCACGGAGGAGAAATGGAGGCATTGAAAGTTGTCCCCAAAGACAAAATCACTCCTACTAATGACAGCTGAAAAAACGAACCTGATTTTTCAGCAACATAGACCATGTTATATTTTGTACACACAAACATACACAGTATGGAAGTTTGCTCCTTAGGTACCAGTACCTTCAGAACAGTCCACGTGGCAGTTATGAATACGGAACAGACAAACACAGAGGTTAAAAGGATATTAAAAACAAAGAAAATTGCTAACATACTAGTTTTTCCAGTGGTTGTTTCTAACACTGTTTGATGCAGGTTTCTAACTATGTAAATGACTAGTGGCACCAGTATTCGACTCACCTTTTGCTCTTTTATTTATTAGTCTTATTGTCATTTTTTTCATTAATTAGCTTCTTGTTTAAAATGGCCTTAAATGGGGTCAGAAAAAACAGTCCAGCTTAAATAATTTCAAACAGCTGACATGCTTTGCTGTTTAGAATCCATTCCTCCTCATGACCTACAAACTGCTGGCTCTCAACCTTCAATCAGCACCTTGGAGAGAGACAGCTCTACCTTCCTCAGAATAGTGCGCTTTCCAGCTTCGCTTCAGTTTTAGCTACGCACACTGTTACCAATCTCACAATCAGTGAAAATCGAGGAGCTTCGAGATGCTCGAGTAGGCTATTTGTTGACTAGACTATGACACTTTATGACTTCTTTTCATGCTGAAAGATAAAAGACAAACATTTAGGAAATATGATAACATGACAATATACACATGATACAGAAGACTGTAGACAAGTGTGGCTTCAGACGCGTATATTTATAGGCATTGCTTTGTGAGAAATAGACGCACATACACACTTGATGTGTTCTTGTATTAAAACAGCTGGACAAACAGCTTGCATTAAAACAACTATGTGTTTTTAAAAGTTGAATTGATTTTGACTGCTCATGACATGGTACGTCATGCAATGGACAATGGACATCATCTGAACAATTAAAAATAGTGCAGACCAAACACAGCCTAGAATAAAATTTATAAAATAACTGGAATTAATTAGGTGATTCCAGATCTTTCAAGAAGAATGTTCTTGAATAAAATAGAAGAAATATGTCGTTTTTGTTTGCTGAGCTTGCACACTGCACATTATCTCAGCACACAAGTAAACAAATTTCTATGCTGCGGTCAGGAGGGGGCAAAGAGTAACTTAGGAGAAAACCATCTGAAAGTTTAAATATTGTCATATAATTATTAATCCATACAAAACAGCAACTGCTTCCAATGACCTATATAAAACATAATAAATTATAAAAAAAATTATTTAGTCAGGACTGTGAGAGCATACATTTCATGGCAGTGGGATGGAAAATCAGAAGAGAAAATGTCCAAGTGAGTGCTCAATGGTGGATTATTATAGATAGGTTAGACAGGCATCTTTGACCTCTCATTCATTTCATTTCAGTTCTTTTTTTTGTTTTTGTTTTTCTCAGCATCCCATGCCATGAACTTTACATTTTTAAGACACTGTGCTATGTTAAAGTTACAAACACTACCTTTTTATTTATGTTGTATTGGTTGATATGTGGGCCCCGGCTTTATGTCAATGCTTGAGGTAACATTTCATTTTTTTATTTTTATTTTTTTTCCAATGAGCTAAAGTACTCAGTAGTAAAGTTGTTATGAGAAGCATTTGGCTGGTCGTGTGATTTCAACGTCAGCCCCATGAGAGACCCTCTCCATGTAAAATAAAACAGCTGTCCTAGGCTACTCTATACCGTATGAGTGTAAATCACAGATTTATTAAAAGTACTAATTATTTGATCATGTCTAGCGTTTTATTTAGACTTAAAATTGTTAATTGCACCTTTAAAAGACATTCAACGTTTAAGAACTAGTCGAGACACCTATGTGTGCTGTTTCATTTCCTCTGCGTGGCGTCTAGCTGTTTTTGAACACAAGAACGCATCCTGTGTCAACGACCCCTGTGGGATATTTTACAGCTGAAATCTCACAAAAAAAAAGTTAGGACGTTTATTCAAGAAAGAAGACATAAATACCCGGATGGATGCTCTAAAGAGTCTGTGTACCTGTGCTCTTCCACTATGTTGCTCTCGGCAGTTTTCCAGTCTGGAAGAGTGCTCGCGCAAAGCATTACCATGGACACAATGACAAAAATCACCGACACGGACGCCAAAATTTGCGCGGCCAGGGAGGAGGTGGGCTCTTCGAAAGTCCTGCGCATTCGCTCCAGCCACTTTGAGTCGCGCTTCCCGTTTGACGATGCATCCGTCCTGAATTCATCGTCCGTTCCGTGGTGCTCCTCGATGAAGTGAGTGTACGTGTCGGACATGCGGTCGTCGAGTCTCCGCTGGCAGCAGAACTCCAAATGAGAGGTTTCCAAACCCCAGTAGATCATCTCGTTGTAAAACGACAGCTCGCACATATGCGGGACGAAGCGCAGTTTGCCGTACTTCACGTACAGCATAATGAAGCCGAACGCTTCTGAATGTCTGTCAAAGAAGAACTCGTTCCTCTCTCTATCGTAATCATCGCACACTTCCAGCACTTCTCTCTCTGAGGCGCAACTGTGGAGACGACTCACTCTCCTCAAAGGGAAATCCTTGATTACGTCCTTTGGAAAAGCATACTTGGTGCCACCCACGTTTATGATACAGACGCTTTTGCCGAACTTCATTTTTGCGAACTTTTAAATCCTAGAGTGCAGATGAAAGGCATGTTCAGTGGGTAGCGTCAAATACTCCCAGCTTTAGCTTCAAAGTTCAGGCTTCCCCCTTCTTCAAGTGTCCACCAAGCGGCTGGAGATAACGCCGTCTCTCTTGGCATCCTCGGTTTGGAGAAAACTTGCGCGCTCGCGGTGCGCTTGTACCTGCGCGGCGGCTGCGCCCCGCCGATCTCCACTCCACACACGCGGCATCACGAGGGCACTTCGGTTTCCGCGATGCACCGAATCAACCCAACCTGCGAGTGAGGCACCGGGCGCGAACAGTGATGCTATGCGTGCGCGGACACGCATGCACGCACACACATAGCTCCAGAAGTGCTCTCAGGTCTCTCCTCTCGATATTCTGCTGTCTAGCTACAGATTTCAGGAGACACTTATCTGTCGTTAAGAGTCTACTTCAGTATCTAACCACTTACACATTCATCTTGCACAATCTTCATAATGTCCTAGTTCTTTAGTAATATTATTTTTTAATCATTTTGAAGGAGAACATAGATCTTAAAATTACTACCTTAAAATTGCATATATTATAAAATACAGTTAAAATATTGTAAAATATAAAGATACTTGAAGCACCATTTGTGGTTTCTCAGATCACTGGAGTGACTGAACCTTCTGGAGAGCATCCAAGTAGGCTACGTTTTAAATGTGCCTCAAATATCCTATTGTACTCAACGAACTTCATAATTCATATTTCAAGTGCATTAACAGATTTCCCTTGATACAATTCCTCGAACTGTTGACAGTCTTGCAGTATGACTCACCATATAATTTAACGAGAATGGGCAGAATTCCCCGTGCGAATCACATTTGTACGTATTTTAAAAGTTGGGTTCTTGTTACTTTTGTTATCAGTGTTTTACAATGGAATGTTTATGATAGATTTAATTAAGTTTAGTTAAAGGGGTCATATGATGCGATTTCAGTTTTTCCTTTCTCTTTGGAGTGTTACAAGCTCTTGGTGCATAAAGAAGATCTGTAAAGTTGCAAAGACTAAAGTCTCAAATCCAAAGAGATATTCTTTATAAAAGTTGAGTCAGCTACGCCTACCTAAAACGAGCTAACGCCGCCCAAATGTTCATGCAAAGAAAGAAGGCGTAACTTTTATTCTCGCTGTAGTATTGTTGTTGCCGCCGCCATGTCTTGAAGGTGGTGTGTTTCATTGTGAAAGCGAAACTACTTTGTTTGGCCTTCCAAAAGAGGACGATATGGCTTCGTCATGCCTGGAGCTGATCCATGCTGGTTGCTGAGGAAATACAACAACTTTGCGCTGTTGATCGCCGGATCGGCTTTCACCGTGGACGAAGCCACATGTGCTTGCCGCTCCTTCGTCGGATCCGCCGGCTGCGCCGTTCTCAACCCCGCCACCTCAGCTCACTCTAGCCCGGCCTCAGCTCACGCTA
>NW_015544359.1:22745-23509 GCF_001515605.1 Sinocyclocheilus anshuiensis | reverse complement strand
AGAGTAGGGCTTGTTGTTTGTCATTTCTCCGATCACAAATGCAGACATGGTTTTATGTTTACGCGATGCGATGCAATGCAAAGCGTAAAAAGACAGTATAAGTCATTATAATTATTAATTATGTCCCCACTAGATGCAACGAATGCCTTGTTTATAATGGGTTTTAATGTTTTTGGCTCCGGCCTATGGTAAGGGCCATAACATTTCTGTCACACGCTTGAGGTATTCGGCCAATCACAACGCACTGGCATAAACACATTTCATTACACCAAATACACAAAATAATGTTCTTTTTAGCAACATCATATGACCCCTTTAATGTATTATTTTATTCTTGTGTATTACACATAATGATTTGTCCAACACACTCTCATGACAATTCGGGCCTATTTTACGTTCTCATTCATGTGTTTTCATTCTGCTTACTTTGTGTCTGCGTAATGGTTAGGTTTAGGGGTGAAAAAAGGTGAAAAGCCAGAGTTGCTAAAGAAACAAAAGTTCTGATCATCAAAAGTCATCTTTTCGCTAAATATAAAAAACGTACTTACAGTCTTTGAGTTTTTTGGAAGGCCAAACAAAGTAGTTTCGCTTTCACAATGAAACACAGCGTCACACACGGCGGCCTAGAGTGAGCGAAGCCCGGGGGATAAAGTGAGGAACGGCCAGCAGATTCGACAAAGGAGCGGCCTGAGCGGCAACCACATGTGACGGCCCCGGGCTGGACTCCGCTTCGTCCACGGTGAAAGCTGATCCGGCGATCCACA
>NW_015544359.1:22203-22571 GCF_001515605.1 Sinocyclocheilus anshuiensis | reverse complement strand
GTTTTTTGACTATTGCTACAAATATACCCCAGCGACTTAAGACTGGTTTTGTGGTCCAGGGTCACATATATAAGTAACATTTGAAAACTGATGTGACAGTATAGCGAAAGGCTGAAAATTATTTTCCACAGACAGACATACAGACAGATAGATGCAGATCCTTCAAACCTTGAGCATGCTTGAAAATTCTCTGAGAAAAAGAGTAAAGCATAGAACGAAAAGGCATGACAGCTAGAGGGCGCCTCTTCTCTTTATTCATTTAGTAACTAAATTTTAGTTAGTCCCCTGCTTACATTGTGAGTGACATTGCCTACTCTTGCAGGCCTTAGACCTGTGCATGAACATGAATATAAGGGATATTATCACTC
>NW_015544359.1:5848-21947 GCF_001515605.1 Sinocyclocheilus anshuiensis | reverse complement strand
TTTTTTTACTCTCATAGATTTTGTTACCATTGCCATGCATTATACGACTGATAGACTGCAACGGTTAAAGTTAAAAATCATCATATGTGTTCTACTGAAGAAACAAAGTCACGTACATCTTGGATGCCCTGGGGGTAAGCAGATAAACATCAAATTTTCATTTTTGGATGAACTATCCCTTTAATCTAGATCTTGAGAAGCACACCAAACAATGTGTAACATCACTTGGGGTTCTCAGACCGTGCATCCAGGTAAATAATCATATTGTATTGTATCGTATCGTATCGTATCTCCAGGAGATGTGAAGCTGGAAGTAGGACTACACTGTAAGGTGCACTCTTAAAAATAAAGGTGCTTCACCATGCCATAGAAGAACCTTTTTGTCTGAATGGTTCCATAAAGAACCTTTAACATCTGAAGAGCCTTTCTATTTCACAAAAGGTTCTTTGTGGCGAAAGAAGGTTCTTTAGATTATAAAAAAGGTAAAAAAGATATGGTTCTTTAAAGAACCTTTGAATGAATGGTTCTTTGTGGAATCAAAAATGGTTCTTCTATGGCATCGCTGTGAAGAACCTTTTAAGCACCTTTATTTTTAAGAGTGTGGGTGGGTGGGAAGAAGTGGGGCACTCTAGATCATAATCAACATTTTATTACCGTTTCCAAAAATACTCACTTACACCCTTAACACTATAGGCTACATGTCACATACAACAAAGTACCACAAAGTACCATGTTTTTACTATAGTGTTTTGAACATGACCCAGAGTGAAGCAGGCAGTATTTAGTTTATTAGTTTGGAAAGTACATGACATTCTAGGTCAGTCTATTCATGAAAACATAGTATGATATCTGTTTATTCAGTGTATCTGTGACCCTGGAGTATGGTTACTGGAGTATTATTATACACGTTCCCCCGGTTTCACAGACAAGGCTTAAGCTAGTTCCAGACTAAAATGCATGTTTGAGCTGTCTCAACTGAAAATATCTTGCTCTGACATATCTTAAAATATGTCAGTGTCATTGTTCTGTGTCAAGATGCACACCTGTAAATTTTTCTTCCAAGGCATTTTTTTTTAAATTGCTTAAATCTCTTAATTTAACTAAGGCCTAAGTCCTGGCTTAAGCTAAACCCGGACTGGTTTGTGAAACCGGGCCATTATATATTAACCTATAGTAACCCCAATATATATAAATTTTTTTTACTCTGCAGAAGAAAAACATCATACAACATGAAGTTGCATAAATAATGACACATTTCCTTTTTTAAAAAAGAACTCCAACAACCCATCACTCAGCTATAGTCTACCATTGATACAATTATTGCATTATGTTAATTATACCTTTACTTTTTGATACTTAGGAAGTTTTATTATCAGTTACTTTATATTTTAACTATTTTTAATGAGCCACTTAACTGACATATTTTACTGTTACTTAAGTATGATGATACAACACAGTTCACTAAGCATTAGGCAACACGTTTTCCCATTGAGCTTTGAGGTGGGGGAAATATTTCCAAGCAAGAGCAGACCACCAGACATACCAGAGGAAGCCAAAATATAAGCACTTTTTGTTTGTGATTGTTCATACCATAAAGTCTTTTCACCACAGGGATTGTTTTCAGCTCTTAAAATGTTGATTATGTCCTGAAGAGGTCCATAAGCAATCTACCACAGATGTATGCAATAAAATCACTGAGCAACTGTGCACAATATGAGAGGATAAGATCAATGAGCCTTCTTTAATTAAAATCCCCTTGTATTTTTTGTTTATGTCTCTTTCACAGATTAAATGTAAGGAAAACAGATCTGGACAGCAGAACTAATGCTTTCACTGTTCACTGTGCTGTAAGGATAAATCATCTTTGCTGTAGGGACCATTAATCTATTCTCGGTGTGTCATGTTAGATCAAGAGAGAAATCAGATTTTAAAAAACAGATCTGAAAAAAAAAAATATTTTAAAAATATCGAATAGGTTGTGCGATTATTGTCTTAAAAAAATTCCCCATGTTTTCCGTGCAGATGCGTTGGTGACGCGTTCATGTGGCACTGCCAATAAATAACGCACCTAAAAGCTGTCAAAGACAACAGAAGAACACATTGTCTCAAGCGCACACTGTAGACTTGCGTGGCATATAACGGTTACAGTAACTTGGGACGATATCAAACAAATACATATGGAATAAGCACTCTTTTCTATATTATAGTGCTTTGGTGTCTCAGACCTCGTTCACTGTAATTGCATTGAAAAGGAATTTGGGATGGGACACGATTTTCGAATATTCGATTAGTTGATTTAATTATAGAATATCGAATAGGTGGTGCGGTCGTGACGCGTTCATGTGGCGCTGCCAGTAACTTGGGACGATATCAAATAAGAGTTCTGTGCGGACCACAAATCCCTTAATTGCGACAGAAGATGGTAAGTACTGCAGGGTGCTGCCCCATACGTGTGATCGCGAATCTCGAAAGTGAAAGTAAAAAACAAGCACGCGTTCATAAATGATTTCAATGCCCCGTATATTAATAACTGCTCCCTGACGCCCGCAGTTTATATACAGTATAATTACCCAACGATATAATTGCGAAAGAAGATATTGAAGTATATTTTTCCTCCCATCTCGTATCTATTCCCTTTGGGGTTCCATTTTTTAGAATGGAAATGTCCTAGCCGTATGAGCAGTTGATTTATGCTAATCGACAGACTGTTATGTTAATAAGTGCCATCATTTGGTTATGTTTATTATATTAATATCTTACAGGTAGCCTATCTTCTGAATTAAACAGTTTATCATACAGATTGAAAGCTTGAAGCTCCTCTCTCTCGCTCTCTCTGTGTGTTTATGGGTGTTTGTGCATGCATGCGGGGAGGGGTGCGATTTTCGAATAATAGTCGAATAATACCCAGCGATTTTCGAATATTATTTTTGCTTGGAATGCCCACCCCTAAAAGGAATATTCCTTTGGAAGAACATGAGGGTGAATAAATGATAACATAAGAGGCTAAACTGTCCTTTTAACAGTTCCTTTCTTTTTATAATTTCCTTCTTATATAAGCACTTAAGAAGTTCTTAAAGGTTTGTTCTTAAGAGAAGAAGGGAACACAAAGAGTGTTTAGTTTCCTCCCCATGTACATTTGCTCAAAGTATAGCAATTATGCTCATGGATGTTCTACATTAATAAATAAAAATATTAAACAAACACTAAATACAGAGAGTAAGACACTGACTGTATTGTCAAATTTCACAGCTGTATAAAGACCAAAGAAATAGTTACAATTTTCATCCCAATGCTTTTCATAAATATTTGTTGATTTCATCTCACAATAATGCTGATATTACTTAATTACCATTATCATGTGCTCATTAGATTTGAGTGGTTTGGCATGCTCAGCCTGGCCTGTAGTTTACTCTCGGCATGCATTCAAACTATTTAATAATTAATATTCCAGCCTCATTTATTCACATATGTCTGGGCTTCTCATGATGAAAGTACTTTGTAATTATTCACGCTGAGTTTTGAAATGGACTTTTTCCTCACATTCTCCAAATCCCTTTTGTGATTGAGAGAAAAGCACAGGTTGCAGTCACATGTCCTGCAGGGGTGTAACCTCCGCGCTGTGTTCAAAAGCCGAGAGCTCCTCTTCATCTTAGCAATCACTACCATTTGATAAAAGTAATGGGTTCTGGCATAAAAAAGCAGACTACAGAAGTAAGTTTTAATTCAGAATTTAAGCACAGTTTGTGCCAGCAAATATACATCAAAACAAACAGAAGTTGAAACTGGTACTTTTTGGGTGCGTGTTAGTTCCCGGCTTGTATGCATGATCACATCTCTCAGTGTCCTCCACAGATTGTTACTGTGGGGTTAAGAGTCTGGCCCTTGCTAGATAACTGTGTGTCCGTCTCCACAGGGGCAGCTGGAGTGGTGGCGTGTGGTCAGTCAGACTGGTGCCCTGAACGCTAATTAGGCTCATAACAGAAATCCATGAGGATTCGTCATGCCTCTAATTACCTCCTCACCATGCCTGGTGGGTCCATATCGCGGTGCTGTCGCACATTAATGAGCTACGTCTCAAATCGAGCTTTTTCCAGATCGAAATAATTAAGACAATGTTATACACGGCTGTATCTACTCATCTCTGCCCTGTCTCTAGCCAGGTTGTGTAGGTGGTTAAGAGTCAACCTGACCTGAATGATTGACAAAAATATTAACTTGGCTTATGACCCTTTGCATCTTTTTTGAACACTCTGTTCATTTTTATTTTATACTTTTGGCTTTATGCTTTATTGAGTCAAAGATGTCTATGTTGCCCGGGGGAGATTTAAAAATGGATGATTCTTATGCCTTGATTTTAGATCAGTGATCAGCATAATACTATTCCATTTATGTTCATTAAAAATACAATATGAAACTGCCATTTTGAAAAAGCCCTACCCCCAGGCACAGGACCCTTCAAATGTGAGATTTGAAATCTGCCATCCTTGTTCATGGGATTTAAGGTCAGAAACCATAAACACTGTGACAAACAAAATATATAATGACATGCTAACTGACAGTCCTCAACACTTCATTATTAAATATCCTGAGCTGTGAACCAAATGTGTCTAAATGCTTCTAAGAGTCCCTTTAAAAAAATTATCTGTCGCTGATAAAACATTCACTTTAATATATAGAAATATTATCAATATATACCATCCAAACGTCTGGGGTTAGTAACTTCTTTTTTAATGCTTTTATCATTAATGCTTTTATTCAGCAAGGATGCATTAAACTGATCAAAAGTTGAAGTAAAAGCGTTTACATTCTTACAAAAAAAAAAAGAAAAAATAATTTTAAATAAATTGCATTCTTTTGAACTTTCCATCAATCAGAAATGCATAAAAAAGGTATATCACAGTACCCATGTCACGCCCATGAGCTGTCTGTGTGTGTTTTTCTCCCCACGTGCTCCCCGTGACCCAGTTTCTCCCATGTGTGATTGTCTCATTTGGTTCAGATGTGTCTCGTTAATTACCTAGTTCAGTCTTGATGTGCTTCGTGTGTCTCCAGCCTGCCCTGTGTTTGGATTATTGGACTGTTGTATATGATTATCCCTCGTCTCCGCGTTCCTTGCTCCTCTCTGTAGCAATCGTGACAGAACACCGGACCGACAAAAAGTTTATTGGCGTGTTTTTTGTTTCCCACTGTTTCCCCATGGATCCCCTCACCGCTGTGCCCTGTGTTTCCCTGCGTTTGGATTATTAAAGACTGTTGTTTATGATTATCCCTCATCTTCGCATTCCTTGCTCCTCTCTGTAGCAATCATGACAACCCACACAATATTAAGCAGCACAGCTATTTTCAACATAATAATAAAAATATGTACAGTCATGGCTAAAATTTTGGTAGTGACATAAATTGTGTGTTTTGCAAAGTTTACTGCTTCAGTTTTTGTAGATTATTTTTCACGTTTCTATGGTATACTGAAAAACAATGATAAGCATATCATAAGTTTTAAATACTTTTATTGGCAAAAAAAATATAATGAGTCATAGGCGCGGGAAGTGGGGGTGCTGAGGGTGCTGCAGCACCCCCTGTTTTTTTTCTGTGGGCAACTGTTTAACTGTTAGGAAAATCAGAGTGTCTATTTACACTAAGTGCAAATAGTCCGCCTTGTTGGCAGAGGCTATTTACACTAACTCCACACACCAACGTGTGATTGGGCTAGTCAACATTACAAAAGACGGTCATCAGTCGTCAGATTCAGTGGCGTAGATGGTAACGTGTGTGTCATAGGCTACTCATTTTAACGCGATCGACCCGGGTTCGAATCTGCCTTTTGGCAAACTAATTCACAAATTTGTACATGCCCAACTGAAGCCTGACAACAAGTGACAATGACAAACAAGCCTGCATGCTCATCCACTGCAGTTCTCAAAGAATAAAATCTAGGGTGTCAGTATTCCAATATTCCAACCCCTTCTTCCTCAAACCTTTCATTTCTGCCTTGAGCCATTACACAGTCATTAAAGTGTGCTTTCAGAAGTGAAACCGTTTGTGGAGATACTCCTCAGCCTGCCTGTAAGGTGTTGTGTCAACCTACATCTTAACAGGAAAACTTGTTTTGGGAAGTCCAAGTCATTTTAGACAATCAGTTTTTTAGAACTGTTGAATCACAAGTTGTGACAAGTTTGGAATGAACTTTGCAAGGGCCATCCCACAAAATCTCACCACATCTTTTTGCTCACTAGGGTGAGCATTTTCTGATTGCCTTGATTTTGCTCGGACCAGATTTCAAGCCATCTGGCCAAGGTATTTCATCTCCTCGAGGGCTGTTCAGCATTTCTTTAGATTTTCTCTGAAATTCTTCTATATAGTTCTCATGTCATGCTGCTCTTTAGATTTTGCCCAGACATCCTGAAGGCCATTGAATAGCTGTCTTACCAGCCTAATACAGACTTGTTGAGGTTATCCTACAAGGAAAACAAAATAATTATGAGTTTGACAAAGGGACTGTGAAATGTATAAAGACCAAACCTGGCTTCATCTAGTTTGAGATGCCAGAAGCAAAAGCATTTTACTTTGATTCGTGGGATTTCTTTCACTGTAGCTGTTAATGTTCTTTCCTCACTGCTGTGTTTAGATCGTACAGGTGAAAGCAAATTCATGTTTGACTTTCCAACATTCAAAAAGGGTTTGATCCACAGCGAAGGTACCTCTTTCTTTCTGTCGGGAGAGAGAGAAGCCGCAGCGTGTGAACGCGCCGCCATCTTGTTTTTTTGTTTTTTTTGTTTAATCTGCTTTCGAGTTTATAATGAGGGAAATTGCTGCAAACATATTCAATAGAGCATGTAGGTTAGAGGAGTAAATAAATCCACACATACTATCAGATTAAATCAGTCATTTGAGAACAGCGTGAGTAATTCAGCTGTACTGCGTCTTCTCTCACTCTCAAAGCGGCTTCACAACAGCGCATCTCGTCTGCACTACTGCACGCTGCGATACAATACTTTTGCTCGGGTTTCGGGACAGTCAACAGAATTGTCACTTGCCTAATCGAGTCATTGTTGCATCGTCACAAAACTGTATCATTTGCACATCTTTTTAAGTTTAAGCCATTCGATACTCGCGTGCTCCAAAGGGGGTTTCCTATGCGCTCACAGTCACATCCATAGCGAGCATATCGCGCCGCCTCGCGAGTACCAAATTGAGTTGTTTTTCGCAGCTTGTTGCGCTAACGAGGCCAAATACACACAAAAAATGACGTCAAAATGGCCGTCCTGGCAATTATCCTCGTAAGCACAGTCGGTTTTGTCTTAACTAAATGTAAACATCTGAGAAAGAAAACGCATGTGTATCAGTAGTGGATCCGTGCATTTGGGTTTGTGAGAGCAGCCACGTTGCATCTCTTTGCACACTCAAGTTTGTTGTTTCAAATGTAGATGCTAGGCAAGCCTGCTCATAATAGAAGTGTTTTTCATGAAATATATGCACGCTATAGGTCAACACAAACGTCTTTCATTGGCGCGTGAGGAGGGGATCTGTCAATTTACACAAATTAAGCCCTGTACATAACTATTGTATTAAATAATGCTAATGAATTGAATCATTTTGTGTAGTGTTACCCAGCAATTTGTTTGAAAAATGTAAGGTGGTTTCCTATAAAAAACTGTAGAAAGTTTCAAATTTCACTATTCAGGATATGGTCCCTCATTACAGTAATACTATAATACTGTAGTGTATCACACTGGTGAACTAATTTCACATCAAGCTTACACCTATACGGCAGGGCTTGGAAGTGTACTACTGATTCTTGATTACTGGCTCTGCCATGTGGATAAATGCTGTAAATCTCTAACTACTGAATTTTGGCAGTCTGACAGTATTTTTTCATTGTTCCACTGAGATCCCTTTTACATCATGAGTTTGCATTCAGCTAAAATGTGCCAAAGAACCCCAACAACGCTCTTATGTCTGCAGTGCTTTCATTCATTTCTCAAGTAATTGAAGCAGAAACAAGAGAAAAGTGCCTTTTACAGGGATTTGGATGAAGAGTACAACAAAACAACTTAGAAAAAATAATGATAGCTTTTGCAGTGTCATTATCTGCTGTAGCACCAGTGGAGCAGTCAGGTAAATTGCTTTGGATGGAAGTAAAGGTTCAATAAAGCAAGCCCCTCTGGCATTTTTTGAGATGTGCATCTTATTTAATACATATCAGATGGCTTGATGAGCCTCTATTATGTCTGTTGGCTCATGTACGGTATGACTGATGTGATGTGATTTTAGGTAGGAGACAAAACAAGGAAGGGTGAAAAGTTACAAATCAGGTTAGGCAAGAATTGGCAATTGATCAGTAGAGTAGACACTACCTTAACAGTATCCTTCTTAAAACCTTCACGCCATACTGCTTTGTTTCAAGAAACTGACATGTGGATCGGCAATTTGCCGCAAGCCCGCCGGCCGCTCCTTCGTCGAATCCGCTGGCCGTTCCTCACTCTAGCCCGCCGGCCTCCGCGCCCTCCGCTCACTCAAGCCCGCCGAGTGTGACGCTGTGTGTTTTGTTGTGAAAGAGAAACTACTTTGTTTGGCCTTGGTCAATCAGAGCACACCTCGCTTTTCAGACCAATGAGCTTTGTAAAAATCGACGCGTTTCAGAAAGGCGGGGCATAGAGGAGAAACAATAATGTACAGTATGTGGAAAATAATGTGTTTTTTTAACCTTAAACCGCATAAACACATTTCATTACACCAAATACACAAAATAATGTTCTTTTTAGCAACATCATATGACCCCCTTTAAGAGTGAGATGAGTATTTGCATGCAAAGTTAGAAGTTACTCAATGTATTCAATAATGTGGTGGGCCAGAGTGTTCGGTCGAGTATTTGGCCGTACTTTCATCCAAATGAGCAATTATATCAGGGCTGAGAGGAAATGAGAGATTATACTCTATTACGCTGTCCACTTTGTGCGCCCTCTCAGAGAATAATGAACTTTGAAAATGATAAATGTCCTGATGATTTAGTTGCATAAGAGTACAACGCATTAATAAAGCCATCTTTTCTCATGCAGTCAATTATCTCAAATGTTTTATCCTGCTTTGCATTAATTCTCTTTTGGTCTTCTAATGCATTAGGAGATCACTCAAGATACTCGATTTTCATAATGGTGTTTAGAGATTTTTACCAGAATTGACAATTCCCAGTTATTTTAACACAATTATCACACAAACAGGGAACTCTTCTGACTGACTGCATCATCACCCATTTTCTCATTTGGTTTGAAGACACAAATTACTTGAGAAAAAAAGGCCTATTTTTCCATATAGTATGCAAAAAGCAGTATGTTAAATGAGTGGTAAATCTAAATATGCAGTATTCATAAGACAGTTGACCAAAAAAAAAAAAGATTTGCTCCCAATGGACACTATAATCACAGGAGGTCAGTGCTAATGTTAGGGTAGATCGTGTACAGTTGGAAGACTTTTTACATTATCACACAAAAACTAGTTAAAACGTAATTTTTTAATGTAATATTTCTTTTATTTCTTTACTAAAGAAATAATGATCAATAATACAAATACATAGTTCATATTTTCCATAGTTCATAAAGACAAGACTTTTGGGTGTCATATTTAAAGTTTTGATTTCAAATGTTAAAATGTCTTAAAGATATTGTTCTATACAAATATTTTTACTTCTCTTCTTTTTATTATATACAACTGATAATAAAGAGTTAAACAGCCCACATTTCATCAGTAAATCACTGAACAATTATAGTTCAAAAGGGATAGTTAAAAAATGGGGATAGGGATAGTTCAAAACTGATAATTCTGTCATTAATTGTTCACCCTCATGTTGTTCTAAACCTGTAAGACCTCCGTTCATCTTCAGACCACAAATTAATATATTTTTGATGAACTCCGAGAGCTTTCTGACACTGCATAGACAGCAGTGCAACTGACACGTTCAAGGCCCAGAAACGTAGTAAGGACATCATTAAAATAGTCCATGTGACATCAGTGGTTCAACTAGGGCTGTGCAATTAATCGCATGCGATATTGTTTTTTGTGCACAAAAAGTATTCGCGTTGCTTCATAACATTACAGTTGAACCTAGGGCTGTGCAATTAATCGCATGCGATTGTCATGCGCATCTCGTCAGTAAAGCCGGTTCCGTGATTAGTAGTAAATCGGCATCACCTGCTTTCAGATGGAGCGGCATTTAATACACAGAGCCGTAGTTCACTGACAAGATTAATCTGCGATTATGAATGCGATATTGCCTAATAGTCAGTGAACTACGGCTCTGTGTATTAAATGCAGTTCAATCTGAAAGCAGGTGATGGAGATTTACTACTAATCACGGGACCGGCTTTACTGACGAGATGCGCATGACAATCGCATGCGATTAATTGCACAGCCCTAGGTTCAACTGTAATGTTATGAAGCAACGAGAATACTTTTTGTGCACAAAAAAAATGTAAATAAAAAAAATAACGACTTTATTCAATAATTTCTTCCATGTCAGTCTTCAACGCACATTCACGAGAGTACCACGACGTGAAGACATAAGAGTAATTAATGACACAATTTTTGTTTTTGGATGAACTATCCCTTTAAGAGTTTTAATTAGGAAAAGTTCATCTCTAAAACATTTAACAACAATTTTAAATTACAAAAATACTCTTTAGTAAAAAAAAAACTGCTTAAACCAGTGTATAACTCAAATAACATTGCTCAGTCAGTAATTGAGTAACTCACTCATTCACATACTTATTAATCAACTTCCTCTTATTTAATTACTAATTGTGGTGTCAAATGCAGTTGTGGCTCCATCAGTTCATCCCAAATGTCTAGGCCTTGACAGCATCTGACACAATAGGATTCTACTGCAGGTACAGTTGTTAGAGTGGGTTTCATCTTTGCCAAACTGACCACCCCGCACCCCTCTAAATTGCATAACACTGAAGGGTACCTTGTTATGAAATATGGCAGTTTTTAGAGGATAGACTAAGGATAATAATGATCAAAGTTCCATTTTATGGTCATAAAAGAACAAGAAGCTATTCAGTGTTGAAAGAAGGAAGTGAAGTGAAAATCTTACCCCTAAAAATAGACTTTAAAAATAGACTGTTCTAACTCAGTCTACCCTACTATCTCTGACAGAAATGAAAACGAGGCTGTGAGGATAGAAGCACAGTATGTTCAATGGATTGTACTGTTGTTTAAACAACATGCCAGTTGTTCATGAAAAATCTTTCCAAAAACCTTTCAGCAGACAAAAACATAAAAGTTCTGAGTTTTGAAAACTGCTTGCATGCCATTGTAAAGACTAGGTCTATTCATCACAGCCTTATTTTCATCTACATGAAATTCAATATTGTGCTTGCTACAACTTAGGCACTTTTGATGGGTCAGTAAGCAATGGCCGAGCATCCACCCAGAACAACCTCAAGCTTCTAGCAACACCTTAGCAACCACCCTCAATAACCTAGCAACCATGTGTCAGCAGAATAAAATACACAGAAAACACTGTAGTGACTACACTGCTCTGGAAACCACTTACAACAACCTATATAGTAGCTGAGTATAGTTTGCATGTGCAAACAAACTAGATGACCTATTTTTGACCTCAGCTAATATGAATGAAGAATGACGAAATAAAAGCACACAACATATTATTTTTCTATCCACAGCATTCGATCTATTTAATAAATATTACTTATGTTTTGAAACTTTAAAGGGGTAATGACATCGACATTGCATACAGAGATAATGGAATGTTTTTAATAATAATAAGTATTAATTAATAATATTTTTTTCCCTTGAGGATCACATAATGCTATTCAAGTTTTTTTTCCAATATCTTCAAAATTTTTTTTTTTCTTGTGTACACTTTACTGTAAATAAAGCTTGTGTATATATATATATATATATATATATATTAGTGCTGTCAAACGATTAATCACATCCAAAATAAAGTTTTTTTTTCACATAGTATGTGTGTGTACTGTGCATATTTATTATGTAGGCCTATATATAAATACACACCCATGCATGTATATATTTAAGATAAATATGTTATGTTTATATATTAACACATATATTATGTAAACAACAACTTTTATTTTGGATGTGATTAATCGCGATTAATCGTTTGACAGCACTAATATATATATATATATATATAAACTTATATAAAAATATATAAACTTAGGATACTAAGCTATGGATATATGGACATGCATAATCCTACTTATAACTATAACTTATAATCTATTGCTGTTTTTCATACATAAAGTGTGTTTATAAGATCACATTTATTTGAATGAATTATAACATTTATTTGAATTAATGCATCTCCTCCATTTCTTTTTTCGACTGTAATACAACAGTCATGTAAGTAATGTTACTTGTTCTCTGCTGCTGGGTCAGCTATGAAACTGATAAAGTAAATTAGGCATTTATGTTTTGTTGTGGAGTCAGTCAAATGCAAATATCTACCATGTTATGGTATCACAATATAGAGGAAGTAGACACTTTTTTCAGTCCTTTTATGTGTCAAAAGATCAAAGGAAATTAGATTTCTCATGTCATGACCTCTTTAAAGCACTATGAGTTATTCAAGTAATGCATGCCAAGGACTTTAGGAAGTTAGAAGTTTCTACTGGATCCTCACGGCAGAGCTGCCTTCAGGCCTGCTGTTTCTCATTTACCGCCTTTTATATATTCATAGGCATGGATCACAGGGTAATGGCCACTTTACCTAGTTGACATCTGTAGCTTTTTCATATATGTGACTCTCTGCAGTAAATCTTCAAACAACTTGCTGCATATACTCTCTTTCACGCTGCCATTTTATCTTCATTTTCACAATTTTCAAACACACTTCTCAAAGTAAACCATCTGCTTAGTCGCACTGGCTCCGTGTCATCAGAGGATGATTTAGGTTTATGGATTTGTGTATGTCTATTGAGCACTGGCCAAAGGGTAAGATGGAAGCGATGAAGTGCAAACGGCTTCCATTATCCTGCAATTTCCACTGATAACTCACTATTGAAATGAGTGCCGTACTTGTACCAGGCTCATGGATCATACAGGTTGACAAAAACAGAAATACCACAGCCATCTTAAAGAGGTCATAGCATCATTTTTAATAATTTTTGTTTTGCAGAGGTCCATGTCAGACAAGGTTTATTGAACACACAAATGTATTTTCAAAAGACCAGTATCCACCTTCTTTCTGTACATTAAATGATGCGCAATATAAAAATAAATATAAGTTAAAATTACTATGATTTTTCTTTGTTTTTAATTTCTTTACAAATGTCTCTCATATTTCATTCACTGACACTGTTTTCACCTTGGTAAACTAGCATACCTAGTTATCTAGCATACCAAGCAAATGTTCAGTGGAAAAGATGAAAATGAGGGATAGTTGTATAAATCTTTCACACAATAAATATTAATATTGATACTCATCATCACAGTGATACAACACAGTGAAAAGATACAAAATAAACAATTAAATCAATAAATGTTAGAATTGGTTAGTTTTAATAAAAACCAAACAGAAGGAGGTCCTGTTGTTTTTCACACATTTGTGAGGTTAAAATGTGAACATCAATTCAGCTAAATTTTAAAAAGTGAGATGATGCAGTACAACACACAGGCCATATTGACAGGTGGAGAGAGCTGTTTCTCCCACCCCTTCTTCTCAGACTCTATGCTCACGCGGGTTGCCAAATTGAGTTTATTAGTTTATGAGTTGATTTATCTGCATTTCAATATGCCTCTGGTCTAAGGATTTTTAGATGAATGCAGAGGCTTTAAAGATCAATTTGAATCTGTGTTCTCTGACCCACTGCATTTTCTGGCTTCCATGGCTGCAATACGCTGTGTTTCCCACCAACTGGCAACCTGGGGTGTCGAAATACTTTTGGCCGGAATCACAGACAAAAAAAAACAAAAAACAAACATTCCGACACGGAACCACATTTCAAAGTATGGTAACTGAATCTCGTTTGAGAGTTAGTCTAGCTTCAGTCTAAAGAAACAGCATGAGTAAAATTGTCTATTGACAAAGTCTTATATGTAAAAGTACAGTGCACAGTGCAGACAAGCCTTTACAGTCTACAGACTGTACAGAGTCTACACACAGTACAGAATTACAGATAAAGAAACACAACGCACAAATTTCATAAATCGACACCAGATATTGTCTTCAAGATTAAAGTTTATCTCCGAGGAGAGTGTAGAGAGCCAATTGAGCCTCGGCACTCAGAGTGTCATGGAGGCTCCTCCTGTGGAGAAGAGCTCACAGTGGACTGTCTACCACAGCTGGACCCACAGTTTGACAACTCTACACCGGACGCCAATTTGTCCATCTCTAAGGACAGTGTGGAGAGACTGGAATTGTTGAGCCTCAGCAGCCAGGATATGCATTGCCTTAGTGTAGGCACATGCATCATTAAGAGAAGACCTATGGATAGCCTGGAAGTAGCGATGACGATTAATTCAATTCGAATAGCTTCTAAGAGCAGTCCAGCTTTACACTTCCAGGTGAAGTGTCTGTTGAGCCAGTAGGGGCTTCACCTTGCCTGAACCTAAAGACAGAATCCAGATTAGATGACTCTACACCTAACGTCATCTCTGAGGACAGTATAGAGAGACTGAAATTGATTGATGTGTTTTTATTTTTTATTTTTCCTCAGAAATCATTCGCTCCAAGATTATTGGAGAATGAGGTTATGGCAAGGTGTGTGAGAGAATCCGTTTTTCCGATGGCAAAAATGTAGCATTGTGCTCTTACATTGAGATCTGAAAACACTGTCTTGATCAAAACATTGTTAAAGCACCTACAATAATTAATACTTAAATACTTAATTCTTCATGGTCAGGTTAAGGTTAGGTGTTCAATATACTACTTCGTAGTAATGGCTATGATTGCAGGCAATATAGAGGTGAGCTGGCATTTTGTGTCACAAAGTGTGTAAACCAGCATGTGGTGACTTATTATTGCTCATGTGATGCTTCTAAGAATTGCTCAATGCTGAACATGTCTTGCTTACAGGAATACAGGCTTACTTCCCACCTGAACTCTTCATCTATGGCAAATTCCACGCCGTCTCTACAAACGTCTGGGCTCTAGGAGTGTTGTTGTATGAGATGATGAACGTGTTCTCCATTTCACAATAGAATGGAAATCATGCAAGCCAAACCCCAGATTTATCTAAAGGTAAGAGAATAGCATTAATAACACACACATACAGCTTCTGCACAGAATTAACAAACACTGGTAGAGAATGTCTTGTCTAGCATAGTAAAACACAGAATGAAATGTTCACCAACAGATGTTAGAAGTTAGAATTATGTGTTTAGAGATTTTAAAAATAATTGTAATATTCCCTTAACCATTAACTACATTACAGAAGCTGTTTTCGTACATGTCAGTGTTGTTGTCATATGGTCACGACTAACCAGCTCTCTCCTGAAAACAGAATGCTGTGATCTGATTGTCCAGTGCCTAACCCGTGATCCAACTGAATGGTTGACCCTCGAGCAGATCTTGCACTGGTTTCAAACAGTGGATCTAAAATGAAAGTAGTGAAATGACAGTGTAAGAGACAGAGTAGGAAACTACATTTGGGCTGTCATCTTCATTTCTGGATCAGAGATGTCAATGTAAAATATGAGTAGTGAACGGAGTTCATTTATGTCATAAATTTACATATTTTTGGAATTAATATGGATTTAAATAAAAAAATAATAATTTGTTTTATGTTACATTCAATCTTGCGTCCATATTTATGGTCATGTTATTCAAATAAATGTTTGAAAAAAATGCTAAAGTGTGCTAACATTAAACCCTTAACTGACTGCACAACAGTCCCACAACATATTTTCATGTCTGATCAGGGCCATAACCACCAAAGACATTGAGGGGGACAAGTCCCCCCAATAATTAAATCAGCAAACAATTTTTTATTATTCTTGTCTGTGTCTATGCTTTATTTTAAAAGTGTAGTTTTAGCTTGTTTTAAAATCAATATTTTACATGGATGTAATAAAAAGGGCCTTAAAAAGTATTATAGTTTAATATATATATATATAT
>NW_015544359.1:4427-5798 GCF_001515605.1 Sinocyclocheilus anshuiensis | reverse complement strand
GGCGGCTCGCTATGTTTTGAAGTAAATATATATATATATATATATATATATATATATATATATATAAAACATAGACAATAATAATGAATAATAAAGAATAATGTACGGAATTAAAACAAATAACCTCTTTAAATGTTTTCATGATAAAGCATAGGCCTATATAAAATTTAATTGAATTAAACTGAATCTAGTGTTAATGAAAACTGCCTTAAATCACATGCTTTATTGGTACAGTCGTTTTATTTAATGGAGAAAAACATCACGCAAATGTAAAATGACGTACAATGTCGTCGTTATTGTTATTATATTACTGTATATTGTTATTAAGGCGGACGGAACAAGTCTTCTCACTGAAATGTATTGATCAACAACAAAACAGTGAGCTTTGGTGATTACTAAGCAAATATTAATATATTAGAAATGACATCAAAAAGTGGAAGAATTTGGTCAAAAACATACATTTACACTCAAAGTGACCATTAAACGCAAATTTCAGAGGTCATTTGAATTTTTATCAGGGAATTGAACGCACAGGTACGTTACGTGTGGTAGGCAGAATATAACGTTATAATCAATCATCGGATGGATTCGTACCTTGTTGCTTTCTTACCGCCGTATTTTCAGCTTTCATTACGCAGCCAATGCGTGGTGTTTGTGTGGTTCGCAAACTTATGACCAGAGGCGGACAAAGTACTCAACTCCATTACTTGAGTGGAAGTACAGATACTGCTGGTCAAATATTACTCCATTACAAGTAAAAGTTGTAAAGACAGATATTTACTTTAGTAAAAGTACAGAAGTACTTGCTTTTTATTGTTGTACGTAGTACTTGCAATACTTCTGAAGCAATTTAGAATACATTACACCTACTGAATACAGTACAGTGAAATCCTGTAAATACAGAGTGCCATTACTTGAGTGAAAGTACAGATACTGCTGGTCAAATATTACTCCATTACAAGTAAAAGTTGTAAAGACAGATATTTACTTTAGTAAAAGTACAGAAGTACTTGCTTTTTATTGTTGTACGTAGTACTTGCAATACTTCTGAAGCAATTTAGAATACATTACACCTACTGAATACAGTACAGTGAAATCCTGTAAATACAGAGTGATAAGGAAGAAAAAAAACATCAAACCTGCTTTAAACCCCAGCAACACAACTGTAGCTGTATAACTTTACAACAGCAACACTGCTTTAACAAAAATGCAAAACAGCAAGACTTATTTGACATCAAAATAAACATTTTAAAAATGCTGTCTAATCGCTCTCGCTGTACTTTGATGTCACACACAGAACGGACTGTGCAGTTCTGCTTCAAGTCCAACACCTATTGTGTTTTATTAGGAGATGCACAACAGTTCTTCTGT
>NW_015544359.1:0-3690 GCF_001515605.1 Sinocyclocheilus anshuiensis | reverse complement strand
AACAAAAAAGCAAAACAGCAAGACTTATTTGACATCAAAACAAAAATTTTAAATAAAAAAAAAGAAAAGAAGAAAGAAAGAACATTTAAAAAAATTCTAATCGCTCTCGTGGTATTTTGATATCACACACAGAATGGTCTGTGCACTTACATATTCATATGTAGCTGACATTAAGCTATCGTATGGCTTCAGAAGTAACACAGAATAACTCGCACAATCGAGAAAAAAAAAAAAATTCTCGGATTTGGATCGGCTCTCTCTGACGGATACCCGATCCGAGAAAAATGGCACTATCTGAGCCGATAACCGATATGAATATCGGATCGGCGCATCCCTAATCACAATATGGTAAGGGGTGTAACATTTCCGTCACATGCTTAAGGAATTCGGCCAATCACAACGCACTGGATAGCTGGCCAATCAGAACACACCTCGCTTTTCAGAACGATGAGCTTTGTAAAAATCGATGCGTTTCAGAAAGTCACACGCTTGAGGTATTCGGCCAATCACAACGCACTGGATAGCTGGCCAATCAGAACACACCTCGCTTTTCAGACTGATGAGCTTTGTAAAAATCGACGTTTCAGAAAGGCGGGGCATAGAGGAGAAACAATAATGTACAGTATGTGGAAAATAATGTTTTTTGAACCTTAAACCGAATAAACACATTGCATTACACCAAATACACAAAATAATGTTCTTTTTAGCAACATCATATGACCCCTTTAATGTATTATTTTATTCTTAAATTTGTTGATCTTAGTTACGAAAAAGGGTACAGAAGAACGTAGGAAGAGGAGAGGAATCCACTCTTTCTTCAAGAGTGTGTGGAAGGCTATGAAACAGCCTTTCCGCTGCCAGAACAAAGTGGAGCCTTTTGTGCCTCCGCCAGAACTGGATGACCCTGAGCTGTCACCTGTCCCAGACTCTTCAGACTGCGTCCCAACTAATGGTAACGTTAAATCTGTGATCATTATAACAAGATACATGTCATTGAAGTAATAAACTGTTTTCAAATAAGTTTATTTAAATATGCTTAAACTTAACTGAAGTTAGTTTGCAGTTAGCTGGCATCTGCTGTCTCTTGAACGTTTATTTTTTTCTATATTAATATTGTTTATTGTCACAAGGCACCAATTGTATAAATTAAGACTGTGCCTTTTAAGAATTAACCAACTAGCAGTTTGCCTAGTTGATTATTTTATTTCAATTTGAATTCATTTTTTATGCAAATGACTTTGTAAGTTATTACAAATCTTGAAGAAAAAGAAAAACTCGTTATACAGCTTTAAGCATTTTATGCTACTTCAAATGATCTAGCAAGCTTTTACAATATATAATATATTATATAATAAAATATATAATATGTTCTCGTGTATGTGTGTGTGTGTGTGTTTTTCTCAGAATCCATTCGCTCTCGCTATATAGTGAAAAAGATTATTGGAGAAGGAGGCTATGGCAAGGTGTATGAGGGAATCCGTATTTCTGATGGCAAAAAGTAGACAGACATTTTGCTCTTACATTGAAATCTGTATACACTGCCTTAATCAAAAAAAAAATGAAGGAACCTACAGATTTTAATCTTAAATACTCAATTCTTCATGGTTAGGTTAAGGTTAGGTGTTCAATATGCTCAACTGTGTTTTTTACCTTTTGCAGGTTGCCATCAAACGTATTCAAAAGACTGTACGGGATCAGTATCTTCAAACTGTAAGTTGACAAAACATAATATGTATTTAGTTGTTTAAGTGCTGATTACTGTAGTTAATTCACTTGTAAGTAACATTAAGCATGAATTCAATAGACAATTAAGCAGCAAAAAAACTTTGACTGTTTATTAAATCCACAAAGCTCAAAGCAATGTAAAGTACAGTACATTTAAAAATGATATATATTCTTCAGAGTTTTACCAAACTAACCTTTTGTCGCATCTTTTCTGTAGGCTGGGCATCCCAAACCTCTCATTACCTAAGTTGCGCTGATGCTAATGATGAGGCAAGGACCCATAAGCCCCCACGTCATCCAACTATATGAGTGGTTTGAGCACTCTCAAACATTCACTCTCATTATGGAGTATCCGGATCCCTGCGAGAGCTTGTTGGACTTCATCAACAATAATCCTAACATGAGTGAGACAACAGCACGGCTCATCATGTGTCAGGCGGTGCAAGCAGTACAGCACTGCATTGAGCGCGGTGTTTTTCATAACGATATTCATCCAGAGAATATCCTGTTGAGAAAACACACTTTGGAGCTTGAGTTGATAGACTTTGGTTGTGGTCATCTACTTAGTAGTAATGGCTATGATTGCAGGCAATATAGAGGTGAGCTGGCATTTTGTGTCACAGAGTGTGGAAACCAGTGTTTAGTGACTTATTATTGATCATGTGATTCTTCTAAGAATTGCTCAATGCTGAACATGTCTTGCTTACAGGAATACAGGCTTACTTCCCACCTGAACTCTTCATCTATGGCAAATTCCACGCCGTCTCTACAAACGTCTGGGCTCTAGGAGTGTTGTTGTATGAGATGATGAACACATGTTCTCCATTTCGCAATATAACGGAAATCACGCAAGCCAAAATTAGGTTTGAAAACCCAGATTTATCTAAAGGTGAGAGAATAGCATTGATAACACACACATACAGCTTCTGCACAGAATTAACAAACATTGGTAGAGAATGTCTTGTCTAGCATAGTAAAACACAGACTTTAGTATTTACCAACAGATGTTAGAAGTTAGAATTATGTGTTCAGAGATATGTTTATAATACTTGTAAATTCCCTTAACCTTAAATTAACCACATTACAGAAGCTGATTTCGTACATGCCAACATTAGTGTCACATGGTCACGACTAACCAGCTCTCTCCTGAAAACAGAATGCTGTGATCTGATTGTCCAGTGCCTAACCCGTGATCCAACTGAACGGCTGACCCTCGAGCAGATCTTGCAGCATGACTGGTGTAAAACAGTGGATCTAAAACGAAGGGAGGATTGAAGCATCATTGGTTTCAGAGTTGAGACTGATTTGTGCTGTCATCTTCAATTCTTAATCATATATGATGTACATTTAAAATATGATTAGTGAAGTGAGTTCATTTTAACAATCTTGTTATACTATAATATATGATGACTAGAAAAAAGACTTGAGTGAAGACAGTCAGTGTGAAGAATCCTCTGGCTTTCTCTTTCCCAGGGTTGGACACACACCTTCCAGTGAAAAAGCACTATGGATTCACATGCTGGAAATTGGAAACTCAAGCCCTCATGTAAGCCCACTACTAAAGAATTAGAGAGCTCGGAGCACCCCATAATTCAAAGTCTGTCCACATCCTTGCAGTCCCGTCTGAAAATGAGCATTGGCAGTTCTAGTCATCAGAGCCATAAGTGCTTTGTTTTAAAGGCTTAGTTTTGGCTTTTTTAAAAGCATACTTTGGCTTTGTTTTAAAAGCGTAGTTTTGCTGTTTTAAAAGGAATATATTATTAGGAAGCAATAAAAAGGGCTTTATAAGAATTATATCTAATAAAAAAATAAATATTTAATAAAAATGATAAAAAATAGTATGTTTGTCTTAACATTTTTACTAATGTTATTTGGTGGATTTTTTGCTAAAAAAAAATAAAATTATAAAAATATATGATGACCATTTATACACACACACACACACACACACACACACACACACAC
>NW_015544358.1:616-833 GCF_001515605.1 Sinocyclocheilus anshuiensis | reverse complement strand
TATATATATAGTGCTATCATTCGATTAAAACAACCAATTAATTGCACATTTTTTCTGAAATTAATCACAATTAATCTCACCTAACATTAACGCTTTTAAATATACTTTTATATTTCAATAATTTCACATGCATCTTTTTATGACTTAAAGGGTTAGTTCACCCAAAAATGAAAATTAGCCCATAAATTACTCACCCTCAAGTCATCCTAGGTGTATA
>NW_015544358.1:0-132 GCF_001515605.1 Sinocyclocheilus anshuiensis | reverse complement strand
TAAATAGAATAGAAAGTGTTAGAGTTAGAGGGTCAAATAAAGGTGGAACAGATGTGTTTTTAGTCGTTTCTTGAACATGGTTAAGGACTCGGATTGATTTGGGCAGGTCATTCCACCAGGAGTGAACAGTTA
>NW_015544357.1:680-1963 GCF_001515605.1 Sinocyclocheilus anshuiensis | reverse complement strand
CACCTTATGTGAAATTTAAGACCAAGCCTGTGATGGAAATACACAGTATATTACATAAACCTTATGTCAAATTTAAGACCAAACCTGTGATGGAAATACACATTATTTTACATACTGTACATATATGTAATATTTAATGTGTTTAATGTAATAAGAAAACAAATAGCAACAATGACAGCGATGATATTTTATTATTATGATATACAGTCAACTTTTCATATCAACAGATAATATCCCATACAAAATATCACCACAGAAGCACTGCATCGCCGAGATTTTTGGTGGTGTAAACGATTTATTCTGAAGCAATATTTTCTACCAGCTTTTACATACTTAAATCTTTAAGTATGTTTTTAATATTTAAGTATGTTTTTAATATTTACTCCAGGATGTTATTTGCCTTCATAAAGGCCAATATTTTTAACCTTATTAAATATATGTGTCATCTTTCATGTCAAATTCTTACAATTGATCAAGAAATTCCATAGACACTACAGGGCTGTTACCAATCAAATTCAATCATTTACACTGCAAAATTACGACTGCAGTAAATAATGTTATGAGATTAATATTTTAAATACAATTTTGAATATACAAATAAGAAATGTTGGGGGAAAATGCATACTTTTAAACATGAGAGTAAACGGCCGGTAGGTAAGTCACTTATTCACTCAAATGATTCCTTCAAAACTCTGAATCATTCAGTAACAAAAACGCAGGGTGTGGCTTGGAGAATGTGCGCAATAGTTCTGTTCTGATCTTTGTTTGGAACTATTTTCGTTGGTGAAATAGAACAAAACAGTCAATTGTGTCTAAAAATTGAAGTAACTTCATATACGTTACTACTTGTTTGTTGAACTAAAATCAATGTAACATTTGCAATCGTGAAAATATTCAGCAAAATAGATCCCTTGTCATAGTATGTTACTTAACTATATCATGCTATAAATAAACTAAACATTTTGAATTTTTACCTCAATATGTTTGTTCTGTGAGTTTCTTTATGCGTGCCGTACGCTCATTTGATTTGATTTCTCCATGAAAGTCTCTCACAGAGACAGGCAGCACGAGCCTCAACAGCGCGACATTGATAATAGAAATACACTATCAATTATCAATCGCTGTTTAAGCTGAATGTAATAAAATCAGAAGAATCATTCGCGCGTTTTGATGCGTGATTATATTTTGTCACTTAAGTTTTAATCAGGCTATTAGTCCTGTCGGGCAAGTACAATTCTCAAGCCATTTTTCAGTAAACTTGCATTAACCCATTTAAAGTAGTT
>NW_015544357.1:0-146 GCF_001515605.1 Sinocyclocheilus anshuiensis | reverse complement strand
AATTTCTGACCATTACCTCCCGCTCCCGCAACGTGTGTGTCCCGCTCCCGCAAACATTCTTATTGTATATATTTCATCAACGAAAATAGTGAGTCAGTGACTCATGATTACCTATACATAAAGATTTCATTCCTGAATGAATCAGC
>NW_015544356.1:0-1867 GCF_001515605.1 Sinocyclocheilus anshuiensis | reverse complement strand
GTGAGTGAACATCAAAGATCACACAACAGAAGTGCGCGCGCTCTTGCTCGCTCTCTCTCTCTCTCTCTCTCTCTCTCTCTATCTCTCCCTACCGTTAAGTAACTTGTGCATTGTTTTACTTACTTGTTTTTGACATATCCGACCGAACTACAAACTTTCCAGTGATGTCTGTGAGAAAGATATATTCACTCGACAAGCTCGCGCATCTGCGCCGCCGCGCGCTCAATCCACTCAGCGTGCTTTGTTTATCAGCTCGCGCACATCAGCTATACAGACATTAATACTGAATGTTTAACGTTATATTCATTGCATACATATACTTCGTAGTAGACATCCTTAACTCCATTCTGCTGTCTGTTGTTCTGTTGTCGGTGTTTCTTTGTCTGAATATGGCACTTATCACATGCTGTGTGGTATCGGCGTTTGGTATCGGGGCATTTTAATGAGTACGAGTACAGGAGCTCAGTATCGGGCCCGATACCGATACCAGTATCGGTGCATCCCTAGTTTACAGGATTTATAATATCACTGGAAATGCAAATAAGATATACACTGCTATTATTACTATGCTGTAAATATTAACTGAGCCAGTGGCATTTTAAACTTATGTATGTTTGGGTCTGGTGAATGAATGAAATGCACTAATCAGTACTGTTCACGAAATAAAAGTTCGAAATGAACTTGTGGTGCGTTCACATACATACAGTCTTTTTCCCTTACCAATTATGTAAATATACAAACTACATATCTACTAAATCTCAGAGTAGACTGTAAGGTTAGGTTTAGGGTTAGTAGAATAAGTTGACATATAGGCTACTTTAAGTTTCTCGTAGTCAGTATGTTGTATGTTGTGGACCCATCTGCACACACACAGCAGTGAACACGCACACACCGTGAACCCACACCCGGAGCAGTGGGCAGCCATTTTTTTTTGCTGCGGCGCCCGGGGAGCAGTTGGAGGTTCGGTGCCTTGCTCAAGGGCACCTCAGTCGTGGTATTGAAGGTGGGAGAGAGCGCTGTACATTCACTTCCCCCACCTACAATCCCTGCCGGTACGAGACTCGAACCCGCAACCTTTGGGTTACGAGTCCGACTCTAACCATTAGGCCACGACTTCCCCTCATAAAGTGTAAGAAGATATTAAGCAGACAGTTTACTAATACTCTACTAACTGCTAGTTGACATGTAGTTGCAAAGTTACTTACTGTTAGTAGAATGTCTAATGTGGACTATCAAAATAAAGTGTTACCGGAAGTTGCAGTTTAAGGTCAGCAATATCTTTATATTATCTTATTTGCAAAAGATTTGAAATAATTGCTGTTTATTTATTTTTCAGTTTTTGTTTGTTTTAATAGCAATATCTGGCAACACTGCATCGCCGGCACTTAAACTGACAGTAATCAAAAAAGCCCATGACAGGTTTATTGCTGACAGGACACCACATTCGGTAGGACAAACAAACAAAAAAAATTATGATATTATCTGTCAGAAACGTTATCAACGCTGTCAAAAACAGTAGCATTTAACACTAGTACACAGATCAGTAGAACAAGTAGGTTACAGAATGAAATGAAATACGCAAACACCATGAAGAAGTCTATGCTATGTCATTCAGTATAGTAGTTAAATTTTCACAAATCATCCTAAAAACATTCATAAGAGCGCTAGTCAGAGTTATCAGCTATATATGAATGGTTATTAATAAAAACTATAACAGTGAGAACATCTTTCTTATAGCACAATTCTTTAACACCCAACCCCCTGACAAGAACCATCATTTATTTAAACACAGAACGTCTTTGACCACATCAAACCGGAGACGTTTCAGACGCGCGCTCTAACTTCACTTCAGCACCAGGCGCGAGTC
>NW_015544355.1:0-525 GCF_001515605.1 Sinocyclocheilus anshuiensis | reverse complement strand
ATTTTAACTCTTGATATTTTAACTCCAGTGTATTGAGTTAACATTGCAAAACTCTCCTCTGTGTTGAGAAAGTAAAAAAAGCTGACAGAAGATAAAAAAAACAAAAACAAAAAAAAAAATTGAGTTAACATTACAAAACTCTCCTCTGTGCTGAGAAAGTAAAAAAAGCTGCCAGAAGATTAAAAAAAAAACTACATACAAAAAATGTTAAACTTTTTTTTTTTAAATCACAATTACACTGCAGCTCGCAAAGCAGTTGTTTATTAACATGTCAACACTTGACAACGTGACAGTTCACTTTTAGAATAAGTGACAAGAAGGCACAATATATCCATTTCGGTCATCAGAATTGTAAGAATACTGCTTATCAAATGGTCGATAATAAAATAGGTCCTGCAGTGCAAATACTGAAAAAGGAACTATTTCATCTTCTATTATAAACGCATTAAGGTGTTCATCCATTTGCACAATTTGAACACCGCTTGTCAAAAGAAAAACCTTCTCATCTTTCACAATAATATTAAC
>NW_015544354.1:0-309 GCF_001515605.1 Sinocyclocheilus anshuiensis | reverse complement strand
AACGTCATCGGAGATGTTTAATCCACAAGCATTCTGAGCATTATTGCTGCTTGCTGGCATTCACATCAATCTACAAGTCATTATTTTAGTTTAGGCTATTTCATACAAGTCAATATAAAAGCAACTTTGCCTTGGTGTGACTTCTCACGTTTTGCAGACAGTGCAAAGGCAGAATACATTAACTTCAAAATCGAGGTAAAAATCAAGTTTGAGCTCACAATTTTTTAATGTAGATCATTTTCATTACTAAAACTGTAATTGTTAAATTGTTAAATTTCCAGTGTCCTACCTATAATTAATTTGGCTGGA
>NW_015544353.1:0-1387 GCF_001515605.1 Sinocyclocheilus anshuiensis | reverse complement strand
AGTTCCATTTGTACTGCTTCGGTTTTTAAAATACTAGATAATCGAATTATAGGCGATGACGTCACCAGCCCCCACATGCTCCAAATTCACCCAAAATAATCTTCCTTGTTTGTGCTTCATTTGTGCTGGTTTGTGCCGTAAAAGAATTCATTTGTGCTGCTTTGGTTTTTTAGATATTAAAATATTTTTAGTGATCATTCTGAGGTCACTCAGCCCCCCCACATGCTTCAAAATTACCCCAAATAGTCTTGTTTGTTTATTCTTCATGTTTGTTTATGCTTCGTTTGTGCTGGTAATATTTTTGTTTTCGCTACTCGTTTTTAAAGATTTTTTCCTAGTCAACAGATTAGTCAACTGATGGCCATCTCCACAGTAGGCTAATGTATGTGCCTTTAATAGAGAAATGCACCTTTTCATATGGACCACAATTAGAGAAGATTTGTTTGTTTTTTTATTTGAATTGGTTTGTCTAATAGTAGACATTTCAAGATTTCTATAAATTTATTTCTTGTGTCTGTGAGCCGGTTCATTGTTGTGATGCGCGCCATTCACGGAGACTGCATGAGCACTTTAAAATCTAATTAGTTGGGCTTACTTAAAAAAAGCATGCAAACCGCTTTACTTCCAGGATTAAGGACACAGTGTTTGCGACTCATGGGTATTTATTGAAGGACGAAGAACCACCAAAATGTCAATATTGTAAGCACTCCCTTGGCTGTAATGCCCACTTTTTAATGTCATGAGACAGCATTGTTTGTCAGGACAAACTTTGAAGGACTTGTTTTGTAAGATGGACACATTTTATATGTAAGCTTTATCTGCCACTAAATAAAAGCTGACATGACAATACACTTTAATACAACAATAACATGTTTTTTTCCTCAAAAATTGGTATCAAATGTTTGATAGATTTAGTTTGAGGCACCTATAGCACATTAAGTGGATATCCATGTGAAAAGCTATGTTGTTTTGTCTGTGAAATAACCATTAATCTATTTCACATGGATGCACGATATTGGTACCATATTGGTAATTGGCCAATATTAGAGATTGTGTTTTAAAATGTATTGCATATATACCAGCCAATAATGGATATTTCATTGGGTTATTTATTCTGTGTCAAATCAACCAGAGGTCCCCGGCTCAAATTTTTGATTTTGTTGATATTTTTCTGTAGAAAGACAAACATATATAGTGATGAAAGCGAAAATATTAAATGTCACAGATGTATATTTACTGAGTAATCCACTATTTTGTAGAATAGGTCACCTTCTAAAAGCAACCTATTTATTACTTTTCTTCCCTTGAAACCAAATAACTCTGACTTCAATGTCAATTTATAAAGTTAGCTTATGTGATGTTCTCTCAAATATTTCAGTTGTATTGA
>NW_015544352.1:2829-28306 GCF_001515605.1 Sinocyclocheilus anshuiensis | reverse complement strand
CTGTATAGGTTATTAAGCTAAACAGATCTGAATGAAGCACTGAATGTATGCAAAGAAGATCAAGTTATCGTTTGAAGGATCTTCAATAAATTGCATCAGTAATCAAGAATTAGATGTTTTGAGTTATTCCATGCGCCCTTCATTGTTGATTGGAGCCTTTTTCAAGTTTGGGCGGACATTGAGGCTGAGAATCCCTAGATAACTTGACACTCACATATAAAGTGCTCATTATTGCATCTGGTGTTTCTGTCACAGTCACCGCCCTTATCAACTCTGAGTCAGATGGCAACTTCAGATCAATAGAGCTCTGCTGCCAGCTCAGTCTCCAAAAGACCATCAACAAGAGGTGCTACCAAGCCCAATCCATCACTGGAAAGCCCCTCTCACGTGGTTATATCAAAATCATGTGTTGGGTCCCCTTCAACTCAGAATGGGCCAGCTACATACGGAGCAGATTCACTTTCTGGTTCTGGAGAACTTCACCACTGGCATTATCCTAGGGGAACCGTGGCTGATCAAACACCAACCTGAGCTTTCTTGAACCACCAGGGAGGTCCTGAAGTGGGGCAATAAATGTTTCTGATCCTGTTTCCATGAACTTCCTCTTAAAGCCTCCAAACTGTTCCATCCGGTTCCTGTCTGTTCCACCACCATCGGAAGTCCCATCAAAAAACGATCTGTTGACATTCTTGAGGATTATACCCCCCTTCAGTGATGTATTCTGCCCCAAGAAAGCCTCATGACTTCCACCTCATTGGCCATGGGATTGTGCCATCGATCTTATTCCTGGTGAACCAGGGCCCTGGGGTAAAATCTTTCCACTCTCCATGAAAGAATACACCCAGGAGGTGCTACAGTAAGGTTACATGCGAGTAAGTTTAATTACGATTACCGGGCACTGAACAAGATCACCATTAAATTCTGTTACCTCCTTCTACATCCTAGCAGCCCTGGAACCTCTTCTTGGCACTTCCATCTTCACCAAGCTGGACCTCCATAGTACCTACGACCTCATCCGGAAATGCAAGGGGGATGAAAGGAAAATAGCTTTTGTGACCCCTACAGGTTACTACGAGTATTGCGTTATGCCATATGGGCTGGTTAACGCCCCCTCCATATTTCACTACTTCATGCACAAGGTGCTCCGGGAGTTTCTTAACAAGTTTGTGCTGGTCTACATTGATAACATCCTCATATACTCCCAGAGTTTGGCCATACATTGCTGTTATGTTACAGAGGTCCTGAAGATGCTCTGATATGTTCATCAAGGCAGATAAATGCCAAATCCATTAGTGTAAAATCCAATTCCTTGGTTACACCATGAGTCAATGTGGTATCTCCATGGACGAAAGGAAGGTATCTGCAATTCGAGACTGGCCAACTCCTTCCACCATCAAAGAACTCCAGAGATTCCTTGGTTTCGCTAACTTCTATCGACACTTCATCCAGAATTGCAGCTCTATAGTTCATCCAATCACCTCCTTACTCCACGGAAAACCCAAGTATCTGTCCTGGACCACCAAAGCAGACAATGCCTTCAAGTAACTGAAGCTGGCATTTAGCAGTGCACCACTCCTGACACATCCACAGACACATCTATGCCCTTCATTGTTGAAGTTGATGCTTTCACCACCGGAGTCAGACCGTTGCTTTCCCAGCAGCAGGGGAAGGCTCTTAAGCGACTAAACCCCCAACAAGCAAGATGGGCTCTTTTCTTCACCCAATTTGTGGGTGAAAAACCTATGAGAATAGAGGTAAGGGAGGTTACCAAAGTGCTCCGTAGAATTAAAACACACAAAGTTACCGGTCCAGATGGCCTTAAGGGCATTGTATTAAAAGAGTGTGCAGAACAACTTGGGCATGTTTGTACTAGGTTGTTTCAGGTCTTTTTAGATGATGGTTTTGTACCAGCAGCATGGAAAAACACCACTGTTATTCCAGTACCTAAAACGTCTCAGGCAAGAGCTCTTAAAGACTTTCGCCCAATTGCACTAACATCTATTCTGTGCAGGAGCATGGAGCGTATATTATGTAAAGAATTGATGTCACAAATGGTCACTTACAATTGAATATTGAGAAGACAAAGGAACTATGCTGTGGGAGCAAAAACAGGATCGGTACGGCTGGTGTCTCATATGAACAAATTACTATAAAGGGTGTAAAGGTAAAGCAAGTCTGAAATTTTAAATAAGTAATTAATGAAGCAAATAGGATAATCGGCCAGAAACAGAGTACAATGCAAGAGCTGTTTTTAGGCCCTTCCTTCAGGGCGCAGGCTGCATATACCGCTGGCTTAAAAAGAACCTATATAAAAGATCTAGACCAATTTTGAGTTAATGTATTAATTATTATTATTATTATTTATTTATTTATTTATTTATTATTTTTTTTTTTTTTGTGATATGTGAATGTGTAGTTTTATTTGTTAGGATGTATTTTCTATGCCAGTGTCAAAGATGAATTTCTGTTCAGGATATCTGGACAGACAATAAAGTTAAACTAAACTAAATTTGATTTTCAAATTTTCTATCGATTTTCAAATTTTCTATTTTCTATAGACAACAAGAATGGTAGAGCAAATGCTCTTTCCCAACTCAATGCTCCTGACAATCCCTCCGAGAATCCTGAACCCACCCTGGATCATAAGAAAATGATGAGTCTGATTGAGTGGACACCAGTGGAGACCCAAACCAGTGCCTCTGTGAGAACCCTCCACCGGGCTGCCCTCCTAATAAACAGTATGTTCCCAGACTCCAAAGAAATCAGACCATTCATTCCGTGCATACTTCTGTGGGCACTGGTCACCCGGGGGCCGATCAAACTCTCTCACTGCTACAAGACCGCTTCTGGTGGCCTAACATGGCCAACGACTTCAGAGGTTTCATGAGAGGGTGTACAGATTGTGTCATGTCTAAAACACCTTGCCAACTTCCATCTGGCAAACTCCTTCCACTGCCTGTCCATAACTCTCCATGGTCACATCTAGGAAAATATTTAATCACTGATCTACCTCCATCAGAAGGCAACACCTGTATCCTCATGGTAGTGGACCACTTCTCTAAATCTTGTAGATTGATCACACTCCGAGGTTTGCCCACAGCAATGAAAATGGCAGATCTCCTGTTCAACCATGTGTTCAGATACTTCGGACTATCTGTCGTCACTCTATTTTTCCAATAATATGTCTTAGTATGATGATACTTCAATGCTTAGTTTAATGATCAAAACATATGATGCAATCCAATACAATGATGATTGAGAGATGAACAAATAAAAAGCCTGATGATCATATTTGAAACTTACTGATTTTTAAAAAAAAAAAATATGTCTGGATAATCAAGTAAAGCTAAGCTGCTTCAGTATAGTAAGTGTTGGTCATTAAATATTACTAACAATTTCAAAGTTATTCTTGTTTTCTTATGTTTTATGATTTCACAGCAAAGAGACACATGAAGCACAAGCTGAAGGTGGATGTTTGTACAGTTACACTAAAAGGCCTTTTACTTTCTAAAAATGTCTAAACTAGCAATCAGACGACAGAAGGTGTGTAATAGGTTTAACAGAAATGTTTGATCATGTTGATAATTTAGAGGCCTGTTAAATATGATACACTAGGCAATAGGGTTAATGATAATAAAATAGAGTAGAAATTGGACACACACACTCAGCACCTGCAGAAATCCTTCATATTTGACCTCCATCTCTCTCTCAAACCACTAACCCATATGTGAACATTTGGTGGTTTTCTTTTACCCTTCAGGCAGTGTGGGTGAAGTTGGACTTCCTGTCGTTTTTCTTTCTGTTCACTGGTTCACTGAGGACAGATGAATGTCTCCATGACCTCTTCAAATTAACCATTTCTCGTTGACTCTGCAGATTCTACCTGGAAAACAAAACGCCATTTTATCCGTTTCTGCAGTCGTTAGTATGTATAGTTCTGTATGAATGCAATGTGCAGATGACTTACTGTATTTTCCATTTTTTTGTGCATTATAGATCTGACTCTAAATTCTGATGGGATGAGGTGTGCTTTAAGCTGTTGTTGCATGACCACAGTTTCTCTATTAATATAGGTGAACTGGAACTAAATAAATTTCTTTATTGGCAGACTATTGATTGCCAAATCATTTGCACTTATACCTGTCATGAAACTGCACAGGTACACGAAGGTTGAGGATCCAAATGCAGGGTTTTAATGAAGGGGTAATCCGCAATATAAGTCAGAAACAGGCAAAGGTCATAACAATAGGCAATCAGTCCAAACAAAAGCAACATGGCAACAAACACAGGCAAAGAGAAATCCAAAAACAGGCAGAATAAACAAACCAAGAAACAGAATAACTAGTATGCTAGGCTAGAAATGCAGATGACAAGCAAGACTTCACAATGAATGATAAAATGAACCAGGCTTATATAGGGTGAGCAGACAGGGTTAACGAGACACCGGTGCAAACAATGAGTGCTGATGAGTTCGGGCAAAGGATTATGGGAAATGAAGTCCAAGACTGATTGACAGAGGTATGGTTTTATTTAAATATTATATCGCTATTTGAAATTCTGCTTCGTTGATACTATACCTGTTTTCTGTGTAATGCCAATACATTTGAACCAACTGAAAACAAATATCCTAAGGTGGTTTGCTGGTCTATCTGGTTTCCTAGCCTGACCATCTGACCCCAAGTGGCCCAGACCATATTAAAACCATCAAAACCAACCAGGCAGCCTCTGGCCAGGCTGGAGATCAGCTAACCACCTCAGGCTGGTTTAAGCTGTTTTAAGAGGGAATAGTAATGCTGCAGACATACAGAAACCTAGATTAAAACCATACAGTATTTCTGACATGATCGCTGGATTTCCCCTCACTGAATTAAACATAACTCATAAGTTGACAGTGGAATTTGGAATTTATCATTCCATACTGCTGTTTTAACCTGCATCCCATTTAGTTTACAATATTTGTGTCACGGTTATTATCTTAAAGAAAATAGATCAATCAATCAATCAATCAATCAATTTTGTTACTTAAAATAACATTAAAATAAAATATTAATAGTTTATATTAAAAACTTAACTTGTAATGTCTAGTTACTAAGGCAACATTTCTCATTTTTGTTAACTTTATTTTAACTTTATTTTTAATTCTGGTTAACTTTGTAAACTAAAATTTAATAAAAACTATATCCCACTTCAAATGGGACTGGGTTCCATTGTCAGATGAAAACAAAAATAGCTTTTTGGCAGCAAATACTCAATATGGGTGTGGTACACAAAAGGTTTAAAAAGTAACCCATGTCCACTGTTAAATATACTGCTATATATGTCTTCCATAGACATCCCAGTCCTCTGATCTGAACCCTATAGAAAATTAGTGGGGTGAACTTAAGATGAAAGTGCATGAACACGGACCTTGGAATTTGAAAGATCTGGGGAGATTCTGTGTAGAAAAATGATCTCTGATCTCTTGTCAGGCACTTTCTTCAACCTCATCAGGCATTAAAGGAGATATTCAGAGGTGTTATCTGAGTAAATGGAGGTTGCAAAAAGTATTGAATAATAGAGTGTCAATAATTGCGGCCAATGTGTATTTGAGATTCAACCATTATGAGTGTTCATTTCATAATGACATTTACCCCATTTTCAATTGTTTTACTTCATTGAAAGGTTAAGTTTTTGTGAATTTTTTAAATTAAAACATCAAAAGGATTAACAATGCAGATTTATTTTCACAGGCTTCTTTGTTCATATTTACCAAGAGTGTCAATAATTCTGGCCATGATTGTATACATTTATGCATTTAGCAGATGCTTTTATCGAAAGCAACTTATATAAAAACAATTTGTCAAAGAGCCAGCAGTATTCCTAATATACAATGCCAGGTTTATTAGAAAACTAAATAAGACTAGATTAGATTAATCTAATTCAAAATATTAACAAAAACTATAATTGTAGTTTTATACTTTTTACACACCTACATGTTGTTCCAAAGCAGGAAGACAGTGGTAAAGAAAAAATCCCTCAGATTTTTCTCAAAATGACACATATTTGGCATTTTCTTCAATGTTCGCTTTTAAGACACCACAAAAGGTTATGAGGTGTGAGCAATTCCTGCAACACTTGGCCTTTTGCTTCGTTCAAGTACATGATATTATTAAGTTCATGACATGGCAGCTGGTTGCAGGTTTATGTTGTTAATGGGTGGAAAATATTAGTGAATTTAAAAATAAATGAGCCAAAAGTTCATCATCATTTCAAAGCCTCCATATTACGAGCAGCGATGCATTCATGCTAAAGCTTATAAAGGTTTATTTATGCACACAGATCCTCGCTGACAAAGATGCCTTTTATTTAAAGCTTCAGACATCATTCTCCTGGACGTAGGTTCAAGGGATCTAGGCTCAAGTGTTTATAATGGTGTTAACAAATAAACCCAAGGTCGAAACCTAAACCAGCTTTGTCCTAGTAAGCACAAAACACTGTGGGTACAGCCACCAGCTTGGCCGGGCCTAAATGCTCCTTTGTGTTTATAATTTTTCCTTTAGAGTAACTGAGCCCGCTCCCTTTCACTGATGGCAAACAGCTTCCAAACAACACGGCGGTGAATTTTCCAGCAGCGGATGGACAGACAGCGTGTAAAGTGGCGAAATGAAAAAAATAATAAAAGAACAAACAGCTTTTGTCCTGATTGAAGTCAAAGGAAAGGAAAATAGATACCAAATGTGAAAGGAAACCTCGCCTGGTTTCACATGGAGATACTCCTTTGAGTCCTAGAGTCTCTTTGAATTCTGCACTGCAGAAGATTATTTTCTTTGTCAATATTTTTGTCTGGTTTCCAGTAGAAATATTTAAATATTGTTAAATCAAATTATCTTAAATCAAGATACTTGAGAAGCAAGTTGATTTAAAAATCACACAAAAATTTAGTTTGTACCTGCCAATGGGGTCAGAAAAATCAAGATAATTTTTTTGACCCCATTGCAAGCACAAACTCAATTCATTTTGATATATATATTTTTCAGAAAACAAGACAGATATCTTAAGTCATTATTCTTCTCAAGTAAATCTATTTTGATTTAAGATAAAATTAAGATGTACATGTTTCTTTCCATACTGTAAAATCCAGCTAAAATATTCATTTAGATTCATGCATTTAGCAGACACTTTTATCCAAAGTGACTTACAAAAGAGTAACTTGAGGAATTTGTCAAAAAGTAATCAGTATTCATAATATACAGTCATGGCCAAAAGTTTTGGCAGTGACATCAATTTTGTGTTTTGCTAAGTTTGCTGCTTTAGTATTTGTAGATTATTTTTCCGCATGTTTCTATGGTATACTGAAAAACAATGATAAGCATATCATAAGTTTTAAAAATATAATGAGTCAATATTTATAATGTTGACCCTTGTTCTTCATAACCTCTGCAATTCGCTCTGGATATTAGCTTCCGGGCCAGATAAATTTTACAATAGTTTATTGTGCATGTATATTATATTTAAAGTTGCTTAAGCGAAATCAAGAAGTCTATAAGACTGGTTTATTCATTCTTTATAATGTAGACATGTAGAACATATCCGCGTTTGTGCATCAGTGTCTGTAATGTGTGCTGTAGGTGTGAAACTTTTAGGAATCTTATCCAAGTTGTAGGCTAGTCAATATTGGTCAGTCAGTCGTATCTGACATAAAGGATCCGCGAATGAAACTGTGACCACAAACACAATTAACTTAAGTGAATTATATAGCAATAATCAGCAATATGCTTTCACACAAATAACTTTATTTTTGAATGTTTCAATATGCGTTGACACAAATTACTTTCATTGATACAACATGGCACTGAGTTGTTAGAAAAGAAATGCATAGAGACGTTATTGCTTGATGACGTTAAGAACCGATGAATCGGCTTTTTGAACCGGTTCAATGAGCCGATCTGTCCGAAAAGAACCGGTTCGCGGAAATGAATCAGACTTTGCATCAATAACACGCATACGATCAGAGAGAGCCTAGGCAGAGAGCCGACCAGAGTCCTAGAGGGGAAGGCGGGTAAAAAGAGGAGGGTGACAAAAACAGGAACGCCAGACCGACTAGACTAGAAAAATAAACAAAAGAAAACACACCATGCACCGAGATGATCTGAGCTTCAGAACAACACATTACGGACTGACACAAGACAGCAAACATGAGGACAAGATAAAGGGAAGATAATGAGGACAAAACAGGGTGCAGGTGAGGACGGAAAATTTGCTAACAGGGATAACAAGAGGGGTGGGGTATACACCATGATGACAGCAGAGCACATGCCGAGTCGTCAAAACAAAAGGCCATGTGCTCCATGACAACAAAGCTTAAGTAGACCCCACCGAGATCGTGACAATTCTTTATTCATGGTGTTTTTGGGCAGAATTATGAGAGATCCCACTCCCTTGGTTGAAAAGCAACCCCACACATGGATGGTCTCAGGATGCTTCACTGTTGGCACAACACAGGATTCATGGTAGCGTTCACCTTTTCATCTCCGAACAACCGATTTTCCAGATGTCCCAAACAGTCGGAAGGGAGCTTCATCAGAGAAAATAACTTTGCACCAGTCTTCTGCTGTCCAATCCTTGTACTTCCTGCAGAATTTCAGTCTGTCCTTGATGTTTCTCTTGGAGAGAAGTGGCTTATTTGCTGCCCTTCTTGACACCAGGCTGTTGTCCAAAAGTCTTGGCCTCACTGTGCGTGCAGATGCTCACACCAACCTGCTGCCATTCGTCTGTCCTTGAGGTTTTTCTTGGAGAGAAGTGGCTTCTTTGCTGCCCTTCTTGACACCAGGCCATTGTTCAAAAGTCTTGGCCTCACTGTGCGTGCAGATGCTTTTACACCAACCTGCTGCCATTCCTGAGCAAGCTCTGCACTGGTGGTGACACGATTCCATAGCTGACGGTCCTGGGACACTCTGGGACGTCCTGAAGACTTCTTCACTGAAGTCAAACCTCTCTCCTTGAAGTTCCTGATGATCTGGTAAATGGTTCTTTCAGGTGCAATATTATTTGTAACAATTTCCTTGCATGTGAGGCCATTTTGATGCACCACGATAATGGCTGCACGTGTTTCTTTGGAGGAAACCATTGCTAACAAGAACAATGATTGGAAGCGCTTCTTCCCTCCTTTTATAGCAATCAGTCTGCTCTTACAATCTAATTAGTATGATAGTGATTTCACCTGACTAGTACTCATTCACACTTTCACATGTGCTGCTGATATGATTACTCAATTAATGTTAGCTGGTCATTTTGTTTCAGGATCAAAAAACTGTGAAATTAGTTTCTTTGTGAAAAGTTAATTTTTTAGCAAGTATTTAAAATGCATCTGCTCACTCTACACAATAATGCCAGGTTATATATATATATATATATATATATATATATATATTATTCAAAGTATTGTGTCGTCAATATCAATCACTAATCAATCACTAATCGTAATTATCAAGGAAGATCCTACTTGGATCCACCAATCAGAGAAGTCGATGTTACCATGCAAATGAGAGCTCTCAAACTCCCATGAAGCATTTTAGTTGGTCATAAATTAATAGTTTTATGTAGTTCCACACTTTTGATTGGATTCTTAATTCTCAATGCTTCATGTGTATTGAAGGTGGGAGAGAGCACTGATCATTCACTCCCCACACCTACAATTCCTGCCAATACTGAGACTCAAACCCCCAATCTTTGGGTTACACATCTGACTTTCTAACCATTAGGCTACAACTGCCCAGAATTTATTGTCTCAACACTGCTAATAAAAAAAAAATCCATAGAAAAACATACAATGCCGTGGCAGAAAATTACCAGAATATTTTCTGTTAAGTTTATATATATATATATATATATATATACACTATATATATATATATCAGTGGCGAGCGGTGACTTTTTTAACCGGGTATGCTGAGTGATAAGATTAAGCCCCCCCCTCCTCATCTCTTTTAAGACACACTCAAAGAGGAAAACACTGTGGCAGGTGTCGATTTAAAAGTATGCACATTCCTACCTTATTTGTAAATTAAATTCATCTGCAATCATTCTTCTATAGTTTCAGGTTTATCCATAGTTATAGTTATTCGAATGCTAGAAAACAGCTGCTTTTCCAAGTAAAAAACACCAAATAACGTAGTTATACATAATATTCAGAGGGTGGGGAGATGGGGGATTCCCCCCGCTCTATATGTCTCTGCATCTACTGAATGATTTTTTATTTTATTTTATTTATTCCGTTTTTGTTTTTTTTAAATTCCCAGTGAATAGGAGTTAAAACTCCCACCGGGGTGACACTACTCCAATAATAAACCATGCAAAATACCAACAAAAAAAATGATAATAATAATTAAAAAAAAAAAAAATATTTAAAATATTACCAAGTAACATTGCAAACAACAATAAAATCAGAAAAGGACATTAATTGTAAGCGACTCAAGTATGCGGAAAACAAAGGTATTGTTTCCTATTTTTTCCTGATTTTTGTTATTATTTAAAATGTTATATACATTTTTATAAACCTTTTTTTAATTTTTTTATTTACCATTTAGGCATGTTGAATGGTATTTTTGGTATGGCCAATTGTCTTCAACATTGTCTATGACCTGATATGTTTTTAGTGGACTTTCAAAATTTGCTTTGCTTGAGAAAGCATGAAAATATACAGTTATGATGTTTTTTCTTATGATTTAGTCTAGTTAGTTTTGCATCAAACACAATGTAATTTTCGGCAATCGAGATCTGACAGCAACAGCGCGTTTTTCCGCTTGGGCGAGTGCTTGGCAGACAGCTTACCTCGCACATGAAATCATCCGCAGGCCAGTAAACCAATGAGAACGCGCTACAATCCTGACGAGTCATAGCAGTAGAGCGGAGATGAGAAAGCTGCGGAGAATCCGCTCGCCCGGAAGCTCCCATAACTGACGTAGATTTACAGAAAATTACCGTTGTTTTCAAATAAATAATTTTACATACTTATTCCAAACACTTTATAAGTCAGATTTCAGTATGAATAGGGTGACCATACGGGCCATTTTTACGGGATGCACCCTTGCCAGGATTTCTATATTGCTTAAAATATCCAGGTTTTGGCTGTTAGCAATGTGCAGATCGATCGGTGTATGACATTATTTCACGAGAGCTATAGAGAGCAGAGCAGACGGCTCCTTATGCTTTCAAATTGCTCTCGCGGTACTTTGGTGTCATACAATAATCGGTGCGCACGCAGCGAGATGGAGGCAAGTCGAACGAACAAACACGTGCGCGTATTTGCATCGCTTTGATTGTTCTCACCTTCTTACGCGCGACGTGCCACAATTGGTCGATTATGTACAATACCTGCATGTTATTGGTCAAACTACTTTGGATGTTTTAGGCAATATAAAAATCATGGCCAGGATGTGTCCCGTATAAATGGCACATATGGCCTCCCTAAGTATGAACTTTAACATTTCTCATCAAACAGTCTGTGCTCAGCTATTACTATGCAATATTTTATTTCTTGGGATCTGAAGGAGATTAATCTGAAACAAGCACTGAGAACTCTTTCAGGAGCTATGAAAAGAGCAACATCTGAGCAATACCATTTTCCTCAATAGAGTTTAAACACATGTTGGCATGAGTTGAATCGCTGTTTCTGGCATGTTTTAAGGGTTGTGTCTCTCTCGTGAGAACATGCGTGTGTTTTCCAGCAGCAGGAGAAGGTCTCGTACCCTTTAACCTCTCCATGTCCTTCATCTGCTCGCTGCCATACAGGAAGCCGCAGCGCTCGGGAAATGCGTCGACTGATTGTTTGGAGTTAATAAGAACTGAAAAGTCAAAGAGTAAAAGAGGGCAATTCACACGCACTTGATCCTGCGGCCCGTCCCATGTCTCCTCAATGCATGCAAAGAAACGTGGGAAAAAGGGAGGGGGCGACACACTTGTATTTGGCACTGGTGTTAACAAAGAGCGATAGCTACTGAAAACAACAGAACATAAAAATGCCACATACTGTAACAGCGCTGTAAAAACCCTAGTTAGCTGACTACCTAGACAGTATTTAAGGCATCATGCTCCTGATATAAAGACAGTCTAAAAGGCATACAGTAACATTCTGCCACTTTACATAATTTTGGCCAAAATAATAATATTTTTCATGGTAATGGTTTAAAAATAACACACACACGTCATTTATGAGGTCAAACGTCAGTTAGGATATGTCGGCAGCTCACTGAGTCCTAGAACAAATACCTGTTTCCCATGTGTCATTTGAGTCAAACTTACCTCACTATTGATGTTGGGACGAGGCAGATCACTGCGTTCAGACAGAGACTTCTGGAGGTAATGGATACTGGCCGCTAATGGCGGGAAACGTTCGGCATGTATGTTTGTAACTGAACTCTAATGGGCTGGTTTCCCAGCGGGCTGAAGCCAAATGCAGCAGGTGCAGAATCACAAAAACACTGGAGGAGAAAATGTTTCTGTCATTCTTCTGTGCCAAAACTGATGGGAAAAACACAAATATAATGACAGGAACTGCAGACACTGATCAGAGAGACTGAATGATTCAGGAGCGAATATCAGATGTTTTGACTTGGTTTGACTGTGTTTCTTGTTTCACGTGCTGTCTATCCACCTGTCTGTCTGTTTGTCTATCCATCTATCTGTCTGTCTGTCTATTATCCATCCGTCCATCCTTCCATCTGTCATCCATCCATCCATCCATTCATCTATCTGTCTATGTTTTTCAGCCATCTGTCCGTCCATCCATCCATCCATCCATTTATCCATTTGTCTAACGGTAAATCCATCCATCTGTCCTGTATAGATCTCAACGTTTTCAAGCTACACAGAAAGTTTATATCAAACACGTTTTCTGAATACTTGTTTTTAAATTTTAGACCAGCTTTATCAACACCAGATTTTGTATTTTTTTCTACTTATTCCAGCACATTGTTTGTAACTTCTTATCTTCCTTGTGATGTATGGATCATTTGGTTTTGGAAGTGCTGGGACACGGAATTCCTGATCCGTCATGTGAAAACTGTTTGACAGTTTAGGGTAGGACGGACAAAATATTCCAGCAGATGACCACAATGCTTTACAAAGAGCTCGGCAACTCTAAATTTGATTTATGTGCCTGGAGGAAATTTGGCCAGAGCATCAAATGATGGTTGTGTTGTGAAAGAAGAAATATCAACTTCTGAACATCAGAAGAGCAATAAAACATACAACCTGATTGTGACGTTGATCTTTGAGGTTCCTGTGGAGCTCCACCAGATATGAAGGTCAGAAGACATGGTTTACACCACTCTCTGTGTTTATGTGTGCATATAACTGCAGGACACTGTCACAAACAAAAGAGTCTGATTAGACACAGTCTTTAAAAAACTGTTTGAAAAGTCACTTTTAAAAGACTTTCAGAAAATATCTCAAATGTTTGATTTAGTTTTAAAGGTCAGAATTACAAATTGTGCAAGAACGTTATTTCACTCACTAGGAAATAATTTTGTGTTTTGATGATCACATGATACTGTAATTTTGAAATTCTTGCAAATTATTTTGAAATTAGAGGTCATTTATAATGTCTTACCTTGGATTTCAAAACCCTAATTGTTGTTGTACTCCAGAGAACTGTGTGGAAAATATTGCTTACATATGTACACACGTGATTTGAAATAAATTTGCATTTATTCCAAGCGTAAAATATCTTCATATATATAGAACATCACTTTTCTAACATCTAACATTTCTTCCCCACAACAATCTCAACAGAAATATATATGAATTCCCCTGCTATAAATCTGAAATTCTAACTGAAAGTAAAGTGTCAGAGAGCATGCTTGCTGACTATGACTATGATTGCTGAGTGCGCATGTATAAAACTGTATGAGGTTGGGCATGTGGATATGTGAGTGATTTTGTGCAGGTGTGTCTTCTGTCCCATGGGTCGCCCTTCTCCACAGTCACTGATCACACACACACACACTGATCACACACTGATCATGTGAACTTCATTAGGGTTGTGTAACCAATGACACAAGAGTCTCGGGCTGTGAGTCTGAGTTGGAAAGAATGTGAGAAAGGCACCTTTGGTCTTATTTTAAAGTACTATAAAATTTCCCCAGTTTTGACATTTCTGAAATCACCCTTAATGGTTGCAATATCTGGTGGAGATCACATTGATTCAGATGCAACCCATGAACAACGAAAAGAGGTTTGCATGTTATACGTGATGTCAAATAGAGAACTGCTGCATTTGCTATAATTACAGTCAGATGTTAAGCTAAGCACTATATGGATGTGTTCAGCATACTATGGCGCCTGGGTCCAGCAGCATCTGATCCGTGCAGTAATGGAGGTGTATGAAATCAGATTATCATACAGGGTGTGCTAAACTGCTCTAGTGTGGCTCGTGTTCCTGTTCTCCTGTGGGAGAGACGCATACAGCATCAATAAAGACAAGATTCAATCACATTATGTCAGTTCAAAAAAAACCCTGGACTAGTATGATTACAGACTAACCTGACATTTTAGTTATTATTACATAATCTTTATTGTTGTAACCACAAGCCTAAAATTGCAATATATTATTATAACAACGTATAGTAGAATTCTATTATATAGAAAAATAAAGACTCTTTCTTCTTGTTTTAAACATAAACAACACTTAATTGTGATACTTTTTTTCAGAAATCTTACTTTGCATCTCAAGCAGTGGTTTCTTGATTTAATCATATTTATAATAATTATAATTTATAATTATAATTTATGCATTTAGCAGAGGGTTACATCTGCTTTTTTCACACACACTCCCAACATACAGATTTAATTGATTTCTTTCATAAATTGCAGCGACTGCTCTAAAATATGAAACACCAATGCTTCAGGAGTTTAGAACATGCTTATTCGATAACTTTTATTTCCTATATGGGTTTATAATTTATAACAATAATTTAATAATTTATGCATTTAGCAGATGCTTTTATCCATAGCGACTTACAGTGCATTCAGGCTATACATTTTTTACCAGTAAGTGTGTTCCCTGGGAATTGAACCCACAACCTTTTTCACTGCTAACGCAATGCTCTACCACTGAGCTTACTTTATGAATTGATAAAAATTATGCAATATTTCATGCAACAATCTTTATCTACATATATATATATATATATATATATATATATATATGTCCGATGTTTTCAAGACATTTTAAAAAGACAATTATTGCTTTAGTTTGACTAAAATCACGTTTAAAGTTCATATGTAATTCATATGTAATGCCATTTAAAGAAACATATATCATTGTTCACCATCCTCATGGTTGGCCTGGTTTTGAAAACTTTATATGTTAGGTCACGTACATGTATATTTGAATTGTACATTTTGTGACACTAGAAGCATTTTACTTCCCATACTGGGTGATCACAATGTTTTTTCCAAGTTGTGTGATGTATACTTGATATATGCATATATACGGATAAGAGAAATAAAACATCTCCGCAAGTACAAACAAACACACCTGGCCGAAAAGCAAAAACACGTTTGCTTAATATTTTCCACAGTCCACTCCTCTGTTTTGAAACCTGAACATTTAGGAGTTTTTATAGAAGGAAATGATACTCTTGGATTTGTAAGAATATTTTAAGCTTTGGAGTACATTTTATTGGCTTTATGTTTTGTTTTTACAACATTTAAAAACCAAAACAAGTGTAATGAATTCATTTAAAATAATTTGATGAGAAACACATTCACAACAAACATTCACACTGTACTGGAGCAAACACAGATGTAAAGACTTTACTGAACATGTGACATGAGCAGAGTGTGACACACCACATTCACAAAATAATTTTCACCTTCCTCATATGTTTTATTTTCCATGGTGTTATAGGTAAAACATGTCTGGTGGACATTAAAGCAAACACAACACGGCGCGTTTCTCCAGGTCAGTCACAGTCACCGTAAACTTTTGGCTTTGATGCCATGTTAGTTTAGTTTGGAAGGGTGTTCAGTGAGGCCCAAACATGTGCTTTCATTTCAAACGAGTTTCCTTTCAATGTTGAGGAGATGATCGCAATGTGCTCGACATGTCACAATAACATCTCTCATTCTTTCCGAGTATGAATATTCTCAGATGAAGCTGTTTGCTGAGAGTCTGGAAATGAATTACGTAAGCTTCACGTTGTTGGTCTTGAGGGTTTGAGGCATGAAGAACTTCCAACCAATGGGAAATGGAAGTGGAAAATGGTTTGGTTAACCTTGTGACCAGGTTCTTTTCACCAATACTACACCTGTATCCCACTGGTTGGAAATGCTGTGTTTACAAAATCATGTAGATGAGATGAAAATCAGACGTTTACTGTACATGTTTCTGTGTGTATTTTGGTTGTACTGTATTTACCAGTTGTCTGTGAGGGTGTTCAGAACAGGTAGCTAGTTAAGAACCAGCCTATTTTTTCTTCTGAATCCAAATGTCACCTGGCCTGAGAGGTCACATTCAGGACACAACAACCAGCCAGACAGTTTAACATGACGAATATGGCAAATATTGAGTGAGAAAGTCCTCTGTTGGAAAAGCAAAACAAAAAGTACTGTGGTGGTACCATAGTATAAGTGATGAGACATGCAGTATATTATAGGACTGAATTACTGCTATATCAATACATTACGGGGTTTAAAAATATACTCCAAATAAATACCATGGCATTAGTATAGTAAACTTCCAAATACATAATAACACCATGATGCAATGTACAAAAATAAATAATGAACCATAGTACTACAATGCCATAGCAGCACATGAGGAACAGTTGTAATAGAAAAGGGGAATCAGTTTGTATGTCTTTGTATGTCTTACATATTTTCATATAATATTTCCATATTATAATCATAAATATAGTATTATTTGGGTTTTTACGGTACAGTGATACTGCTTTGACATGCAATATAGAATTGTATATGGTTGTTGGATTGTAGACTGGATTATATGACTTATATTATTACATCATAACATTTACATAAAGAACATTTAAAAAATATATATATATTATTACCATAAAAGCATAGTAATATCATAGTGCAATATGAAAATTAATAGGTCATCTCATCCAATGAAATTAAAGAATCCTCACTTCACTGACGCACAATCCAGTTCAATTCAACTGTTTTAGAACCTGGTTTTTAGCTGGCCTAACCCTAAACTTTAGCTGTTTTTTAGCTGGCCTAAACTGTTTAGATGGTTGATAAAAGGACTATCTGTACCAGATGGTGGGAATGTGGCTAGACTGTTAGATCATCTTGAGAAAACAACTACCATATTTCAAAAAACATGTCATGGTTTTTCAAGAGAGGCCTGCTGTGACTCTTGTCAACCATCTAAAACATCATGAACCAGCTAAAAACATAATCCAAAAGTATAGCTGTTACCTTAAACTGTATTTAGATGGATATTTTAGCCAGTTCAAGCTGGTTTCAGATGGCTCAAGATGAACTACCAGTTCAGTACTACCAGTCCTCTTGTCAACCATTTAACCCAGCTTAAATCAGTTAGAAACATAATCCAGAACATACAGTATATATTACCTTAAACTGGTTTTAGCGGGACATTTTTAGCCTCGTCCAAGCTGGTTTAAATAGTTTAAATTAATCATTCTCAGTCACGTGACTGGCTCGAAGACTTGAGCCAAGACCTAACAAAATGCAAGTTTTGACCATTAGCAATCCATATAAAGCACCCGCCGCAATATTTCAATCCCTAAAAACAGCGGTACATTCTAAAACATTTAATGTGGTTAAACAATATACTTATTCTAAAACAATAAATGCGGTTATTAGTTCTTGTTTTTTTTTTTCAGCTACGTCTTCTCTCCAAAATTAAATCTTTTCTCTGTTTAGAGACTGCTATCCATGCGCTTATTACATCTCGCTTGGACTACTGCAACTTTCTTTACCTCGGCATTTCTAAATCGTCCGTCACTCGTCTCCAATTAGTACAAAATGCTGCTGCTAAATTCCTCAAAGGACAACGTAAATTTGATCACGTTACTCCAATTTTGAAATTGTTGGATTGGCTACCTGTGCATCTTACAATTTAGTTTAAAATTCTTTATGTTTTTAAATCTATAAATAATCTGGCACCAAGCTATCCGTCTGATCAACTTTATCCATACAATCCTACACGAAATCTCAGGTCTGCTGATCAAAGACTTCTCTCTGTCCCCAGATCACGGTTAAAGCATAGAGGGGATAGAGCCTTTGCGGTTGCTGGCCCAAGGCTGTGGAACAGCCTTCCAGACTATATCAGATCGGCACAGTCTAACTGTTTTTAAATCATCTCTTAAAACCTATTTCTTCTCTTTGGCTTTCAGTTCATTGTGAGTTTATGGTATGAATCTGTGGGTTGCCCTGTGTTCTATGTCTTTGTTTGTTCAGCACTTTGGTCAGCCGTGCTTGCTGTTTTTAAATGTGCCATATAAATAAAACAAACTTGAACTTGAAACTTGAATGTGAAAACTCTTAAATTTTCAATTCAATGTGCTAAATTGTTAAACCTCTTCTTTATAATGATTTTCTATGGGAAAACATTTAATATTAAACTTTGCGCATTGCATATATATTCTGGGTTCATCTGCTAGCCTGTACAAAGTATGCATCATCAACATCAGGTGTATACTGAATTTGGCCTCTAAATATCACTGTCTTACTATATTACTACTTAATGCAAACCTCGTAAAAATAACTGGCGGTCAGTGGAGGAAAGCCTTGTTTTGCCCTCCATGTGGGCGTTCCTGTAAGATTATGTGAAAACCAGTATTTGAATTGTGTTGCTCTTGGGGGGTCCCCCTAACCAGCCCCCCACCCCTTTCACAAAAATAAATAAAAATAAAATAAAACTTTATATACATACACTGAACAAAATTATAAACGCAACACTTTTGTTTTTGCCCCCATTTTTAATGAGCTGAATTCAAAGATCTAAGACTTTTTCTATGTACACAAAAGTCACACAGCACAATGCCACAGATGTCGCAAGTTTTGAGGGAGCTTGCAATTGGCATGCTGACTGCAGGAATGTCCACCAGAGCTGTTGCCCGTGAATTGAATGTTCATTTCTCTACCATAAGCCGTACCTCTATGCGAAGGAGATGTGTTGCACTGCGTGAGGCAAATGGTGGTCACACCAGATACTGACTGGTTTTCGGACCACCCCGGACCCCCAATACAGTAAAATATCTTAGAGTGGCCTTTTATTGTGGCCAGCCTAAGGCACACCTGTGCAATAATCATGCTTTCTAATCAGCATCTTGATATGCCACACCTGTGAGGTGGATGGATTATCTCGGCAAAGGAGAAGTGCTCACTAACACAGATTTAGACAGATTTGTGAACAATATTTGAGAGAAATAGGCCTTTTGTGTACGTAGAAAAAGTCTTAGATCTTTGAGTTCAGCTCATTAAAAATGGGGGCAAAAACAAGTGTTCTGTTTATAATTGTGTTCAGTGTATGATGCATATTTTTTGTCTTGTACTTGTTATCATTGAGACAACCTAATTCTAAGATAAAAGATTATTTTATGATGATCAGTGAAGTAGGTGTACCAAACAATCACTAAGCAAAGAAGAATTAAATATTTAGCCTAGGGGTGTGCGATGTTGACAGAAAATTATATCTCTATATTTTCTGGGATTTTATCGATGATCGATAATCAGACGATATTTTGCTGAGTGCGTTGCGCTGCAGGACTGCTGTGGACAGCTGACTCTGTGTGGTGGTCAGTTCACAGCAGTGACATAAATTAATATTTTCCAAGTTTAAAATTATGTTTACCCTTTATGTACATTTTTACCTTTGTACAGCCATTTTTTCTAGAAGTGTGTCAAATTCTTACATTTAATCAATAAAGTCAATTACAATAATAAGACATTTGGGGCTGTTACCAAACAAATAAAATCATTATCAACAAAATTCATGCAATGCAGAGGAAACACACAAGCTGCATCTGAAGTGGCATTTAGATGCATATACACCCTATTTAATTCAAGGCATGAATGCTTTAACCTGCAGTTACAAATGCATAAATAATGTTTTGATATTTTAATCTTAAAACGTTGAATACTGATATTTGAAATGATTAAAAAAAAATATGAATATATACTTTAAAATGTGAAATTAAAACCGCCAGTAGGTGGCAGCAAGTCACTGGTAATAAGTGAGTCATTGCGACTGAACAGAATCATTTAAACGGTTGATTCATTCAGGAACGAAACTGTCATGTTTTTTAGAGACGCAAAACAGTGCTGTGGCTTTGTTTGGAATCATTTTTGTTGGTGAAATAGAGCAAAAAATAGGCAATATGGTGTCTAAAATGTAAGTTTCTTAATATGAACTATATATGTTTTATAAAATCAATTTCACATTTGTGATTTTTGCGAAAAAATAGCACTCTTCGTGTGATATTGATCAACTATATGAAATGATAAAAATATATACATTTTCTGCCCCCATATATTGAATTTTGGGAGCATTCTAAATGTATTGTATTATACTGAATTGTGCAGTGAAAGAACACTCTAAATGAACATTCAGTCTAGCTAGTGTTTAAGCACTCATAACTCCTCTTATAACCAATGAAGCTGTCCATACTCGGTATGATAAATGCATTTCTAACTTACATAGTACGTACATCTGCACTTTGTTGCTTATGATGAGGGAATTTGCGAGTTTCATTCTGAAAAATACTCTGGGGTTTCTGCGATGACTCATCTGAACGCCTCTGATTGGCTACTGCATTCCTAAGCTCAACAGAGTCGTGTGTGATTGGTTATAATGAGCAACGCTGTAAAAACGCGTAAAATAAAATATGATGTAAGATAAGTAGGTCTAAATTTAATACAGCAATCGAAACTTCATTTTAAGTATTAAAGTTTGATTGAAAAACCAGGGGACACCCCGAGCATTTTTTTGGGTGTTATGGGGGTCACTTAATGCTTTTGGGAGGTCCGGGACGCCCCCCTCAATTCGAACACTGTGAGGACGTGGCTGGACTAGTAGACCATCTTGAACCTGCCACAAACCAGCTACCATATTCCAAAACCCAGCTTGACCACCTTAAAGGCACAATATTTAAGTTTTCGCCGCTAGAGGGCATGCATTCAAAACAAACAAAGAAACAAAGGCATAGTTTGATGATGCCGTGACTAAGTGTGGAATCATGGGAGTTGTCGTCTTCATCCCCACAGCCGATGCAATCCGACGGGATTCGGGCAGAAATCATGTTCATGGATGAGCTAAGGATTTATTAACATAGTAGTATGAAGGAGGGTGAGGCTGAAAGCCATCGAAGCGAAACGAGGCCACTGAACGAGCGTGACACACGGTTCGAAAGCAACAGAGCTTTTATTATGACATAGTCGACCGCTTCCGCTCCTTCCGGTCGTGAGTATGTGTAAAGCAGCGCTGTTTTATCACACTAGATACAGTTGAAAGTTCTGTTATAATGCGGTCATCACCTGTCTAATAAAACGCATAACATATTAAAGCATCTTTGGTGTTTCCATGTTTTCTACAAAACAAAACCGGAAATCGAGGGTGTATGACGTCATTGGCAGGCGACACAATGACACGGTCCGTGTCACCAGTTAAAATTGCTTATTTCTCTGGATTTAAACATTCTATGAACCATTTGGGATAATGTAAGAACACAAGTTAGCAAAATATATTAACACTGTTCTAGTGGTTTTTGCATATTTTAATTAAAAAAATCTTACATATTGTGCCTTTAAGATGGATTAACTTGAACTTTCTATCCAGAATCTGTGACCATCATGGTCCACCAAATAAGCCAGGTTTGTACCTATTCAAATGGGTCATGAGAATAAGATCATGTGAAAGCACGCGTCTTTCAGATCCAGAGAAAAGAACCAGTCCCCTGGGCACACTTGCGAGAGGATCTGTTTCAAAATAATCATCCTGAACAGCCGTTTCATAAGGGCACAGTTCAGGCATCTGAGATCGAGGATGGGTCAAAGACTTCCACCCTTTTTGGGGACGAAGAAGTAATGGCTGTAAAAGCCTGACTCGCTCTGACCTGGGGAAACGATTTCTATGGCTCCTTTCGCCAGTAAATTCATCACCTCGGAGAGCAGGACATGAGCGAACTGAAGAGTTTAACCTCGTTTTATTGTCCCCAAAACCCAGTCTGATACTCAGAGGAAATATGCTCTCTTTTTGAAAGTATTTGTGTTTTATTTTTTTCCACTATAACAGTGGCTTTTGAATGGGCCCAGTGTTCACAAACACACTGCCGTCGGCACCCAGAACTGAACGGGGTGCTTGGAGGCACAACAGAGACTTCTTGGGGGGAGGTCCGGCTGTAGCGAGACTTGGCCCCCTCCTCGTCCTTTCCCGCAGAGCAGGAGGACGCCTGAGGCGCCGGGTCCAGCACTAACTTGGGCCGGGGTCCCTGACACTTTGGAAATGGGTAGCGTCTGGCAGAGTGGAAGCGCTGGCAAGGCTCAGGCTTGGGAGCCGCCTGGGTGGCTGGAGGGCTTCACGGGCTGCTGATTCGGCACTGATTTGAGGCGACTAGAAGCAGCCGTAGAGCTGGAACGCTTGGGAAAGAAGTGTCACATGGCCTGGGATGACTTCTGTGCAGCAGTGAAGCGCTCGACAAATCCCTCAACCGGGGAGTCCAGGAAGAGGACTTTGTCCGCATCCTTAATCTCCGTTAAGGTCAACCATAAGTGGCACTCGAGCACTGGGCCGTGGTCTTGGTGGCGCATAAAGCCAAGTCAGTCGCGCTGCACAGCTCTTTAAAAACTCCAGGCCAGACTCAAATAAGCTCTGGAGAAGTTTGGCCTGATAGACATGTAAGACCTCCGTTGAAGGAATCGCCAAGGCCGCTTGTCCAGCAGACGCGTAGGCCCGTCCGGCGAGGGCTGACGCCGTCCTGCATGGCTTGGATGGGTGAGCAACCTTCGCCTTCCAGCTGATAGCCGTGGGCGGGCAGAGATGCGCGGCAACGGACTCGTCCAGGGGAGGAATTTGGTCGTACCCATTCTCTTCAGCGTCATCGACCATCGTGAGGAAGAGGAAGAGGAGGCACGTAGGCGGGCCAAGTAGGGGGCACGCCATGACTTTGTGAGTTCATCATGAACTTCGGGGAAGAATGGTGAAGCTCGTTGTCGAGGGGCTTGATGGCCCCCCGGCAAGAACCACTCATCCAGGCGGCTGCGAGTGGGCTCCTCCGGTGGAGACCACTCCAATCCCAGCTCCTCTACAGCCTTTGACAGGACGCGGATGAGTTTGGCGTCCATGCCTGGCTTGGACTCGCTGTGCTCCGTAGGCGGCAGGGGGGCGGGGTAATTGATTGAACCCGACGCCGCCAATGACAAGCTGTCGTCAAGCGCGTCACACTCGCTCCCACCAAACGAGACCAGATCGCTCACAGATACGGAGGGATGTTGGTCTGGCTGGGAGATGAGGACAGGGGAAGCCTCCCTCTGAGGAGAGAGCAAGGCATGCGGGGTCAGGGCTGGTGTGAGCTCGCTCGTCTCCAGGCGCCGAGGTCTTCTGCCCCGCTGTTTTTTCCTCGCAGGCTCCTGGGAGGAAGAAAACGGGAGGGCGCGAGGGGCGGGGTCGCTTTCTGAAAAGAAAGATGCCCGCGAGCGCAGAGAGGAGAGACTCATATCCTTGCAATGAGGACATTCCATCTCCTTGAGCACATCTTCAGCGTGGGATCTCCCCAAGCATGAGATGCACTCGCCATGACCATCAGCGGCGTGCAGGGGAGCCCTGCACGAGCGACAGAAACGGGACGGCATTGCAACAACGCTGCAAAATTTGCTCTTTTAAAATCGCTCTTTTAGATCGCCGGATGGCGGCAGGGGATCTGGAAGTCTGGCGCTGTAGGCGGCTGCGAGAAGCGGCAAGATCCGCGTTTCAACAGCGAAGCTTCAAGTCCCGTAGTCTCAGCGAAGATCGTCGTCATCGCTGAAGGAGAAGAAATCTGAGAATCCTATGGTGATGCGCCCGCTTATATAGCCAGATGGCCCTGCCCATATTAGCGGGCTTCATTGCCACAGACTCGGGCAGCTCCGATGCCGAGCCATTGGTTTGTTTTTAATTTACTGCACGAACCAATGGCCATGAAGTTACACTGCGTTATTGAAAAAGCTTCAGTCATCGTAGAAAAAGGAGTTCCTCTTCAGGAACTCGAGCTGCGTCGGGAAACGCTAGGGGAACGCCTTCTGTGACCATGCTCTGAATCACATGTGAAATCAGTCCAATAGCTGAGCAAGACGTCAAGGGGCGGGTGACGTCATGACCAGGAAGCTATAAAAGCACGTGCGGCGGAGCCAGCGTCAGCTTTCTGTCATTCAGCGAAGCGCTCTATGTGTGTCAGTCATATTTATTGTTGTCTGTCTATTGTGAGAGAAGTCTATAAGCATAAGGGCGAGTGCAAGCCACGTTATAGGTTGTGGCACTGCCCTCCAAGCCGCTGCGTACGACATCAGCACTGGTGGGCAAGGGGTACGCGGCAGCGGGTCAGGCCGGTGCGTGTCTGCACACAATGTCTGTGTTACAGGCGTACCAGGCCGACCTGCTGAAAGAGCTGGATGAGGGCGAGGAGCTTAGCTCTGATAATATCGCAGAGTTAAGGAGAACCGCTGATCTCTCTCTCCGTGCCACCAAAGAGACCGCCCGCGCCATTGGGCGGTCCATGGCAGCTATGGTGGCAGCAGAGAGGCATTTGTGGTTGACCCTGTCTGATATGAAAGAGAAAGACAGGGTCTTCCTCCTCGTCGCCCTGCTTGCGCCTTCTGGCCTGTTCGGTGACACTGTCAATTCAGTCATCCACAGGGACCAGGAGGCTCGTAAACAAGCGGCGGCGTTTCAGCGGTTCCTCCCTCGCCGTATTTCAGCTCCGGGGGCTGCTGGGCGGCAGCAGTCCCCACCGCGTACAAGCTCCTCACATAGGGAGATGCAAAAACAGAGCGTTGCCGCCCGTTTTCCCCCACGTCGGGACCGCTAGGGAGACGCAAAAACAGAGCGTTGCCGCCCGTGTTCCCCCGCGTCGGGACCGGAGGCAGAAGCAATGCTCTGGGTTGGGGGCCTCGAAGCCTAAGTCGGATCTGCGGACCGTCCTTCAGGGGAAGAGGTCCTCGACCAAAAGGTCCTGACTATTTGAGTGTAGGACTAGCGAGGGCAGGCCCTTCTGGGGCAGAGAGGTTCACACCGCATTACACGGTGCCTGTCTCCCCCCAGTGCCCTCGGGAGATCGTTCTGCCAACACTACCGGTGTTCCAGGGCGCAGCGGTCTCCAGCGAGCATATCTATCAGTTACCGCCCGGCAACGTAGCGGCACTGAGAGGCTCGCGGGCTCTGCGGAGGTCCCCAGAGCAGCTAGTTCGGTCGTCCCCTGTCAGCATGCAGACGCAGACTAGCCGTTCTGGGCACACCAGGAATCAGTCTCGAGAG
>NW_015544352.1:941-2080 GCF_001515605.1 Sinocyclocheilus anshuiensis | reverse complement strand
TGAGGCCCGGGGAATGGATGCTTCACCCCGAGGTGGTGAAGCAGATATGGAGTATTTTTGGCCAGGCTCAGGTGGACTTGTTTGCGACTCAGAAGACATCGCACTGTCCCCTCTGGTTCTCTCTGATTCATCCAGCTCCGCTGGGGCTGGATGCCATGGTACAGACGTGGCCGAGGCTTCGTCTGTATGCCTTTCCCCCTATCGCTCTGCTCCCGGGAGTCCTGGAGAGAGTGCGCTGGGACGGAGTCCGTCTACTGTTAGTAGCCCCGTTCTGGCCGGGCCGAGTATGGTTCTCAGACCTGATTTCCCTTCTCAACGGCTCTCCGTTGGAGATTCCAGTCAGGATGGACCTCCTCTCACAGGCGGAGGGCACGATTTATCACCCCCGCCCGGAGCTGTGGAAGTTATGGGTGTGGCCCCTGAGGGGGCACAACTAGTAGCTTCTGGTCTCTCAACTGAGGTTGTTGAGACCATCCTCCAATCCAGAGCTCCCTCCACGAGGAAACTGTACGTGTTGAAGTGGGAACTTTTCAATTCCTGGTGTAGAGACCACCAGCTCAACCCAGCTAACTGCCCAGTCGGTACAGTACTGGAGTTCCTGCAGGCCCATTTCTCTACAGGGTTAACCCACTCCACCCTGAAGGTTTACGTGGCGGCCATTGCGGCCTACCACGCCCCTCTCGGTGGCATCTCAGTGGGAAGACACCCCCTGGTTACACGTTTCCTCCGCGGTGCGCTGAGGCTGAGGCCTCTCGGTTTCCTCCGCGGTGCACTGAGGCTGAGGCCTCTCGTACGATCACGTGTCCCCACGTGGGACCTAGCAGTGGTGCTAGAAGCTCTCTGTAAGCCTCCATTCGAACCTATCGAAGAGATTTCTGATCGCCACCTTACGATAAAGACTACCTTTCTTCTGGCGATATCTTCTCTTAAGAGATTTGGGGATTTACAGGCCCTTTCTGTGGCCCCTTCCTATCTTGGCTTTGCGCCGGTCTGGCCAAAGCATTTCTGTACCCTCGTGTGGGGTATGTCCCTAAAGTCCCCTCATCAGCACCGCAGCCCATCGTACTTCAGGCCTTCAGTCCTCCTCCCTTCGGGGAACCAGACCAGCAGAAGCTTAACTGTATGTGTCCAGTGCGAGC
>NW_015544352.1:0-328 GCF_001515605.1 Sinocyclocheilus anshuiensis | reverse complement strand
TGATGCTTGCTCTGCCGCACATGCTTTTATAGCTTCCTGGTCATGATGTCACCCGCCCGTGACGTCCTGCTCAGCTATTGGACTGATTTCACATGTGATTCAGAGCGTGGTCACAGAAGGCGTTCCCCTAGCGTGTCCCGACGCAGCGTCTCGTTCCCTCGAGGAACCAGGGTTACATACGTAACCTGAGACGTTTTCCCCATAGTGTCTTAGCAGACGAAGTACGAGTGAAGTATCGAAAGGGAACTGGTCTCAGCTGGATTTCCCAGTAGGTTCTTACTCAAAGTTATACTGAACAAAATTATAAACGCAACACTTTTGTTTTTGC
>NW_015544351.1:380-613 GCF_001515605.1 Sinocyclocheilus anshuiensis | reverse complement strand
TATATATATATATATATATATTTAGAAATGGATCGTACTCACACATCATGGTTCCCGCATCGGAGCCCCGTCCAAAGAAGCCTCTGGTCCGGACCATCAGTAAGGTGGTCACTATGAAGCCTACCAAACATCATAGGTCCAGCATAGGAGACTATAATGTAGGAAATTTCCCACCTAACCTCGGTCAGGTGGAGAGATGGTGGTTACAGGGGAATTAGGAAGGTGAAGATAAG
>NW_015544351.1:0-357 GCF_001515605.1 Sinocyclocheilus anshuiensis | reverse complement strand
TAGGAAGGGGAAGATAAGGGCAGATGTAAGACCCCCGAAGGAAATGAGTAGATACTGAGGTATCACTCTTATCCGGACAAAAGCGCTGACGCCCTGTCTGGATCACATCCCTTAGGTCTTTTGCCTACCTCCCTTTGACCAGCGATTCTTCCTACCCCTACCCGCAGGCGGGGGAGGAGCGCGAGCCGCGACAATAGCCTTCTGTGCCCGTCTCTGATCCTCAAACCGAGATGGGCCAGGACCCCTGGGGTTGTTCGGGCTCAGACCTGGACCTTCATAAAGGCCGCTGAGCGCGCCTTTGCCCGCACTCACACCTCGCGACGTCACTTTCTTCGCCCGCTTCACGGCAAGTAAAGC
>NW_015544350.1:567-935 GCF_001515605.1 Sinocyclocheilus anshuiensis | reverse complement strand
GGTCTCGCGAGAACGTGACGATATCCTCACGCAGACCTTTCAGATCTATTTGCATTACACTGGCTCGTTCACAAGTGGTGGTAAGATATTTTATGTTCACATCAGGCAAGTGGCCGCATAAGCAGGAAAATTACGCAGTGTAGTCTAGTGCTGGGCGGTATACTGGTTCATACCGAATACCGGTGTTTATTTTTGTTATGATATGAATTTTTAAAATACCGCAATACGGGTGTATGTCGCTTAAACAACGTTCGGAACGAGACACTGTTTGAAAGGGGTCCGTTTTCACTCTTGCACTGTGGTGAGGGAACAGCTGTATGTGTTACTAAGCGTGAAAGTTCCGAAACTGAAGCTGTAGAACTAATAGA
>NW_015544350.1:0-258 GCF_001515605.1 Sinocyclocheilus anshuiensis | reverse complement strand
ACCTAGCGACTTTTTTTGGATAAACCTTAGCTATGGTTCAGTTGGAAGATTTCGCCAGTGCTGTCCCGCGAACGTGAGGTCTGACTTTCCCGGAGAAGTGTCACCTGTCTCGCCGTCTGTTCTGTGCAGTGAGCGGCAGAGAAGCGGCGCATTCAGTTGGCCGCACCGCAGCCGACTCGTCAATAAATGAGTACAAAACAGCCTTTCCTAGCGCCTGTCGCTTACTGATTGTTTGGAATTATAAATGTGAGCGTAGTT
>NW_015544349.1:260-508 GCF_001515605.1 Sinocyclocheilus anshuiensis | reverse complement strand
GCGGGAGCGGGACTGAAAAATCCGTCCCGCGCAGGTCTCTACCCTGAACCACAAAACCAGTCATAAGGGTACATTTTTTTTTAACTGAGATTTATACATCATCTGAAAGCTGAATAAATAAGATTTCCATTGATGTGTGGTTTGTTAGGACAGGACAATATTTGGCCGAGATATCTCGCCTTTAAAGTTGTCCAAATGAAGTTCTTAGCAATGCATATTACTAATCAAAAATTAAGTTTTGATATATT
>NW_015544349.1:0-144 GCF_001515605.1 Sinocyclocheilus anshuiensis | reverse complement strand
AGAAATTTACAAAATATCTTCATGGAACATGATCTTTACTTACCTCTTTCCCCGCCAGTATTTTTGAAAAAAAGTTGCCAGCCACCGACAGCGATTTTCATGATTTTCACTAAGATTTGATGGCCTCCAGTATATTTTGCTGTA
>NW_015544348.1:0-1130 GCF_001515605.1 Sinocyclocheilus anshuiensis | reverse complement strand
TCTACAGCCGGTACTTCATTGTTCCAAAGAAGGATGGAGGGTTGCTTCCAATGTTAGATCTGCGGCTATTGAACCACTCAGTCATGCGTCTGAAGTTCAAAATGCTCACTGTCAAACAGGTCGTGTCTCAGATCAGGTCCGAGTACTGGTTTGTCACGATAGATCTAAAAGATGAATATTTCCATGTCTCCATCCTTCCTCAACACAGGAAGTTCCTGAGGTTTGCTTTCGGGGGCGAAGCTTACCAATATCGAGTTCTTCCCTTCGGCCTGTCACTCTCACCCCGCACTTTCACAAAGTGTGTGGATGCTGCTCTGGCTCCACTGCGACTCCAGGGCATCCGCATACTAAATTATATCGACGATTGGTTGATTTTGGCTCAGTCAGAGCAGATGGCGGTTGAACATCGAGATGTTGTTCTTGCTCACATGAAAGAATTAGGGTTAAGACAAAACGCCAAGAAAAGTGTGCTTTCTCCATTATAGAGTACCACTTATTTGGGCGTGGTGTGGGATTCGACCCCGATGCAGGCACGATTGTCCCCTGCTCGGATCGAGTCGATCCTCACGGCAGTCAAGCGAGTCAGAGGCCAGTCACTCACTGTCAAGCAGTTTCAGAAACTATCCTCACTGCAGTCGCGAGAGTCAGAGAAGGCCGGTCACTCACTGTCAAGCAGTTTCAATAGCTGCTGGGTCTGATGGCAGCTGTGTCCAACGTGATAACTTTTGGCCTGCTGTACATGAGACCCCTACAGTAGTGGCTCAAGACCAAGGGGTTCTCCCCGAGGGGAAACCCGCTTCGCATGATCAAGATCTAGCTAGTAACGCTAGCGACGGACGCGTCCCTCACTGGTTGGGGAGCAGTCATGAGTGGCCACCCACGTGGCGATGGGGAGGAAACCTTGGTTCTTGTCTCAGGGCCCGGTGCTGGGAGCTCCTTGTAGCCGCGTAACGCTAGCGACGGACGCGTTCCTCACCGGTTGGGGATCGGTCATGTGTGGCCACCCTGCCCGTGGTCTGTGGAGTGGTCGCCATCTCACGTGGCACATCAACTGCCTGGAGATGCTGGCCGTTTTTCGAGCCCTCAAACACTTTCTTCCAGACCTAAGAGATCGTCATGTGTTGGTGCGC
>NW_015544347.1:0-841 GCF_001515605.1 Sinocyclocheilus anshuiensis | reverse complement strand
TGTTCTTGGAATGTTACAAATCAACGTTCCTAGAATGTTGAATTTAAATAAAAATTAAGTGTTGAGATTCATGTGTTGATTGCGGATATCTGCGTGCATCAGTGTTACTTATCTTTTTGTGCGCTCATTTTTTAATCTCCAAACTGGTGTTGTAACTCGTTGCAGTAACAGGGTTTGTAATGTGAACGCATTAAATTACACAGCTACTATATTCAAACGACTTCACTGAATCAGGCCATTACACGATAATTGTGAAACCATAAATAGCAAACTACCATATACTGCAAATGCATTTGTCAAATACACTGTCACAGCAGCCAAAAAAAGACAAGTTATTAATAATAAGAGTTGTTTTGACACAATCTGCATTGTAAAAAGCGCTATATAAATAATGGTGACTTGACTTGACCTGGCTGGTGGAAGCGCTGTTATATGCGCGATTCAATATCAGTCAGCAGCAGTGCAAGAAGCGAGCAGGGAAAAAGGTTCTCCTCTCAGAAAACGTACAAATAATATTAGATGTTTAATTACTATTTGGAGCATTGGGATTGCTAGACAAGGGCTTAATGAACTTATTTTTGTGAAAACCTGAAATTTGACCAAGATCAAAATGTTTCACTGTTTTGTCTGTAGCTCAAAATGAGCCTGTGCGCATTCCAACTAATTTTGCCAGCATGGGTTACAAATGGTTATAATTCACTTCCCTGCTTGTTTCTAACCTGTATGACCTTCTTTCTTCTGTGAAACTCAATATATGACATTTTTAATATTGTTGGCAACCAAAGTTTGGCACCACTGCATTTTACTGTGTGGACAAAAAACATTTCTCAAAATATATTTA
>NW_015544346.1:755-967 GCF_001515605.1 Sinocyclocheilus anshuiensis | reverse complement strand
TTCGGACGTTTTGCTGAACGTTGTAGTCGGTGGAGCTGCTGCGCTCATCAAGCGCTTCAGGACGCGCAGACGAGGGAATTGAGCCGGCGCGCTCGTGAAGCTCAGGAAGTGCGGATTCAGAACGCCGTTGCCTAGCGTCCATCTGGCAAATCTCCGCTCTCTACCCAACAAAACGGACAAACTTCTTCTGCTCTCCCGGACAAATAAGGATT
>NW_015544346.1:0-222 GCF_001515605.1 Sinocyclocheilus anshuiensis | reverse complement strand
TCAGCATGTTACATGTCCCACCAGAGACAGTAAGATACTGGACCATTGTTACTCCACAATAATGGATGCATATCGCTCGGTCCCCAGAGCAGCTGTAGGACTCTCTGACCACTGCCTGGTTCATCTTATACCGACTTACAAGCATAAACTTAAATCTGCTAAACCTGTAGTAAAGTGTGTAAAGAGATGGACCAACGAAACAGAGCAGGCATTGCAAGCCTG
>NW_015544345.1:0-1527 GCF_001515605.1 Sinocyclocheilus anshuiensis | reverse complement strand
TACTCATGAAATGAAATGTTATTTGCAATGCACAAAGACAGATTTGATTGTCTTTTATGCATTATGCTCATGAAGTTATGTTGGAGCTTCTAAGCACAAGAAGTTTAGTTTTGAGCTTCTGTAAACAGAAACACAATGTTAGTGGAAGGAAGAATATGACCACTAATGCTCTGTTAGTGCAAAAAATCAAATGGAGAGAATGCAAGCCCACATTTGTTTAAAAGGTACGTTCTGAGTAAGAGAAAGTTGGTTTATGCAATATTAAGAGTAAAGCTTGCCCACAGGAAGGATTTTTCTAACTCATTAAATTAAATCTTATTTTGCAATGCAGAAAGAGCCTTTTCAGTGTGTTACAAGTTCAAGACACAGTAAGTCATGTTAGAGCTTCAATGCACAGCCTGCTTAGTTTAGCGATTCTATAAGCACCAATGCTGTGGTAGTGTTTCAGAGGAAATGAAGAGAAAGAAAGTCCACATATTCTGCAAAGCTTCTAGAGCTTCAATGCACATAATTACCAGTTTAGAGCTTCGAGGACCAATAAAGCTCTGTTAGTGCAAAAAATCAAATGGAGAGAATGCAAGCCCACATGTGTTTAAAAGGTACGTTCTGAGTAAGAGAAATTTGGTTTATGCAATATTAAGAGTAAAGCTTGCCCACAGGAACGATTTTTCTAGCTCATTAAATGAAATATTATTTTGTAATGCAGAAAGAACCTTTTCAGTCTGTTAAAAGTTCCAGACACAGGAAGTCATGTTAGAGCTTCAATGCACTTAGTTTAGAGATTCTATGAGCACTAATTATGTGGTAGTGTTTCTGAGCAAATGAAGAGAAAGCAAGCCCACATAATGCTGAAAGAGACTTTTCAGTGATTTACAAGTTCTATGCACTGCAAGTCATGTTAGAGCTTCGATGCACAGCCTGCTTAGTTTAGAGCCTCTACGAACACTTAATGCTGTGTCAGTGCTTCTGATCAAATGACGAGAGTGCAACCCTCATATGCTGCAAAGCGCCTTTCCCAGTGAGAGAAAGTTGGTTTATGCAATGTTAAGAGCAAAGCTTGCCCACATGAAGGATTTTCTTACTCATGAAATGAAATATTATTTGCAATGCAGAAAGACAGATTTTAATGTCTTAGAGCTTTTATGCACTGCCAGTTATGTTAGAGCTTCAATGCACATAATTACCAGTTTAAAGCTTCGTAGAACACTAATGCGCTATTAGTGCAAAAAATCAAATGGAGAGAATGCAAGCCCACGTGCTTAAAAGGTACTTTCTGAGTAAGAGAAAGTTGGTTTATGCAATATTAAGAGTAGAGCTTGCCCACAGGAAGGATTTTTCTAGATCATGAAATAAAATATTATTTTGCAATGCTGAAAGAGCCTTTTCAGTGTGTTACAAGTTCCAGACACAGCAAGTCATGTTAGAGCTTCCATGCACAGCCTGCTTAGTTTAGAGATTCTATGAGCACTAAAGCTGTGGTATTGTTTCTGAGCAAATAAAGAGAATGCAAGCCCACATATGTTTAAA
>NW_015544344.1:668-1062 GCF_001515605.1 Sinocyclocheilus anshuiensis | reverse complement strand
AAAATGGCATGATACCTACAAAATAGTCAATATTTAAAGTGTATACGTTTTGTGTTCTAGGTAAGAAATTTTACACCAAATGTTAAAGGCCAGGTAAATCATTTGAAACGTAGGTCTGTCAAATGAGAAAAGTTCAGTTATAAATTAAAAAAAAAAAAAAAAAGTTTTCTGAAGTAAAAAAATAAATGTGTTTGTCACAAACCCATCCAAAGAGTTTTCTACTCATGTGAGAAAAGCACTTGGGTGCATTAATTTTCTAAAGAAACAATACTGGTCATCAGACTATTTAAAGAAAATTAAAGACAATAGACAGCATGCCTTGCTTTAGTAACACAATGTGTTTAACCTTTTAAACATGTTTTAAAATTGTGGGTGTAATTATTTTACTGAGAAA
>NW_015544344.1:0-301 GCF_001515605.1 Sinocyclocheilus anshuiensis | reverse complement strand
CAGAAGTAAATGGATAGGTGAGGTGGTCTTGGTGGATAGTTGGTGGTTTGAATAATTTTTAACTTAAGACTCCTTCTCATAAGTTTACCTAATCAGCCTACAGATTAGGTTGTACTGATCCTACAGAGGTGTTAGCATACACACATACAGATGAGGTAGAAAGAACATGCCCAAACATAACACCTTTTCAGAAGCATATAGAAAGTGTGATGGGTAATGGTCTTGGTGAATTCTTTAATTCTATGCTTTAGTTTTTCGTTTTTAGGTGCTTTATTGGCATGGAAAATATTTTGTACATTCG
>NW_015544343.1:0-1547 GCF_001515605.1 Sinocyclocheilus anshuiensis | reverse complement strand
CGGTGAGTACTATCCAGCTCAGTCCTCAAATTGCTACATTGACTCTAATGAATGTATTATTAATGTCATCTCACCATTCCCTTTCAGCGCAAGCCCTTGTAGACTTCAGGTAACTTCATATCCCGCAACACACTCCAAAGACTTTCGACTTCAAATGGTGATTTTTGATGATACCGTGGGCTTGGAGAACTTTATTCAGAAGGCTGTCAAAATCTCCCAACATCTCCAGGCCTGTAACCAGGCCCTGCCACTCTCCTCACCGTCCACATCCGCCAGCACCGGCTCCAGCACCCGAACCCATGCAAGTGAACTCATCTCTTTTCTGGTGCTGGAGAATTCCACCGTGGAGATCATCCTGGGACACCCCTGGTTAACCCAACACTCTCCCATAATTAACTGGACCACCAACGAAGTTCTACAATGGAGTGAGTACTGCCTTTTGAACTGTATGGCCAAAATTCGTCCACTGCCACCTTGTCTCCTCCCTGTCTGTGCTACCTCCATAGAGAGCCCCGAGCCCACCAAAACTCACAGCATTCCCTCTGAATACCGGGCGTTCCAGGATGTGTTCAGCAAGCGGGCCGCTACTAAATTACCACCTCATCGGCCATGTGACTGTGCCATAGATTTGCTGCCTGGAGCTCAACTCCCAAGGGGTAGAGTACATCCATTGTCCATCCCCGAGCAAGGAGCTATGGAGGACTACATTAAGGAGGCTCTCCAGCAAGGCTTCATCCGTCCCTCCACATCACTGGCAGCATCCAGTTTCTTTTTCGTGGGCAAGAAGGACGGAGGCTTGCGGCCTTGTATTGATTACAGAACTCTCAACTCTCAAACTGTCAAATACCCATATCCCCTTCCACTAGTGCCTGCTGCCCTGGAGGAACTTCGTGGAGCTTGTATCTTCTCCAAGCTGGATCTGCGAAGCGCCTATAACCTCGTTCGTATCCGCCATGGTGACGAGTGGAAGACCGCTTTTATAACGCCCACCGGACACTATGAATATCTTGTTATGCCGTATGGATTATCTAACTCACCTTCTGTATTCCAAGGATTTATGAACGAGGTGTTCCGGGAGTTCCTTCATCGCTCTGTGATCGTTTACATCGACGACATTCTCATCTACTCCCGGAACCTGGCCAAACATCGCCATTACGTGGAGCAGGTCCTGCAACAGCTGAGAAAATACCACCTCTACCTCAAGCTGGAGAAGTGCGAGTTCCACCTTACCACCATCAAGTTCCTCGGATATGTGATAAGTCCCCAGGGTATCCAGATGGATGACAAGAAGGTCCAAGCCATTCATAACTGGCCAAACCCCAAAACTGTTAAAGAACTCCAACGCTTTCTGAGATTCTCAAACTTCTACCGTCGTTTCATTCACCACTTCAGCCATAACACCACCGCTCTAACTTCAATGCTCCGAAACAAGCCCAAGTCTCTGTGCTGGACTCCCGAAGCCCTTGAGAGTTTTGAAAGGCTGAAGGAGGCCTTCTGCACCGCTCCTACCCTCGCCCTTCCCGATCCTCAGAAACCATTCGTCGTAG
>NW_015544342.1:0-510 GCF_001515605.1 Sinocyclocheilus anshuiensis | reverse complement strand
CGGGACTGTTCCTCTCGGGGTTTTTTGGGCTCTGTAGTTTTTTTGTAGTGAGTAGAGATTCCCTCACGGAATGGATACTGCATACGCGGCTCGGATTATATCAATCTATGATAATCATATTACAAGTTATATATGGTGAAGAACATTCCGCGGCGCCGTGGAGAGGAATGAACGCGCGTCTGGTAAGGCTATATGAGCGTGTGTTTGCATGTTTTTGATACTGTAAGCATTGTTCGGAAACTTGATAGCGCGGCTAGCATTATGATACACTGTTTATTGACAGAAAAGTACAGTACATTATGGATTTCAGTGAATATACAGTGAATATACAGTAAATATACATGTATTGTTACAGTGGTGTGTGGATGAATTGATATGTGATTGTTTGACGCTCTGAATGTTACAGCTAGCTGCCGGATAGCAAATTAGCTCCGCTCTGGTCCAGGAATGATGCAATGTTGTCATAGAGAGATGCTGGATACAGGAGTGAGTCAACTGATGAGGTGAGAG
>NW_015544341.1:832-923 GCF_001515605.1 Sinocyclocheilus anshuiensis | reverse complement strand
CTGACCTTGCACAGTGTCTGTGCAAGAAGGCTCACTGGGGGAAACCCATACTTGCGAAGGTCCCGAGGCCCCCTATGTGTCAGTGCGTCCG
>NW_015544341.1:0-101 GCF_001515605.1 Sinocyclocheilus anshuiensis | reverse complement strand
CTCGGGACTCGGCCATGGAGCCAGTGCTGAAGCGGTCTCCCAGGATCCTCTGAAATTGTTTCAGTGGGGCCGCCATCCTGCTCTTGAATGTATTCAAGCAG
>NW_015544340.1:3803-6924 GCF_001515605.1 Sinocyclocheilus anshuiensis | reverse complement strand
GTTGAATAAATAAGCTTTCCATTGATGTATGGTTTGTTAGGATAATTATTTGGCCGAGAGTTTGAAAATCTAAAATCTGGAATCTGAGGGTGCAAAAAAATCAAAATATTGAGAAAATCATCTTTAAAGTTGTCCAAATGAAGTTCTTAGCAATGCATATTACTAACCAAAAATGAAGTTTTTATATATTTACGGTAGGAAATTTACAAAATATCTTTATGGAACATGATCTTTACTTAATGTCCTAATGATTTTTGGCATCAAAGAAAAATCAATAATTTTGACCCATACAATGTATTTTCGGCTATTGCTACAAATATACCCCAGCGGCTTTAAATATATTATTTGTCATGCCAATAAAGCCCACTGAAACAGAATTCATTAGTTGATTATCAGTTTTCAGCTCTGCTCACCCTCTCTGCGTCTGGAGTTCTTCTTGTCCTGGATGGCGTCTGTCAGAGTGGTCATGATCTCCTGCTGTTTGAGAGACAGGATTCCCAGGCCTTTGACCAGCCCGGCCAGTCCGTACGCGGCCCCCTTCCGCTCGGCGTATTTGTCGCTCTCCAGCAGGAGCTGCAGGAGCTTCCGCACCATCCCACCGGCGTCCTCCTTTATAGCAGGAACCAAAGGAGAAAGACAGCTGGCCACCGACTCCTGGACCTGAGGACGACCAGAGACAAGCACATTAATACCAGGTGTAAACGGACCATCTGTGATCGCACAGACACGGATGCAATGGTATTATTTTTAACGAAAACTAAGGGCCCTATGAAATCCATTTTATTTTGTTTTAATGGTTAAATGAAATGTTTATAATCAAAAAGCATGTCTGATTAATACAATTTTACATTTTGTTTTTTAAGTTTAACCAAATTACATTTTTATCAACTGAATTCATAAAAACAACTTCATTTGTGACCCTGGACCACAAAACCAGTTATAATGGTAAATTTTTAGAAATTGAGATTTATACATCATCTGAAAGCTGAATAAAGAAGCTTTCCATTGATATATAGTTTGTTATGATAGGACAATATTTGGCCGAGATACAACTATTTGAAAATCTGGAATCTGTGGGGGCAAAATATCAAAATATTGAGAAAATCATCTTTAAAGTTGTCCAAATGAAGTTCTTAGCAATGCATATTACTAACCAAAAATTAAGCTTTGATATATTTACGGTAGGAAATTTGCTAAATATCTTCATGGAACATGATCTTTACTTAATATCATAATGACTTTTGGCATAAAAGAAAAATCGGTAATTTTGACCCATACAATGTATTTTTGGCTATTGCTACAAATATACCCCAGCGACTTAAGACTGCTTTTGTGCTCCAGGGTCACATTTATTATTTTGTTTTACAATATTGGGGCCCTATGAAATGTTTGTTCCTAGTTGGCCGTGATCAGAAATACATCTCAGGACTGATGTGAACATGCTGCATAATGTAAATTATAAATAATATATCAGTTATATCTGTATATTTGTTTTAATAATAATTAAAATTTATTTAAAAACGATTAAATCTGTCCAAATGAAGTCCTTAGCAATGCATATTACTAATCAAAAATTAAGTTTTGATATATTTATGGCAGGAAATTTACAAAATATTTTCAAGGAACATGATCTTTACTTAATAATCTGTAGTTTTGACCCATACAATGTATTTGTGGCTATTGCTACAAATATACCCCAGCGACTTAAGACTGCTTTTGTGCTCCAGGGTCACATTTATTATTTTGTTTTACAATATTGGGGCCCTATGAAATGTTTGTTCCTAGTTGGCCGTGATCAGAAATACATCTCAGGACTGATGTGAACATGCTGCATAATGTAAATTATAAATAATATATCAGTTATATCTGTATATTTGTTTTAATAATAATTAAAATTTATTTAAAAACGATTAAATCTCAGTTAATAACTTATTACCCAGTTCATAAGTACCACCAGAACTAATCAAATCTTTACTCAATTGTCAGTTAGTCAGCTGAAGGTTAATCAAAGTAAAATGACAAAAAAAAGGAATTAAGATACTAAAACTAAAATTGAAATTCAGTTGAAAACAACAAACAAACAAACAGGGAAAAATTCATACTGGACGGATGTTACTATCAGGCAAACACACAGAAGGAGCTTACCTGCTGCGAGGGAGTGGAGAGGGCTGTGATCAGCTTGGCCACGATGGGTTTGACTTTAGGGTCGCTCTTGTCCAGATGTTTGGCCAGCGAGCCCATGAGGATGACCACGCTCTGCCGCACCGAGTCATAGCTGGCGTCCTGCGGCGCGTTCTTCAGAAACTCCTCAAACACGGGCAGCAGCGAGTTCACGTTATCCTGACAGACAAAAACAGAGTCAGTTTTAGTAATATTTACAGTTTTTGTTTTTCAGTTAATAATTTTAGTACTTCAGTTTAAACTTTCAAATTTTAGTTTGAAAAAGTTTATTACCTATTTTATAATTAATTTCACTTTATGTAAATGCATATTCACTTGTGCATTATTTTGAAAATGTGCATTACTTTACCTGGTGAAATATTATATTTTTATTTCATTTACAAAAATGCATATTCACTTTAGAAACGTACATTATTTTAAGAGGCAAAATAATGTATTTTAATTTGCTATTATTTTGCCACAATGCATATTCCCTTTAGAAATGTCAATTATATTAGCTGGTGAAATGTGTTTTTTATTTTTAGTATTCTGCTATAGGGCTGCACGATTAATCGAATGCGACTGTCATGCGTATCTTGTCAGTAAAGCCGGTTCTGTGATTAGTAGTAAATCTCCATCACCTGCTTTCAGATGGAGCGGCATTTACTACACAGAGCCATAGTTCACTTACAAGCTACGCAAAACCGCATTCATAATCGCAGACGATATAATCGCGCGATAATGAAATCGAAGAAAACGTTCTGCGATTATGAAAGCTGTTTATGTGAAAATACCACATTTAATATGTTTTTACTCCAAACTCACTTCATAACGCTAGTCGAGTATTTGAAATAAATCCTTCTGTGAAATGATGTGGCTTCTTACTAAGGTTGTGATGGTGAGGAAATTTTCCCACCGGTTAATCGACGTGTGACAACACCGATAATACCGGTATCACCGT
>NW_015544340.1:0-3705 GCF_001515605.1 Sinocyclocheilus anshuiensis | reverse complement strand
AAACGAATAAGAAAGCTTGGAGGCACGGCATACACCTTGATGTCAAATAAAATAAATAAATTACACAAAGTTTACATAAAGTAAAAATCAGCAAACACTGTGGAACCAATTTAATAAGAAACTACTTTTTTTTTTAAAAACTTCCAAAAATCAAAACGGCGGTGGGGGTCGGTGCCGCGGTGGGCAAGTGAGGTAACCAGTGTTGCGGCTTAACAACGGTATCACAGTCAGCACCGTCTATCGCGGCAAGCCTACTTCTTACACAGAATAAGGCACGCAACATATTTCATAGTATTCTAAGCAGTGATAAAAGTTATGTCGATTAGCATTCGGATGGAGATTTACTGCTGATCACAGAACCGTGCTTCACTGAAAGATACGCATGACAATCACAGCTTCTGTCTAATCATGATTTATCGTCTTTGCGATTTAATTTCGATTAATTGTGCAGCCCTATTCAGTTATGTGCATTTTTTTTTTTTTTATATTACTATTTAGGTTTAAAATCTTCTTATTTCTGTTTTAGTTAAGTTTTTGTTTTTCAGTTAGTAATTTTAATGCTTCAACTTCAACTTTCAATTTCTAATTTTCATTTTAAGTTTTCCACCTAATATTTATTTTTAGAAGCTTGATTTCAAATGACAGAAATGTTTTTAATAATTTGGGCTGGGTGGAGTACCTTGCCGTGCGTGTTGAGTGCAGACAGCGCTGCGTCCAGCATGCAGCGCCGCACCTCTGCGTGTCTGTCGTTCAGAGCATCCGGCACAAAGAACAGGAAGAGGGGCGTCACCTGACTCTCATCCAGGAACTCAGCCAGTTTGTTGAGCGCCAGAGCAATGCCACACCTGCACACAGGAAACACATCACTCTCAAGCTCTATCCATGGAGGAAACTGATAGATTGTTCAACTCATGCCACGATCAGCTAAACAAGTAAACTTTTTCTTGTTATAATAGTTAAATGTTTTAAGGATAAAAATAAAACAGCCAGCTGAAACGTAATAAAAACTAAAAAGTAGTTCTGTTTAATAAATTAATGAATTAATAAAAATAAACACAAAATAAAATAATAAAAATAAATATTTTTATAATAACTTTTTAATAATTCTGACATTTAATCTTTCTGACAAAAGATAATAATCATAAATAAAAACTAAAAATTAAACTAAACTAAAAAATAAAAGAGAAATAACTATAATTTCTGTAATAACTCTGATATTGCCTGATTAAACTGAATTAAATTGAAATCACAAAAAGAACAAATAAAACAAGAGACAAATTTTCTAAACAAACATTATTTTATAACTCATTTCCACAGATGCTGTCCAAAGACATCAAAAATGAATAATTAAATAAATGAAAACTAAATAAAAACTAAAAATGAAGACTAAAATGAAGCCAAAAACAAAAACCTACATACAATAGCAAAATTTTCTAAGTAACTATAATTTTTATAACAACTCTGGCATTGCCACAGATTGTGTCCAAAGATATCATAAATGAATGAATAAATAAATGGAAACTATAAATGAAATAAAAAACAACAACAAAAAAAAATCAGACACCGAAATCCAAAACAGAAAACTAAAAATGAAAAATTTTCTAAATAACTATAATTTTTATTAACTCTGACATTGCCACAGACATTACCGCGGGAAGTAGGGGTGCTGAGGGTGCTGCAGCACCCCCTGGCGTATAGCCCAAGAAAAAATGGGGGGGCTGGGGGTGCGGTGTTAAAAATAAATAAATGAAAATTTTGTAACAAAAAAGAAAACTAATTTTATTAATTTGTATATTCATTAAAATTCATAGAAAAAAATTGCCTAAGCCTACAGTGACAATAAGCAACAGTAAAACATGAATTAAGTTTAATCAAATTGATTGTGAAAGTCATTTCAACTTAAACTGACTTAGGAAGTCGTTTGTTGCCATGACTTTTTGATCATATTATTACTTGTATCTGTGCCGGACCCAAATCAAGAATTATGACCATTTCTACAGCCATTGCGAAGATACAGCAGAGAAAGATCGAGAGCGTCTATTACCTCAGCAGCAACCAATAATAATAACAATCTCGCATTCTCGCCTCTACAGCGCTTATTTTGATACTTAACGTTAGATCTTTCATATTCTTGGAACAAAATTAATGCTTAAGGTTGATTCAGTATTACTCTTAATGAAAAAAAAAATAATCCCACACACAACATAAGCAATACTACAATGACAATAGCTTATATTAAACATAAAACTTTTATTAACAGAACGAATAAGACATACCCGTGTTGTAACAAATAAATAAAAGGTTTTTGGATTTTCCCCTTACTTCAAACAAATGCTTAGTTTGTGGCTCATTATTATTATTAATAATAATACAAAAGGCTATAGCCTACAATAAAACAGTATGATGACAAATTTACTTATATTAAACTTTGAACTTTTATTAACAATATGAATATGGAAAATATGTTTTACCCGCATTGTAACACATTGTCTTTGGATTCCCCCTTTTTTTTTTTTAAAACGATCATAGTTTGTGGTTCATTATTAGCCTATTAATTAAAACACATCAGCCATAAAATAGTACAATGGCAAATTCGCATAGGCCTTCATTAAACATCTAACTTTTATTAACAAAATGAATAAGACGGATATAGTCTACTTGCGTTGTAACCCAAATAAATAAGGTATTTTCCCTCTTTTAAAACAAATGCTTAGTTTGTGGTTCATTGTTTATTCATTTATTTTTAATGAAAACAGCAACAATAAAGACAAACTCGCTTATATTAAACGAAGAAATTTAACTTTTATTAACAAAAGGTGCACTTAACACCCCCCACCCCCCACCAGGTTTTATTTCTCAGCCCCCCCTGCCCAAAATACGTTCCCGCGGCTATGGCCACAGATGTCGCCCAAAGACATAAATAAATGAATGAATGAAAACTAAAAATGAAAAATAAACTCAAAAACATAAAACGCAATAAAAAAACTTTCTAAGTAACTTTAGTTTCTGTAATAACTTATGGAATCATCGGAAACGTTCTCTCACCTGGCCTCCCATTGGTCAGGAGGAGCTTCAGAAATTACGCGTCCCAGAGCGTCCAGAACCGGAGGAGGTCTCTGAACACACAGACATAAATCAAAGCCGTCCCATTCACTCATGCAAACCACAATCCACAACGATTCGCCTTCACAATGATGGCCATTAAATTTTAAATAGCAGGTCAATGAATTAAAAATGACCGCCTGAGTGATTTATGACAGTTAACACAACGGCATTAATTTCACAGATTAAACTCAGTCGTCATTCTCTCACGTAGAGTTTCTGATGGTAGAGCTCCGTGAGTTGGGTCAGGACGGTGGCCGACTGCTCGCGGTACTGGCTGACGGCGCTGGACAGAGCCTCGGCCCCCGCCGAACGCACCGCCTCCTCGTGGTGGATCACGTCTTCAATCAGGAGCGCACAGAGTTCAGGGACCAGATCCAGACACAGAGCCTGCCAGAGTCTGAGACCAGATGCACTGCATGAGCAACTATAACTATCTCAACTATAAAGGTTCAGTTATTTTATTTATACAAATGCATAATTATCAATTATTTTAGCAGGTGAAATCATTTATTTATATTTCATTTTATTTTGACATGCATATTCACTTTAGAAACGTCAATTTTAGCTGCTGAAATAATATATATATATATATATATATAT
>NW_015544339.1:68886-70207 GCF_001515605.1 Sinocyclocheilus anshuiensis | reverse complement strand
CCAGGGAAGCGGCCAGGGCCAGGGAAGCGGCCAGGGTCAGGGCCAAGGACAGGGTCAGGGCCATGGAAGCGGTCAGGGCCAGGGTCAAGGCCAGGGTCAAGGTCAGGGCCAGGGTGGCGGGCAGGGCCAGGGAAGCGGCTATGGCCAGGGAAGTGGTCAAGGGAGCGGTCGGGGATGTGGTTATTGAAATGGTCATGGGAATTTTGCATTACACTTACTGGAGATCTTTTCAATTCAGTGCTTTATTCATATGGCATGTTTTCCCTGTTTGCTCAAACAGTTTAGAAAATTCTTTCCCCCTCACCTCCTCAAATAAAAATAATTGCTTGATTAAGTAGTTGGTGTTTTTGGTATCATTTTGGCAGTTTTTTTTCCACATAACTGCTTTCTGGCGTCAGTGCTTTAAGTTCCTCTCCCTGAGACCTGGGGGTTGTTTCATAAAACTAGTTTACCAAATAAGCCAGGCTTATTTCAGTTATTCTGACTTGTCACTTGATTTGGTTTCATAAAGCAAACTTACCATAGCTCAAGCTCAGTAGCAAACTTACCATAGCTCAGTCACTCTGGCAACTTATGCTGGGAAACTAACCTGGTCCGGAGCAGGCTAATGCCGTGTTCACACTGCACGACTATCTGAGGTAGCGGTCAGTCGCTGCTGTGTTCACATTGCACGATGGATCGGCGACCGGAGGTTACACACTGCGTGACTTTACAATAGGAAGAATCGCCGACAACTGTCTTTTCCGCAAACTATGTTTCACAACAAAACACACGCAAGAAGTGATAAGGAAATAACGAGAGAACCCTCGTGCGTCAGACCGGAGTTCTCCAGCAAGACTGGACTTATTAAAAAAATTATATAGCCCGCAAATTGTGTGTGATTTCCAGCTACAAGGAGAAAAAGAAAAACCGATTATGCAGGAGGGAGATGCAGGGAACAGGGATTAGGTGTTCTGCAAAGGGAGTTGGAGGTAAATAATTTTGCAGTAACTGTTATGCTGATGTTGTGGCTGGTCAAGCAAATGTTTGTGCTGGTTTCTGTATGATATTGTTCATATATCTATTAAAATGCTGATATTCTGGTCTATAACTCCTTCCCGAACTTCCCTCTGCCCTGTGTCTTGGTCTCTCATTGGCTATAGGTCATCGCCGATGTAGTTTTCAGTCAGAAATCATTGCACACAGCGTGATTGCGAATCGCTGACAGCTCCAGATATTTAGCATGCCAAATATTTTGCGGGTGTCGGCGATTCCCTCAGATCGCTTCTTTGATAATTCACACTGCGTGATTGTCACTCGCGTGAACGAGCACCAATTTGCC
>NW_015544339.1:60614-67075 GCF_001515605.1 Sinocyclocheilus anshuiensis | reverse complement strand
AGAAAAAGAAAAACAGATTATGCAGGAGGGAGATGCAGGGAACAGGGATTAGGTGTTCTGCAAAGGGAGTTGGAGGTAAATAATTTTGCAGTAACTGTTATGCTGATGTTGTGGCTGGGCAAGCAAATGTTTGTGCTGGTTTCTGTATGATATTGTTCATATATCTATTAAAATACTGATATTCTGGTCTATAACTCCTCCCCGAACTTCCCTCTGCCCTGTGTCTTGGTCTCTCATTGGCTATAGGTCATCGCCGATGTAGTTTTCAGTCAGAAATCATTGCACACAGCGTGATTGCGAATCGCTGACAGCTCCAGATATTTAGCATGCCAAATATTTTGCGGGTGTCGGCGATTCCCTCAGATCGCTTCTTTGATAATTCACACTGCGTGATTGTCACTCGCGTGAACGAGCACCAATTTGCCTCCGATTTCAGTCATTTGTCTGCGATTTCGCAAAACCTGTCGGCGAGTGAAAAATCGGGCTAAAATCGTGCAGTGTAAACTCGGCATAACTGTCAGGCTAAACCTGAGCTCCTCTAACACTTAACAATAGGAACGCATTGATATTACCACTGACTCTCTCATTTACAATTATTTGACTATTATTAGTCTAAAAATAAAAGTATACAGAAAATGCAACTTAAATAATCAAATAAATAAAAATATAGGCTACAACCAACTGTATTTAAAGTATTGTGCCCAAAATGCAATGACGTTTTAAGATCTATGAAAATATTTTAACAAAGTTGCTACTTGCGCACAGTTGATCAGAAGTTTCTAGCCATGCAGCCTTTCTCTCAGGTTTTATGACGGCAGTATCTTTTATGGTTATTAGTAAAACATAAAAATTTAAAATTGTTCTTTAAATAATTAAAACATTAAAAACACTAAATTAAAAATGAAAATATATAATAGAAATCAGACTACATTTTAACTGATAAGAGGAACACACATTTAACTAATTTGAGCTAGTAATGGGCTGTATTAGCCAGCTTACATTTGATTTTCAGTTACTGCTATCATAAAAATACACTTATGTAGGATTAAAATTCTACATGTGCCACATTTAATGTCCAACAAATATTTTAGCAGAATGCATATTTTATTCAGAATTATTGGGCAATTATTCTATTGTGTTCAATCTGTTTAGCACGCATGCGCGCAGCAGCGTTCGTTCACTCGCGTAAGCCTTGTCCACTCCTGACAGCAAAATGGATATATTTTCATGAGGAAAACACAATGTCTCAAATGAATTAAACAACACAAATATTCACTGATTGCCTTGGTGGATCGATTTGATCCATGATCGACATTAAGGGCTGCTTAAGAGTAAGTCTGCACATCAAATTATCCTGACTCACCGAACCTGGATTGAATTAGTGAGTTTTGTTGGAAACTCAGAGTTGGTTAACCCCAGAAAAGGGAAACTCAGTGTTTTCGGTTCCAATAAAAGACAAAACTAAACCTTTGGGTAAGTTACCATAGTAACTTACTCTGTGAAACTAACCTGGTCGGGAGCAGGTTTTCTTCAGTAAACCCAGAGTTTCTTTCGGTCTCCTCCCCCTTTTTAAAGCGTAAGCAATGTTTAAATACCTCATTCATTCATTCACACTGCAAAAATTGCTTTCATTGCAGAGATTTTTGCCTTATTTCAAATACAAATATCTAAAAATTCTTAAATCATGATGCATTTTCTATACAAGAAAAAATATATATGATATATATCTTTCCTGGGGTAAACAAGTAAAATTAACTGCCAGCGGGGTAAGAAAAATCATCTTAATGAAAATGGAAACAAGATTATTTTTCTCACCGGACCCTTGATAACATCTGGTTGTGACCTTTAAGTAACCTAATAATTAGAATTTCCTTTAGGATTTCCACTGTGGTTGGATGCATTGATTACACACATATTCTCACCATCGCACCTTCCGAAAATGAAGCTGATTACTGTATGGAATGGAAGGATGCCAGATGGAAGGGTAGTGCAAGATATATGCCGTAACCACCACCACAGCTGTTAAATAAACAAATTATTCAGTTTATTTGGTCATCTTTATGTTCTACAAATACAAGAGCAACAGATTATTTTTTTCCCTGTTGGATTTTAATATTGGCATTTTGGCCATCTCCTCTTCATCCGTCAGTGGTGCTGGTGCAGGTTCTCCTCCCATTTTATGAGTCTCTCGTAGCCTTCTTGCTGTTGGCTACTGAATAGAAAGTAAATGTTTTTCATTACCCTAATTATGAAATGTAGCATGTTGGATTAGAGAACATTTATTTATGTGAAAAAGCATTAGACTATGTGGAAAAAGCTGCTGCACATTTGAAATATATATACACTGAATGATATTTATTGAATGTCAAATATTTGTAAAGTCATGTAACGTCAGCCTACCTACACCCATTTCACGCTTGAAGCTTTACCTGATTGAATTATGCTTTTATGTTTAATTTTTTTTCTGCTGCCACATTTTTTTTCTTTTTTTTTTTGGGATACCATGAAAATGAATAGGCCTATTAGTTCAATAAATTACCTTTCTGCCAGTTTTCACCTGATAACATTGATTTAGAATTAAAGTTACGTATTCCGTAGTATGCGGAAGTCTTTTTGGCAGGAGCTGTTGCCATGGTGAATCGTAATTTTGGAGCTCCATTGATCAGTTCCACTGTAGCTGTGGGGTGCAAACATATATGCTATTTACACTAAGTGAAAATAGCAGTATTTTTTAGCAATAAGCTATTTTCACTAAGTGCAAACAGCAATAGATTCTATTTTCACTGTAAAAGTATGAGCATTTTCTTTGCAATAATTGTAGTTAAATGCAGTTTATACTACTTGGTGCAAATAGTGCCAGATATCTTTACCTCACTATTGTAGCACATAAATTGCATTATTGCATAAAACAGTATGCAATAATAATGTATTCAGTGTAAATTATTATATTTTATTAAAATGATCAAATGCATGCCACTTTAGCACAATAAAGCTATCGATACACTTAACCCTAACCTTAACCAATAAACATCTGTGAGGCACCTTATTTTCCACTTTTCTAATATTTCCTTAATTTTTATTGAAAATAAATTCCTTTCCGATTTGATATGTGAGGAGACGAGAAAATGGCATATTTTTCACCGGGTTTAATAAAAATGCCTCAAGCGCCAACACACTCGTCCACATACATGGGGATCGAATGAGGAAAAATGTATACATGTACACACACAGAAAAGGAGGGAAATAAAATAAAGTCAGACAAAAGTCTGTAGAGCAGATTATCTCTTCACCGTTTCATAACGTACAGACACACGCTATGCACATGCGCAGTTATCCCTCTGCCACAAAACTACCGTAAATACTCTAGTGAGAAAGAGTGGGAATACTGTGAACCAAAAGTATTGCCCTGTGAGCGTGCCCTGTGGGTCCTTAACAAATAACACATTTAGTTTGGGCCCAAAAGTAGCATCCCAGCCGAAAATGTGTACCTAGGGCCACAGTAGATGGCCCACATAGTTATGAATGGATTTGGATGGAACTTTGTGATCTCTCTTTGTTTCACCCACTGCTGCTGCATCCAGAGGTCCTGGCTCTTTAAAGTTTTGCCAATACATTTCTCACTTTCCAAACCACAACCAGAATACCTTTGGCAATATTCTACACAAATAGAGACCAAACATGATGGAAAAGGGGTTTTATGGAATTTTTATGGCGGTCACAGGCCAAAACCTTATGAATTCATCTCTAGATGGGTGAAAGGCAGAAACTGCATTTTGACCAAAGAGAGGTCCTGTCCTTCCCGTGCTTGGTACCAGAGATCTTCTTCTTGCCCTCTAAGAGGTGTCTGGCCATTGTCCTAGCATCTCTATCTGATGGCGTTGGACAGTTTGCTTATGTTAGTCCACCAAGATCCAATCAAAATGTAGCAAACCTTTGTCCACTATTGTGGTCAGAGAGGGGCCCCACCATAAACTGGGCCCTGGAATGTGCTGTCCACTACATGGGTCATTCCATTTTTGTATTGAATTTCTGCAGCAAAAAAAAATAAAAAATACATGCACTTACTAAACCCAAAAAGAAATAGAGCTTTTTCGCATTTGGCTTCCAAACTCTGGAATAGCCTTCCTGATAACGTTTGGGGTTCAGACACACTCTCTCTGTTTAAATCTAGATTAAAGACACATCTCTTTGGCCAAGCATTCAAATAATGCATCTCATTACGAGATATTCCTGACTTTCTTCGGCGTTGGCCGCTGGATGTTACTGCAAGGAAACGACGGCGCAGACGCGGCAAGCGTGCCGGCATGATCGTGAGATTAAAGCTCCAAATGCGAGCCGGATCGCCCCTAAACCTCAGGCTAGGGACTGGGATGGACTTGAGCCACTTCACGGTCCGCCACCCTCTGGTCCTGTTACCACGCTGGCTTACCTACATTCAGCAAGTCCTCCCTGCTGCTCCTATCTCTCCGGTTCGACGACCATTGGACCTTGACCCTCGGATTACCATCCAGCGTCGCCCCCGGGGAATAAATGTCTCGAATCATCTACCGCTGGGCAAAGCCTCTGCTTCAGCTTGTACGCTATGCTCCCCGAGGATGGTGCTCATCAATGCCCATTCTCTGGTCAATAAGACTTTTATTTTAAATGATTTTATCTTATCTCACAACTTGGATTTTCTATTTATAACGGAGACCTGGGTAAAGGTAGGAGACCTAAGCCCTTATTCAGAACTCGTTCCTGCAAATTACTGTTTCTATAACACCCTCTGGTAGAGGTAGTGGATTAGCTATCATCACTAAGGACACTTTCAGACATCAGTGTCGGATGTTGCCATCTACCATATTCTCGAGCTTTGAAGCTCAGCTACTACAACTTGTCTGGCCTGAACCTATTGTATTGACTTTGATTTATCGGCCGCCTCATTTAACTAAAGGTTTTGTGGAGGAATTTTCAGAGTTTGTAGGGGATCTCATTACTAAATACGATCGTATTCTTTTATTAGGAGATTTTAATGTTCATTTATGCTGTCCCTCAAAGCTACTTACATCTGATTTCCAGAATACAATAAACTCTTTTAATTTGATGCAGTGGGTAAATCACCCCACACACATTTTAGGACACCTTGGACTTAATACTGTCTTTTGGCCTCTCTATAACAAAATGGAGGTAATTCAAACCCTTATTTCTGATAATTTTCCCATTATTTTTAACATGTCTCAGCCAGCTATCCCCTTAAATACTGTTGATGATATCCACCTATTTCGTGCCTACTCGCCTTGTTTTCCTGAAGAATTTACTAAGCACTATTCTGAAATCAGTTCCTCAATTCCAATAGAGACTTTAACATCTGATCTAGATGCAGATAAACATCTTGAGCATTTAAATACTGTATGGTCGGACATCCTAAACCGTATTGCACCTGTCAAGCCTTTCAGGCCTAAACTCAAAACAGAGCCCTGGGTTGACCAGAATGTTCGCTCCTTGAGACAAGCCTGTAGGCAGGCTGAAAGAAAATGGAAAAAAGATAAACTACAAATTTCTTTTAACATTCTTAAGGACTGCTTATCCTCTTACCAGAGAGCAGTAAAGACTGCTAAATCCTCTTATTTCTCTGATCTAATTGATAAGCATCATCAGACCCCTAAAGTTCTTTTCAATGTTATAAACTCTGTGTTGAATCCACCTGTTAGCGTTATCCAACATCCTACCAATACACTCTGAGACACTGACTATGAAACTCAAACAAGCACGATATCTGTGACTACCTGGACTACCTTCAATCTGGTTTCTCTACAATCAGTGAAGGACATAATTGTTAAATTGAAACCTTCCTCTTCTCCAGGTGATATAATACACCCTCGCTATCTGAGACAAATAATTCACACAGTGGGACCAGAACTTGTGTCATTGTTGAATAAATGTTTGTCATCTGGATTTATACCAGACAGTCTGAAAATGGCAACAGTCTCTCCTATCCTAAAAAAACCTTCACTTGACACTACTGTTTTATCCAATTTTCGACCAGTATCTGTGTTACCGTTTATTTCTAAGCTGATGGAAAAAATTGTGTGTTTACAGCTTCAGTCTGTTTTAACAAATAATCAGATTTATGAGACATTCCAGTCTGGGTTCAAATCTTTGCACAGTACTGAAACGGCTCTTATAAAAGTTCTTAATGACGTTTTAATGGCTACAGATTCTGGAGATTCCGTCATTTTAGTAATGCTGGACCTATCTTCAGCCTTTGATACTGCTGATCACAAGATTCTTATCTCTCGATTAGAATCGTCTCAGGTTACGTATGTAACCATGGTTCCTCGAGGGAACGAGACGCTGCGTCGGAGGACGCTTCGGGAACGCCCTTCAGCGTGACCGGCTCTGAACCTCGTGTGTAATCAGACCAATAGATGGGCGAGACGTCACGGGCGGGTGACGTAATGACCAGGAAGCTATAAAAGCAC
>NW_015544339.1:58168-60484 GCF_001515605.1 Sinocyclocheilus anshuiensis | reverse complement strand
TATATATATGGCTTATTGTCCAAACCTGAGTTTTTTCTTTATTTTACTATTATATGAAGGCCTATTTTGATATTTTCAGGCTTTCATATATCTACGGTTCATGAAAATGTATTTACAAACACAATACACACATTTTTACAATCAGGGACAAATATAAAATAGCAGGGAAATATGTTTATATGATGATAATAATATAAGTATTTGATAATAGTAGTTATGCTCAGTTATTTTTATACATTGTTTTTAAATGCCTTATAGAGCTTGAATGGTGTGAGAGTTATTTTTTGTTTTTGTTGGGAAAAAATTCCAAGCAGGCCATGATAATCAACAGGTTCTCATGGTTTCAGTTGGAACTCAGTTCAGAGAGCTCAGCAATTAAATATACAAATAAAATGTCTAACAATAAAAAGGTTATGCTACATTTCTCCAAATCTGATGAAGAAACAAACTCATCTACATCTCAGATGGCCTGAGGGTGAGTAAATATTTAGGAAATTTTCATTTTTGGTTGCTATTCCTTTCATCTCAGATGACAGCTCACCAACACTGTGCAAATGATCTCCACTTCAGTTTAGTGTCAGGAAGTGTTTCTCATAGACCTTCACTGTCTGTGAATATGGACACATCTGTTCAGTTGATAAAACCTGTTGTTGACGTCTATCATGCTCTTACACAACAGAGTCTGCTATAGGACAAACAAGTCAGACATAAGTTGCTGCACTATGCTAGTAAAAATTAATAGTTTTTAATGGTGGGATTTTCAGCATGTTTCTGTGAATCACTAACGGACAGCATCACTGGAAAGAAATTGATCAACAATCAAACAAAATAAATGACTCGTCAGATCAGTAGAAATTAAGTGCCTGGCACAATTACATTCAGTTCATATTACATAGAAAAAATGAAGATATCTATTTATTTTGTGATATTTGTTAATAAAATAAAGTGTTTGCATTCTAATTCTGCATTCTTTCTTATTCAAGTATATACTTGAGTATTTTGTGATTTGAATCAGGGTTATTATAGTTAACATCAACTAAAACTAAGACTAGATAAAAAAAAATAAAATACCTGAACACGAACACACACACACACACACACACACACACATATATGAAATTTTATTTCAAATAGTTGACAAGGCAACATTTTTCATGAACCCTCACACTGTCAGAAGTCAGGCGATGATAACCTCTAGTGGACAAATGGAGAAATGTCGAATGTGGATTGGGTTAATGAAATGATGAAAAGCTAATAATTAAATTATAAACATAGAAAATTGAAATACATATTTTTAAAATATTACAATCAAATAAAATAAAAGTTTTGTAAAAAAAAATGTAATTGAATGCGTGGTGTTATTTTAGCATTGTGTATATACTATTATAGTATTCATTATTATTTTGAAGTAGATTTTATTTTTATATTTTCAGTTTTCATTTTAATTTTAAGTTTATTTTATTAGTTTTTTATTTATTTATTTATATTTCAGTTTTAGTACATCAACTTTTATTAAAACTGTGTGGGCTGTATTTAAATATTGCATGTTCCTTTATGTATGTCCTAACATATATACACACTACTCCAGTCTTCAGTGTCACATGATTCTTCAGAAATAATTCTAATATGCTGATATGCTCAAAAACATTTCTGATAATTATCAAGGTTAAATATTTTGCCCAAAATTTTTGTGGAAATGCCATACTTTTGTTCCCCAGGAATCTATGATGAACAGAAAGTTCACAAGAACAGCATTTATTTGATTTTTTTTCTTTACAGATATAAATGACATTACTGTCAATTTTGATGAATTTATTGTGTCCAATTTTTGAATGGTACTCCAAACTTTTGAATGGTATTGTATATAACAATATTAAAATAATTTATTACAATTTATGTAGGCACCAGAAATAAGTGTGTATGAAGTGTTCTAATATAATACATTATTTTAATTATATAAATATTTAATATTTTAATATTTGAATTTACATTTGATTATATAATTATTTAATATTTTATTAATATTTACTTATATAATTATCTTATGCTATATAATATTTTTTAATTAGTTATATTTAAATAATACATATGTAATATTTGTAAAAACAGTAAGTTTATATTTATAATATTTTTGTTACACATATGCATATTTTGTAATGATGTATATAATGCATTATGACTGTACATATAAATGCATATTATTATTATTATTATTATTATTATATCAGAAGAGTGTCGGTGAACCTTGTTTAAAGGGGTCATATGATGTTGCTAAAAATAACATTATTTTGTGTATTTGGTGTAATGAAATGTGTT
>NW_015544339.1:44398-57638 GCF_001515605.1 Sinocyclocheilus anshuiensis | reverse complement strand
CCAATAAAACTCATTACAAACGAGGCATTTGTTGCATCCAGTGGGGATAGAATTACTGATTATAATGACTTAGACTGTGTTTCTGTCAGGATCACTATCGTCGAAGATGATTGACAATTAGCATACAGTTTGGATTGGCAGTTTGGTTCTATTCTGGGCAAGAACTCCCTGCGCATCCATGCAGCCTAGCATGGATGAGAGCAGGGAGAGCAGCAATAACCCCCCAGGGTAAACAGAACAGAACCATCATAAATGTATTGCAGATATTGTTAAAGTTTAATAATTGTATGTACACATTTTAGAATTAGTCTTATTCAAAGGAGAATCAGAAGGCTGAATCCTGACTGACAGAGGAGGAGTTGGGGATGGAGGAGGGTAATTAGCTATTGATTATTATTATTGCAATTGAGCAATGTGAAAACTGCTGATAATACTGAGGGACCTTATATATGAATACTTAGGTGTCGTATTCCCATAGGTTGATGGGGATCAGCTGAAAGTCAGCTGATGCGAGCTTGACTAACGTGACCTGCCAGAACTAATGCTACGCTAGATTTTTACGCTTTGCGTTGCGTATTGCGCCGCGTAAACATAAAACCATGTCTGCATTTGTGATCGGAGAAATGACAAACAACAAGCGCTACTCTACACTGCTCAAACTCGCGTTTGAATCATCAGTGGCAAATTCTTTAAATATAAAAAACGTACTTACAGGCACAGAAGCGCCAGACTGTCCTTGCAAAGTTGGAACTATAAAACCCCACTTTATAGAAACATTATGTCCTCTTTGGAAGGCCAAACAAAGTAGTTTCGCTTTCACAACGAAACACACAGCGGCTTGAGTGAGCGGTGCCCGGCGGATTCGACGAAGGAGGCTTGCGGCAACCACATGTGATGACCCTGGGCTGGACTCCGCTTCGTCCACGGTGAAAGCCGATCCGGCGATCGACGGCGTGAAGTTGATGTATTTCCTCAGCTCTAGGCATGACGAAGCGGATATCGTCCTCTTTTGGAAGGCCAAACAAAGTAGTTTCGCTTTCACAATGAAATACACAGCATCTCCACAACATGGCAGCGGCAGCAACAATACTACAGCGATAATAAAAGTTACGCCTTCTTTCTTTGCGTCAACATTTGGTATGCAAATCTTCCCACACAGTGACATAGACGTGTTAGAACGAGCTCTTTTAGGTAGGCGTGGACAAGTCTTAACTTTTATAAAGAATATCTCTTTGGATTTGAGACTTTAGTCTTTGCAACTTTACAGATCATCTTTATGCACCAAGAGCTTGTAACACTTCAAAGAGAAAGGAAAAATTGAAATCGCATCATATGACCCCTTTAAGATGGGGAAGAGTTTGCAGATGACCTGCACTCTGTCAGGAGGAAGGCCGATCTCCTCCTCGGTCTCTCTCAGAGCGGTGTGCACTTGATCTCTGTCACCGGACTCAGCCTTTCCTCCAGGGAAACACACTTCACCTGCGTGCTGCTTCAGCTGCAACACACCCATGACCCGCTCTGAACACACGCGCTCATGCCAGAAATACATTTTACATCAAGACAGTACATGAGAGCTCAGAAGAAGCGCTTCTGAAACTCCAAACATCAGGTTTCTTACGTGAATGGAGCGGACGGACAGTAAGAGCCGCAGCTGTCCGTCTCTCAGCAGCAGCGGGATGAGCACCGATGCCTGAGGAAGAGCCGCCGGTAAACGGGGAAACTCGTCGCCACTGTCGTATTTCTTTAATGACGCGACAGTTTTCTCCTTCAGATCCATCGCGGCTGTAATGAGCTCCTGTCAGGAGACTTTCACAACACTCTGTGGTGACGCTTCCGCTTATCTCAGCCCTTCCCATGATGCTCTCTGGGATCTGCTCTGGTTCATTGTGTGAAACCGTTTCTGGATCAACAGGCAGAAATAGAACAAGCAGTTAGAGGACTGTAGGGGCGGGGCTAAGCGGCTCGGAAGTCGTCTCTTATTGGCCAGATAAGTTTGTGTCATTTAAACTGACACTATTACAGTTTTGTTCACCCAATTAAATTTTTAAATTCTGTCTAACATACACACTCAAAATTAAAACGCACACACTCTAACTGTGTAATAGTAATTAATGTGCCAATAATGAGTTAATTCATTCATAATTAACTCTTTCATTCAAACATACATTCATTCATTCATTCAAACATTAATTAATTCATTTACTGCATTCATTCATTCAAACATTCATTCATTCATTCATTCTAACATACATTCATTCATTCATTTACTGTATTAATTAATTAATTCAAACATTCAAACAGGTATTAATTAATTCATTCAAACATTAATTAATTAATTCATTGAAACATTAATTAATTAATTCAAACATTCATTATTTTACTGCATTCATTCAGTCATTCATTCATTCAAACATTAATTAATTAATTAATTCATTCATTCTAACATATATTTATTCATTCAAACACGCATTCATTCATTCATTTACTGTATTAATTAATTAATTTAAACATTCAAACAGTTATTAATTAATTAATTCAAACATTCATTCATTTACTGCATTCATTCATTCATTTACTGCATTCATTCATTTACTGCATTCATGCATTGATTGATTGATTGATTCATTCAGTCATTCATTTACTGTATTCATTCATTCATTCTAACATACATTAATTAATGAATTAATTACATACTTGATTGATGAATTAATTAATTAATTCATTCATTCATTCATTTACTATATTAATTAATTAAACCATTCATTCATTCATTCATTCATTAATTCAAACATGTATTAATTAATTCAAACATTCGTTCATTCATTCATTCATTCATTTGTGTCATTTTTTACAGAAAAAAACCTTAAAGTATATAAAAACTTCATGAAACATTTTTGAAAATTACATGTGATCTAGAAACTTTATACAGTGCTCGGTTCGTTCGCCGTGGGGCCCCTCAAGCGCGGGGCCAGCTGAGGCCACACCAGTTGCACCCCCCGACTGGTGCCAGAATTGAAAGTGTGCACAGAAAAATGGTTTCTAAACCAGAAAAGGGTTTTTCAACTTGTAACAATAGCAGAACCCTTTTCTTGCTAAATAGAACACTTTTTATAGGTTTCCATAAAGAACCATGCTTTGAAAATGCTATAGGACCTTAATGGTGTTATAAATAACCTAATGATAGTTTATTTTCATTAATATTAGTATATTAGTATGTTTATATAATTAATAAAATAGTATCATTAATTAACAACAACAACAAAAGCAGCATGTTGTGTCAATTAGGTATTTATTTATTTTAATGACATGTGAAATTGTAGCAAAAAATACAGTGCTCTAACAACAGTTATTAGCAGAATACATTAATAAATGACAATTGACATTGAACATAAATAAATACTTAAAGAAGGACAACAAAATAGAAAGAGAAAATAGTGTAATGAAGAGCAAGTTCTAGTTTAATGCTGTATTTTCATAATCCTCTATGATCCTCTAAGTCCATCATTATGTGTATTTTGGTGTGATTGAATGGTAGTTTCTCTCTGCAGATGACGAGGTTGATCTGACAGCATCTGAAATGCACAAATGAGTTTAGAGTTACAATGTGTCTCCTTCCGTCTGTTTATGTAAAAACAATTGTTTATGAAGGCCAAAAGTAGTATGTGAGCGTCATATAAAGTCATGTAGCTGTGACTGGGTATGTTTATGCATAAACCCAAGTAATAATAATAATAATAACAATCTAACAATATGGACCATAAATTCAATATCTTTGTTACTTACTTAGTGGAGATGGGGAAAAAAAGCATCCTTAACTGAACAGAGCTGGTCGCACTTATATGTTCCCTTAAACTAAAAAGAGAAAAAGACATGATTGGTAGGAAACCAGTTCCAATTTGAAAGTTAAAATTTACAGACAATTAAAGAAGAAATTATTTATCTGTTGAGAGTGTGTTGACAGTCTCATAACTGATTTTCTGGAGTTCAGTGATCCAACTACACAGACTGTCAACACACTCTTAGCAGGTAAATTATTTCATTCTTAAATTTAAATACAAATGTAACTTTAAAATTGGAACTGGTTTCCAAACAAACATTATTTTCTATTTTTTTAGTTTTTTTGGTCATATGTAAGTGTGAGCAGCTCTGTTAAGACGAGGATACTTCTCTCCTCTTCTCAACTAAGTAACAGAGACGTTGAGTTTATAATACATATTTAAAAAAAAAATATTACATGGGTTTATGCATTTATATATATGCAGTAAAAAAAAAAAAACACAAACACTTTAAATCACTTTTCAGCAGCACATACTGTCCTTTTTTTTCCTGCTATACGTTTGGCCTTCATGAACACAATTGTTTTTACATAAACAAATGGACACATTGTAACTGCCACTCAGTCACACCAAAATTAAGGCATCATAGAGGATTGTGAAGATATTTCACTGGAACTTAGTCTTCATCACATCTATTTTTGTTTTTATTTTGTGCTTTACTTCTTTATGTATTTATTCATGTTCAATTGTCATTTATCAATGCATTCAGCTAATAACTGTTATTAAGAGCACTGACATTTTTGTACAGTTTCACATGTCAATAAAAAAGTACCTAATTCACACAACATTGCTGTTGTTGTTGTTTTGCTGTAAATCCCTAATAAAGGCTACACGTAAAAGAAAAAGAAAAAAAAAAAGAACCATCTTTTTTTTAGAGTGTGTGTATTTATATATATAAGGACATGAGTCACTCACTGTCAAGCAGTTTCAGAGACTGCTGGGTCTGATGGCAGCTGCGTCCAACGTGATACCTCTTGGCCTGCTGTACATGAGACCCCTACAGTGGTTGCTCAAGACCAGGGTGTTCTCCCTGAGGGGAAACCCGCTTCACATGATCAAGTTCACGCGGCGATGCCTACGTGCCTTGGACATGTGGAGGAAACCTTGGTTCTTGTCTCAGGGCCCGGTGCTGGGAGCTCCTTGTTGCCACGTAACGCTAGTGACGGACGCGTCCCTCACCGGTTGAGGTGCGGTCATGAGTGGCCACCCTGCCCGCGGTATGTGGAGTGGTCACCATCTCACGTGGCACATCAACTGCCTGGAGATGCTGGCCGTGTTTCGAGCTCTGAAACACTTCCTCTCGGACCTAAGAGATCGCCATGTGTTGGTGTGCACCGACAACACAGCAGTTGTCTCTTACATCAACCACCAGGGAGGTGTGCGTTTGCGCACCCTGTAAAGGCTGGCACACCAGATCCTTGTGTGGTCCCAGGACAAACTCCTCTGGCTGAGAGCAGTTCACATTCCTGGGCATCTCAATATGGGAGCAGACATCCTGTTGAGGCAGGGGCTGAGGCCCGGGGAATGGAGATTTCATCCCGAGGTGGTGAAGCAAATATGGAGAGTTTTTGGCCAGGCTCAGGTGGACCTGTTTGCGACTCAGATGACATCGCACTGTATATGGAGAGTTTTTGGCCAGGCCCAGGTGGACCTGTTTGCGACTCAGATGACATCGCACTGTCCCCTCTGGTTCTCTGTGACTCATCCAGCTCCACTGGGGAGTGCTGGAGTTCCTGCAGGCCCGATTCTCCGCAGGGTTGACCCACTCCACCCTGAAGGTCTACGTGGTGGCCATTGTGGCCTACCACGCCCCTCTCTGCAGGGGGGATCTGCAGGCCCTCTCAGTGGCCCCTTCCTATCTCGACTTTGAGCCTGGTCTGGCCAAAGCGTTTCTGTACCCTCGAGCGGGGTATGTTCCTAAGGTCCCTCCTCTACACCACGGCCTGTCGTACTCCAGGCCTTCAGTCCTCCTCCCTTCAGGGAGCCAGACCAGCAGAAGCTTAATTGTATGTGTCCAGTGCGATCACTGGACACATACGTCCACAGAGCTGCCCTGTGGAGAAGGGCGGACCAACTGCTTGTTTGCTATGGTCCCCCTAAGAGAGGTCTTCCAACTACAAAACAGACCCTCAGTCGGTGGATAGTAGATGCCATCTCTATCGCTTATGAGTCCTCTGATCTCCCTTCGCCTCTAGGGGTCAAGGCTCACTCAACGAGAAGTGTGGCGGCCTCCAAGACCTTCTTGGCAGGTGTCTCTATGCAGGACATCTGCAACGCTACGGGATGGTCCACGCCCCTAACCTTTGTCAGGTTCTATGACCTAGAAATGCGAGTCATTCCGGGCTCTTCTGTTCTCTCGCCCTAGCTGTGCAGGCTTCCACAGTCAGGTTCTATGGCCTAGATATGCGAGCCACTCTTCTGTTCTCTCACCCTAGCATTGCAGGCTTCCACACTAGGCAGAGATTTGAAAGTCTGGCGGCGTGGGCATACTCGTTCCCAAAGCGTTCTCTGACGCAGCTTGAGTTCCTGAAGAGGAACATCTCAGGTTACGCATGTAACCAAGGTTCCTCGAGGGAACGAGACGCTGCGTCGCAGGGCCATACTTCTGGCATCTCTGCCAGCGCTTGCTTCACTCCTAGAAGCTGACGCCTGTTTCACCGCACGTGCTTTTAAGCTTCCTGGTCGCTACGTCACCCCGCCCGTGACGTCTCGCCCATCCATTGGACTGATTACACACGTGATTCAGAGCCGGTCATGCTGAAGGCGTTCCCAAAGCATTCTCCGACGCAGCGTCTCGTTCCCTCGAGGAACCATGGTTACATGTGTAACCGGAGACATTTCATTGGATTGTTTAATGGGGGAACATTTAGAATGATGAATTAAATACATCCATGGTGAAGTTCTGTGTGAAAAACAGATCAAAGATCCAGAAAAGACTCACAAATCAGTATAAGACTTTAACATTTTTGAGTGAACGAGACGAATAAGAAATAACAGAAAATAAATCATCAGCAGCTGCTGTATCTCTCAGCTGTATCAGTGCAGTCACTGTGACTGACTGACGGAGGTTTTTGTACAACTCTTTATCACTGTGTGAACACTCCACCACTGTGGTAACTCTGACAGTAATAATCTCCTGTATCTTCAGTCTGGACTCCACTTATGGTCACAGTGAAATCTCTTCCAGTATTCACTGTTCCACTGCCACTGAATCTAGATGGAGTTCCTGACTGGAGGGTGTTTATATAATATATGAGACGTTTGGGAGCTTCTCCAGGTTTCTTCTGATACCAGGCTAAGCCATTGCTGTATATTCCTACATCAATGTGGCACTCTATTGTAGCTGTTTGACCCTGCTGGACAGTTTTAACTTCAGGTGGAGTCAAAGTGACTTCTGTGGTTGCTGAACAAAAGAAAATAAAGTCAATTTGTTTGTAAATAACCTTTATATCAGAATATTGGTATATTAAAATGGTAAAAACAACAATAGCTTATTATTCATATCAAATATTATCACACCTTGAATAAAACCTGCAATGGTCCAGATGAGGATGATGATGTTGTTCATTGTTGTTGTTTTGTCTTGTGTGATGATGAAGATTCTGTTCTGTGCTGTTCTGCTCTCAGTCATGAAGTGTTAAACTCACAGCACTATAAACACTCTCAGAGCACTGAAGCATGTGCTGACAATGCAAAGAAGTGGGCAGGATTTACAACAGCTTGAGCTGCTAACAAACTCATATACACTACATATAAGGGAAGGTGAACCGAATTTGGAGTCGAATATCAAATTTATATAAAAAAAAATAATAATTTTGCTATGCTATCTCGGAAATCTTTTCATGTGGCCTTTTTTTACATCACCGTATGAAAACATTCATCATAATCATTTTATTTGAATTTATACTGAACAAAATTATAAACGCAACACTTTTATTTTTGATTCATCCGTGAAGAGAACACCTCTCCAAAGTGCCAGACGCCATCGAATGTGAGCATTTGCCCACTCGAGTCGGTTACGACGACGAACTGCAGTCAGGTCGAGACCCCGATGAAGACGACGAGCATGCAGATGCGCTTCCCTGAGATGGTCTCTGACAGTTTGTGCAGAAATTCTTTGGTTATGCAAACCGATTGTTGCAGCAGCTGTCCGGGTGGCTGGTCTCAGACGATCTTGGAGGTGAAGATGCTGGATGTGGAGGTCCTGGGCTGGTGTGGTTACACGTGGTCTGCGGTTGTGAGGCCGTTTGGATGTACTGCCAAATTCTCTGAAACGCCTTTGGATTAAAATTATGCGTTTATAATTTTGTTCAGTGTAGATTTTTTTTTTTTGCTGAATCATAATGACTGAGCTGCATATGAAGGATCATTATAAGAAACTCCATGATAAAAGAGGTCAAAGGTCACATCAGATCAGCTGTGAGGCCAGAAATCTCCAAGGAGATGAACTTTGGTGAAATAGAGTGGACCTCTATTCTGTGTCTCCTTTTAAAGCTACTTTTTAACTGTAACTCTTTTTAAAAAGTAGAACTGTTTGAATGAATCGATTTACTAAAATGATTCAGACTTAATTTACATACAGGACAGTTTAGGACAAAAAGATTCTCTAGAATGAAGTGAACTTCATTCACATCTGTTTTGTTATCCTTTATTATTTGCATAATTTCCTATCAGTGTTTTGCTGAACTGTGTAATGTTCAGAAATACAGTTTGAATTAAATGTCACAAAAAGTCTGAAAAGTCAAAAAGCCCGGTGGCGTCTCTAGCAGTGACTGTGATGTGCTCATGCTCTACAAACTCCATCAAGCTCCTGCTCATGTAAAAAAAACTTCCTCTCTCTCCATTCAGCCTCAAGAAATACCACTGCTGGTGTTAACTAAATACTGGACTAGACTTTAAAAGCTTGCATCGCTACAACACAAAGATGAGAGATGAGCAGAAGTCGTGTGTAATGTGAGCAGCAGTGATTCATGTAGTCAGAGAGTTGTGTGATGAAGGCAAGGCTCAATCTGGACTTTGAGGCCATTCTCAGAACTTTAATGACGGCAAAGTGTCCTGATGCAACAAAACATCCTCAAACCATCACATCTCAACTGTGCTTGACTGCTGCGATGAGGTTCTTCTTATGAATAGAAGTGTTTGGTTTCTGCTAAACATAACAGGACTCATGTCTATCAAAATTATTCATGTTTGATTCAAATGTCCATCCAGAAATCTTAAGGATCATCCTGGTGCTTCTTATCAAATGTGACTCATCAAATGTGTTTTTGATCTTTGATCCACACTGCTGCACAGGCACTGATTACTGCAATCCATACATGTGCTTTCATTCTCAGGATTTATTATTGAAATATAATAAATGTTAATTCAGTTTTTGACTGCAACACTGTGGACAATGGATGATATTTTGGGACATTGATTGTCAAACCTTTTTTTGTTCAGCCATCATAATGGTTTAACTAATCATTACAGATTTAATTCAGTAATTAATTAAAATATGATAATTAATCAACCCCTTCAGAAGCTGGTGATGCCAGTTCGTGCAGCAGCACTGATTAAGACTTGTACTCAATGTAAGTCTTCTTAGTACACTAGATTTGTGTGATTTTTACTTTATTGTATTGTTTTGCTCATCCCATACACATAACTTTAATATTTACTTGTAATGTTGGGCAAATAGATAGATAGAGTTCTGCATTATAATATAGTGATCTACAGACAAGAGTGACTGAGACGATTCACATCCATCAGCAGCTGCAGGATCTCTCAGCTGTATCAGTGCAGTCACTGTGACTCTGACTGACGGAGGTTTTTGTACGACTCTTTATCACTGTGTGAACACTGGACCACTGTGTTCACTCTGACAGTAATAATGTCCTGTATCTTCAGTCTGGACTGCACTGATGGTCAGAGTGAAATCACTGTCAAGTCCACTGCCACTGAATCTAGATGGAGTTCCAGTGTAACGGTTTGATGTCTGATATATGAGGAGTTTAGGAGCTTCTCCAGGTTTCTGTAAGTACCAGTGTAAGTAACTACCACCATACACTGAACTGCTGGTTTTACAGTTTATTCTGACTTCTTGTCCTGGTTGAGCTGCTGTTATTGACGGACTCTGAGTTACAGTGATCTGTCCTCTACACTCTGAAAGAAAGGAAAAATGGCAAGAATTAAAATAATGTTTTACGTTTTAAAATAATTAATTTTCTTTATGAAAGCTTTGTTACAAAGCCTGAGCAAACAGCGTGAGAGTCCAGATGAAGATGATGATCTTGTTCATTGTTGTTTTGTCTTGTGTGATGATGAAGATTCTGTTCTATTCTGCTCTCAGTCATGAAGTGATAATAAGCTCACAGCACTATAAACACTCTCATGCAAAGTGTCTCTCTATGTAAATGCTCTTCATACACAGAACAGGCAGCTGTCAGTCTCAGACCTCAGATGAATTTCTTCATGCACGTTCATGTTCTGCAAAACATTACAAGCTTTAATACTTAATGATGAATGTGAACTATAGAAATCAGACAGACACTCTCTACAATGAATGTTTGATTATTTTACTAGGTTGATAAAAGACCTAATAATATTAAAGATCATCTGCTTAAAAAAAAAAAATGTGTAGAATATGTATCCTATTTATATTCATACATGTGAACCAGTTTGACACGAAACTGAAAACTGAGATGATATTCCTATTTATCTTTTATAATGAATTATTGTGTGTGCAGTTCCATTAAAAAAATGTTTTGCTCTCTTATCAATCCTTCAGTAATGTGGTCTGATTTGAAGAGTTAAATATTCAGATTTTGAGGTGTTTAATTGTTTGTAGGAGATTTATTAGATTAATATTAAACTGATTAATATTACAGAAGTCAAAATAAAAGCACATATTGGTGAAATGTTATTTAAATATATAGATTCGAAACTTAAAAAAGTCAAAACCATACTGGTTTTCTTTGCTCATGAGTGCAGTTTTTTCTTCTGAATCATAAAGGGATATTTGTGGCTGTCCTGTAGGTTGTTTGTTCACATTGTGCTTGAATTTAAGATTAACTAAGATTCATAATGTGGGATGCTTTTAGGAACATTTTAGTGCATATGGATGGTTTTATAAATCGTTTGTAGGGACATTTTAGAAATCGTGGAACATTAATATTTAGGGTCATTTTACACATACTGTATATTTATAAATAAGGGCCCCAGAACTCAAGCTCATATTTTATAGTCAAATGTCACTCAATGAACCATGAAAACACCTGCAGATGAAGGAAATTATGAAACAAGACTGTGTAGTCAAATTATGAACCTCAAACACCGAAACTTTTTCTAAGTTCACTATTGGTTCTCTGTTTGTTGACTCGGTGTGGTTTTACCGTATCATCAAGCTGCTGTGAGGACGCTGAACATTTGCTGATGGAGCTGCTCTATCCTGAGAGGAACACAATCACTCAAATATGAGTTTGACTCTTTAACTCTTTATTCTCTGAAATGAGTCAGTTGAGTTGGACTAATGGAGAGATGAGGTTTGTTCATATTCATCAGTTCACACTGAGACTCTCAGCAGTTATACTGGCCTTCTGAATGTTTGAATCAACTGTTGACTCTGTGATGAGACACAGTGAATGATTCATTCTGATGTGTGTCCTTCAGTATCAGTCCTTCAGCTGTTACTGAATCACTCAGTTGGCTGTTTTTTTTTATTCTGAATGATGAACTAAACCCATCCATGCTGAAGTTGAGTGTGACAATCAGATGAGAGAATCAGATTAGCCAGACAATAAGTTACTGGCGAGATTTGATCATGAGTCAGGGGCGTAGCATCTGGGTATGCAGGGTATGCACGTGCATATGGGACCGGCTGATTGGGGGCCTGCAGAGGGGGACTTTTTAATTAAAACGAGGGAACAAATTCTTAATTTGTGGCCTAAATAAATAGATAAATATATTGTCTGCATGTTATTTGCAGGGCTCGGTAATTTCTTGTGTGCATTTGTTTTATTGCAGTCATAGAACTGTGTCATTTTTTTAAACTACATGCAAATGCTGCATTGCCATGGCCAAAAAATATAATAATTAAAAAACACCTGTGTGAGGTTGGTAGCTAGCTAGTTGAAAAGACTGTATCACAACTAGCTTCAGCGACACCTCCACCATTTTAATTCTCTTTCTTTCATTTTAATTCTCTTTTATCGAAAGACTATCGAAAGTAGCCATTCTTTCCATTGAGAACACACAAAGCCTTAAATTAAACACCAACGACATTGTGGATGAATTTGCCAAAAGAAAGGCCTGGAGAATTAAATTAAATTAAATTAAATTAATTACAACTAAAATTAGTGAGCATTTTCTTTTTCCCTTTCTTTCTTTCTTTCTTTCTTTCTTGCTTTCTTTATTTATTTATTTCTGTTTTTTTTTAGTTTTAGGCAGCTGTGCCAAGATTGTGTTTGCATTAAGTAATTTAGTAAATATGGCAGTGTTTTAGTGCCATAATATTTTTAGAATAAAATCAAAAATAAGAGATTGAGAACGTTGTGTTATATCGCGCGAATAAAGTTAATCAATGTGAAAATTCCACCTACTCATGGAAGTACAAACTCATATTACTGCCAAAGACGGAGTTCTGAAGAGTGGAGGACTCAGCATGACAACTCTCTAGAACGGGGATGAGTGCCCAAATAACTGGATTCCCTAAGTCAAAGACTCAAGTAACATCATCCCTGCCCCAGCCAAATCGCTTTTGCCAAAACCCGAGCCACAAACCTCTACAGGCAGGCTCAAAGCTCGCCAACGCCATAGACTAGCTCACCCACCAAGAGTGGAGGTCTCAGCATAACAACTCTCTAGAATGAGAGGAGACCTGGCTACACTCAACACCAGAGGCAGTTAGTGAGGCTCAAGAGCCTACACATTAATACTGCCCAAGCGGAGCTATGCAGAGTCCTAGTAGAGAAACTCTTAAGAGTGGAGGCCTCAGCATGACGACTCTCTAGAACGAGAGGAGACCTGACTACACTCAGCGCTAGGGACAGTTAGTGAGGCTCACAATAGAACCTACATACTAATAGTACTCTCTAAGCGGAGCTCTAGGGAGCGGAGTACACTGCATAATGACTCAAAAAGCTAGAGTACTGAGCTAGGAGTACTAACCATGCTCCTAAGTGCCGAACAGAGCTCTAGGGAGCAAACACGCAGCTCAGCAGGATGACTCTCTTAAACGAGAGGAAACCTAACAACGCTCAACCCTGGTAGGGGAGCTCTTAAGAGTGGAGGTCTCAGCATAACGACTCCCTAAAGCGAGAGGAGACCTAGCTACATTCAACGCCAGAGGCAGTTAGTGAGTCTCAAAAAGAAAGAGCCCACAACTCATATTACTGCCAAAGACAGAGCTCCGAAGAGCGGAGGCT
>NW_015544339.1:24695-25069 GCF_001515605.1 Sinocyclocheilus anshuiensis | reverse complement strand
GCTCCCTTTCGAAAGGGAACTCCACGCTGCGTCCTCTAGAGGGCGCTAGAGGAACGGTCCACCCACGCCGCCATGCTGAGGGATGAGTGCCCAAAAACTGGATTCCTTAAGTCAAGGACTCAAGGAACACCATCCCTGCCCCAGCCAAATCGCTTTTGCCAGGACCCGAGCCACAAACCTCTACAGGCAGGCTCAAAGCTCGCCAGCGTCGTAGACTAGCTCACCTACCAAAGTACGGAACCCTAAGAGTGGAGGTCTCAGCATAACGGCTCTCTAGAATGAGAGGAGACCTGGCTATGCCAGATGCCAGAGGCAGTTAGTGAGGCTCAAGAGCCTACACATTAATACTGCCTAAGCGGAGCTATGAAGGCTTC
>NW_015544339.1:23293-24575 GCF_001515605.1 Sinocyclocheilus anshuiensis | reverse complement strand
CAGCAGGATGACTCTCTTAAACGAGAGGAAACCTAACAACGCTCGACCCTGGTAGGGGAGCTCTTAAGAGTGGAGGTCTCAGCATAACGACTCCCTAAAGCAAGAGGAGACCTAGCTACACTCAACGCCAGAGGCAGTTAGCGTGGCTCCAAAAGAAAGAGCCTACAAACTCATACTACTGCCAGAGATGGAGTTCTGAAGAGTGGAGGCTTCAGCAGTAAGACTCTCTTAAACGGGAGGAAGCCTAGCAACACTCAACCCTAGTTGAGGAGCTCTTAAGAGTGGAGGTCTCAGCATAACGACTCTCTAGAACGAGAGGAGACCTGACTACACTCAATGCTATAAACAGTTAGTGAGGCTCACGATAGAGCCTACATACTAATAGTACTGTCTAAGCGGAGCTCTAGGGAGCGGAGTACACTGCATAACGACTCAAAAAGCTAGAGTACTGAGCTAGGAGTACTAACCATGCTCCTAAGTGCGAAACAGAGCTCTAGGGAGCAAGCACTCAGCATAACAACCCTCTAAAGCGAGGGGAGTGCAATCATCCACCCTTATGGATCAGCGTACTCAGTACAAAGACCCTCAGGTGAGGGGAGTACTCGAAAGCTCGACCTGAAGAGCGACTTATCAAGAATGCCCACAAGAGCCTAACAACCTAACAGCCACAGAGCTCTGTTGAGAGAACACTAGGAACTGGGATCTCAGCATAGCGACCCTCAAAGGGAGGGGAGATACCAGGCTTAAGAACAGCTGGTCAGGGAAGCTCACAGAGAGCCTCACAACCTGAAATAACTGCAAAACAAAAATACTAGGGAGCAGAGTGCTCAGCATAACTCTCTAGGCGAGAGGAGCAGAAACTATGCTCAACCTAAATGCACGTACCTGGGCTGAGAGGATGAGGAGGCTCAGAGGAGGCTCAAACAAGAGCCTAACAACTCAAAAAACTTGCTATTACACCAAGTCAGGAGCATCCTTCACCAATAATGTAGATATCCCACATTATACACAGTTCCTATTTTGTAAAATAAATAGAACCAAAAAGGAATTCTGAAAGAGAAAGCATTCTTCGCCAGATTCCTTCCATGCCCCGCCTACAATCCCCGTGATCGGTCTGATTAACTGCCTCGGCAGCCGCGAGACAATTCTCAAAGAGAATCAGGCATACAGGCATTCTCAACACGATCACATCTCGCAGCATGGCTATATCTCCGTCGAGAGCCAAACACACACTGTTCAAACACTAAATTCTCTCAAGAATCAGGCAAGAACAGAAACCGCC
>NW_015544339.1:19722-22906 GCF_001515605.1 Sinocyclocheilus anshuiensis | reverse complement strand
AACCAAAAAGGAATTCTGAAAGAGAAAGCACTCCTCGTCAGATTCCTTCCATGTCCCGCCTACAATCCCCGTGATCGGTCTGATTAATTGCCTCAGCAGCCGTCAGACCCGAAACGTGGGTGAGAGGCACTCAATTCTCAAAGAGAATCAGGCATACAGGCATTCTCAACACGATCACATCTCGCAGCATGGCTATATCTCCGTCGAGAGCCAAACACACACTGTTCAAACACTAAATTCTCTCAAGAATCAGGCAAGAACAGAAACCGCCGTGAATGCATCGCATTAAGCTTGTTCAACTCCCTCGAGAGGCGAACGCGCTCATGCAAACGCTGACAAAAACTCGAGTACAGACCTCTGCTCTAGTAGTTCCACGAATGCAAACAGTGAGCGCATCCTTATCTCTCGTGAGTCAAATGCATGTGCTTCCGTACACAAGGCTTGAAGACAAAGAAGAGGATGATGTTTTCCGCAGGTGCTCTTTTATACCCGCACTCGCTTTATTGTTTAAGTCATAGGCTGCCGCCTGCCAATGTCAAGTTCATTGTCGTTTTTTTCATTCATGCTTAAGACACCGGTCACGCTGGAGGCGTTGCCTTAGCGCCCTCTAGAAGACGCAGCGTGGAGTTCCCTTTCGAAAGGGAACTGACTGATTTATGAAAATAATAAAACAATGTTGGCAAAGTTATATTGCTGGTGTTTCTGAGGTAAATGTTATCTTACAACTGTTATGACTATTCACAGGCTGTTTTATTGATGATTTTCGAAACACTGATTGATCGACCGATTAGCCTACGTGACGTTCATTTAAGTTGTTCTGATTTTTTTTTACATGTCTTCTGATATTCACTCATTTTTATCTAGTGCTGGAACGAATAGAAAAAAATAGATGATTGATTCACGTGCCGCAGACCACGTGTAACCACACCAGCCCAGGACCTCCACATCCAGAGACAGATTTGTGAACAATATTTGAGAGAAATAGGCCTTTTGTGCACATAGAAAAAGTCTTAGATCTTTGAGTTCAGCTCATGAAAAATGGGGGCAAAAACAAAAGTGTTGCGTTTATAATTTTGTTCAGTGTATTTTTCTTGTACATTTTTTTTTTCTGCAACAGAAAATATATCTGTCCACTCCAATGGATGTCATGCGCCAAATGGTATATTAAACGTATTAGGCCTATATATTGATTCCGCCTTATTTTGTATGTTTTATCAAAATTTTGATATAATTTGCACTTGAATAGTTTTATTAAACAGCAATATTAAATAGTCTTCAGATTGTATAATTTATTTCAATGCTTACAGTCTATATTTATTTATTAGGTCATAGTTTGAGTGTGTGTTGGGAGGGTGTGTGTGCTTTTGTGTGTGTGTGTGTGTGTGTGTTGTGTGTGCATGTGTGTGTTTGTGCTCACGTATTATACTGTTTTTTTAATTGTTTTAAATAACAGTTGGCCATTTTTAAATTAATAAAATGAGTTTCGAGACATAAAATATTATGTTTTTCAAATGTCCTTGCTATTGTTGTTCTTATTTAATGTTCCAAGACTTCTGATGCAAAAGTCTCTAAAAGCCACATCTGTCAAATATGAACTAACAATATTGAGTGAATGCTCTCTGCACATAATATATGTTCATTAAATACTTACTAATTTCAAACCAGCTAAATACCAGCCTCAACCCATTCAGAAGTACAGTACTTAGATAGAAACCTATACATAGCCTAAGGTGTCTGATAAAAATGTTAATTTTGATGAAAAATGTCAGACGGACATCTTAAGCCTTCTTATATGTGTATTCATACCTTTTGCACTTAGTAAATGTTTTTTTCAGACCAAACAATGAGTTCTATTTAATCACTTTTTATACCACCCGCTGTATACTGTTGATGCATGGTGTCACTGCAGTGGGCAGATATGTAAAATAATGTCAAAATAAAACAGATTGGAGAAAAAAAACAAAAAAAACAAAAAACAAACAAAAAAAAACAACAAAAAAAAAAAACAAAAAAAAAAAAAAAAATATATATATATATATATATTGGCATTATTTTTCAGTTGTTTAAAAGTAAAAACAAACACTAAAAAAATATTACTTTATAATTGAATAATTCATGCACAAAATGGTTTAATCCATCTGTAAATATTTTGATGTTGATGAAATTTGTTCATTTTTTGGTCTTAATTGTTGAAGAAACAGCTGCCCATATATTTTGTGATTTTAATATAACCAATACATTTTGGGTTGATTTAAGTTCTTATATTTTTAACTCTACTAATGTGACCCACAGTTTTATCCTTAAATATATGTTTTTTTTATTACGATAACACAAAATCGTTATCTCTTGAATATGGTATTCATTTCATTTTATGTGCAAAATGTTTCATCCACAAGCACAAGTGGCTTAAATCTCCTTTATGTTTTCTTCTTTTTCTTGTGGAATTTAACTATTTTTTTAATTCCTCTGAATTCTAAAAAAACTGCATTATGATGAATTATTCAAAGATATTTAACCTTGTCAGTGTGCTTTTTTCCCTGTGTATATAATCTCATATGATGAACGCAAACCCATGATATTTTTTTTTCATCATTATGATTTGTTATTGTTAGATACAACCATCTTTCCCTGGTTTTATATGTAATTATAAGTTCAGCAATAATAATAAAAAAAGATGTGAGTGACAGGTGCACTAACACCTCATAGCAGCACTAACTCAACAACCCTACCTAGTACGGTTTTCCTCAGCACAAAGGAGACGTCGGGCGGCTGCTGGAAGATCACACCCTTGGAGAAGACTGTTGATTTTATACTGGAAAAATGTAAGTATTACTCCTTAAAAATAAAGATTACCCCAGAATGAATTGCATTGCTAGCCCACCCCAACACTTAAGCACAATAATAATGATAAATGCTGACCAATACTTACATTACTTTTTAGTTGTTTTTTTTTACTGAAAAAGATGTTTTAGTAAAACAAGCAAAATGTCATTTGTTTTGTCATATTACATAGCTATTCTATGCATGAATATACACTTAGAACACCTACTCATTCTCTTCAGAAATACAAGATTCTAACTGTAATGATGCTATTTGTGTGTGATTTATTTTATATGAGCAGCTGCAGTATCTCTCAGCTGTATCAGTGCAGTCACTGTGACTCTGACTGACGGAGGTTTTTGTA
>NW_015544339.1:9220-12459 GCF_001515605.1 Sinocyclocheilus anshuiensis | reverse complement strand
CTACCTAGTACGGTTTTCCTCAGCACAAAGGAGACGTCGGGCGGCTGCTGGAAGATCACACCCTTGGAGAAGACTGTTGACTGGAAACTGGAAAAATGTAAGTATTACTCCTTAAAAATAAAGATTACCCCAGAATGAATTGCATTGACCCCAACACTAAGTGGGTACTTATTGAAATTAAGTAGCTACTCAGTGAGTATGTGATTTCAGATGCAGACATATTTTCTCCAGACAATCTCAAATCTAGTAAGTGACATTATATTATATTATGATTGTATTTCCTTAGTACATCATATAAATAAATAGTCTGTGAAATGTTTGAAACACTGTGTAATTGTGTTGTTTGTGATCCTCTCGTCAGCAGCTGCAGTGTCTCTCAGCTGTATCAGTGCAGTCACTGTGACTCTGACTGACGGAGGTTTTTGTATGACTCTTTATCACTGTGTGAACACATCGTAAATCAGTGAAGAGAAGACTAAATGATTTCACACAACGCGATGTTTATTAGAAACCTCATGATCGACTATTTTATTTATGATCTTGTCAATGACAGCAGCCCAAATTCCAGGGAATTACAGTCTTTTTGTGTGTTTTGCTGTAGCTATTGCTGATTTATTTTCAGTTAGATACCATGCTAGTCAGCAGCGCGATTAAAGGGGTCATATGATGTTGCTCAAACATCAACATCAAATTTTGTTGCTCAAGCACTATAAACACTCTCAGAGCACTGAAGCATGTGCTGACAATGCAAAGACTTACAACAGCTTGTGCTGCTACTGTAACATACTCATATACACTAGAATAACATAAAATATCATTTCAGTATTAACTTTAGTAATGTTATTTTTAGTAACTCTTTTAGAATCCAGGAACAGTTGAAGGGTAAATGGTTATTCAGGGCTTCCAAAACACGAATTCAGTTTTCACTGAATAATCACATTTTAACTAATCAGTTAACACATTCATTAAAGTGCCCAATGAATCTTCTATCTCAAGATCATCTTCACTGCTACACTTCCATCAGGGATCTCAATACCTGCTCCTGGAGAGCTACATTACTGCAGACTTCAGTTCAAACCCTGATCAAACACACCTGCCTGTAATTGTCAATTAACCCTCAACACCCTGATTAGCTGGTTCAGGTGTGTTTGATTGGGGTTGGAGCTGAAATCTTCAGGGTAGCTCTCCAGGAGCAGAGGATGATGCGATGCTCTGCCCTCTATGTGTATGATGCTGCTCCCATTAAGCGCTGTTAGAAGTGAATTAATTAATTCAGCATTTCAACACTTTCGTAAGGATGCGTTAAATTCAACTAAGTGGTTAAATAAAGAATGTATTGATCTTGTGAATCAGCGAATTTTACTATACCAATATTTTTTAATTGGCCGTTAAAGTTTTATATGGGAATATTACACAACCCACTGATCCTTTAACAATGCATTTGCAAAAACGCACACCTTTTGGACCAATTTTGCAGCATGATTTCTCGACTGCCACAAATACTAATTTTGTGCACTTTTTACTATTCCAATATTTTAAACTGGCCTTTGAACTTAGCTTTATTGCATGGCAAAAAAAAAAAACATAAAATAAAATAAAAAATAAAAAAAGCATTACTTTGCCAAAGCACTAACAGAACCCATTGATCTAATGGTGTGGTTGAGCGCTCCAAATGCAAACTTTGCCTGCAACAATCCGGCAGCAATTGACAGCGCTCTGATCCAATGGCATACAGGCATCATCAGATTGGCAGTACTCTAGCCTAATGATGTTGAGGGATCCAGTGGGGGTGGCAATCATATTTCAGGTTGGCCGTGCCACTCTTGGGGTATTTCTCAAATGGAAGGCTGGATATCTCGGCTGCCACGTCATCAAATGTCGCTGAAGGCCATCTCAATCGCAAGGATCCTTGGAAGGCAGCCTTCATTTTGCTTCCTTCATTCAGCTGAATTTGAAGGATGCATGGTATGTATCCTCCGTGACCTTCAATCACCCACAATCCTTTGTACCCATTCCCTTTCACGAAAATAAACTGACAAAAAACGATTCAGTACTGAGCTTGTCTGAATTTATTATGAAATGTAAGACAAAAAATAATGTTTTCAGACATGAAAGCATATATGTTATTTTTTTAGTTTTGGTGTAAATTACTCACTAAATGCTAAACTGACAATAATGTAAGCCAATGGGAGACTAGACGGCTGTGATTCATTGTATTGCATTAATAGAAAGTAATAATATAATGATTTGTAATACAAAGTATTTTTCCAAAACAAAGTTTTATTAGTATTTTCGTGCCGTGGCGTTGAGGGCGGGAACATATGTGACGTAGACACGTGCACTTACTAGTCACATTCTAGCGTTTAATGCCGAGGAGGACTCTAGCCTACAAGACTCTGAAGGACTGAGCTAGGAAGGACGCGGCCTCGGTAGGATGCAGCCTTCCGTTTGAGAAGCACCCTTTATCACAACCCTGCTAAATGTAGTGCCTGTACGAGTGCTCATTGGCGCTCCCTCCTGCTGGTGGTGCCCTATAGACAGGGCTGTACGTTAACTTTTAACAGAGGTTGAAAGTTTTGTAGCACAGGCCAAAAAGTTGTAGCACAAGTATAAAATGTCTGTTATCATGTCTGAAAACAAACACAAGTAATGGAGTTCGTCACTTAAACAGGCACTGATGTTCCATACAAAGCACAAAAAATACAAACCATCACAAAAATTGTTTTTAGACAAAGTTTTCTTCATTTGCTGAAAATGGAAGAGTGCAGAAACATAACACCTCTTACACCTTAACAAAATATAAAATAAAAAAGAGTGGCAGACATTTGGGCAAAAAAATCTTTGTCATTATTTCATCTTTGTTATTAGAAAATAAGAACAAAGATATAAATTACAAATACATATAATATACAAATAAAACAAATAGTGCTTTATTTTTCCAGGTACAGTATTTACTAGCTTTTGCTTGTGTATCTCCTAAGGGTGATTGCAACATGGGATGATGTTGCATCAGGTCTAAGGTTTTGCCTTAAATAAGTTACCTCTATCAACACCAAATCTTCTTCCTGCAAACAGAAAAGAAAAATGTAATGTTCTACTGATAGAATTCTAGGCTGTAGGGTGTCACGATGCACACACACGAGGAACGAGGAGATGCTGGAGAATACTTTACCAAGACTTTATTTACAGGAACCAAGGGAGACGAACTCAGGAAGACGTTTAACAGCGGACAGAGAACT
>NW_015544339.1:0-1769 GCF_001515605.1 Sinocyclocheilus anshuiensis | reverse complement strand
TTGCCTGATGTCTCTTCTGTCTCATCTTTAGCTCACAGTCTACAGCAGTTTTTGCATACAGAGGGTGTTTTGCATGAGCAGCACAAGCTTCACTGCTCTGCATGTGTTTATATCTCTATGAACTGAACATGACATGATCAAGAGCTCTTCTTCATCAACCAACAAACAGGACTTTCAGCATCATCTTTGTCTGGACTCTGGCAATGTTTTTTTAAGGTTTGCAAAATTAGTTATGTTTGTATTTTCCAAAGAGAAATGACTGTGTGAGAATATTTGACTTCTGATGTTCTTCACTTGACAGAATCCAGGTGACAGGTGACAGTGACTCAAACTCCCTCACAGCTGCTCGCTCAAACAGGACAACAAGTCAAAATACAACTAGCACAGTGATAAAGAGTCGTACAAAAACCTCCGTCAGTCAGAGTCACAGTGACTGCACTGATACAGCTGAGAGATCCTGCAGCTGCTGATGAGAGGATGACAAACAATACAACTTGGTGTAGCAACGTTTGAAGATACTTTACATTTCTAAATATAGATTTATAATTATTTTTTTTAATTAGTATTACAGCTGTGTTATTTCAAATCATAGAAATATTGCCATACTGATTTGTGAGTCTTTATGATTATTATTTTTTTTTCCCAATAGAGCTTCATCATGGATGAATGTAGTTAATTTAACATTGTCAATCAATAAACAATCCACTGAAAGTTGCAGATTCTTGGACAGAGAAACAGCAGTCAGAGTGATTCTTTTCTCATCAGCAAAATCATCCTCTCATCAGCACCTGCAGTGTCTCTCAGCTGTATCAGTGCACTGAAGGACACACATCAGAATGAATCATTCACTGTGTCTCATCACAGAGTCAACAGTTGATTCAAACATTCAGAAGGTCAGTATAACTGCTGAGAGTCTCAGTGTGAACTGATGAATATGAACAAACCTCATCTCTCCATTAGTCCAACTCAACTGACTCATTTCAGAGAATAAAGAGTTAAAGAGTCAAACTCATATTTGAGTGATTCTGTTTCTCTCAGAATAGAGCAGCTCCATCAGCAGATGTTCAGCATCCTCACAGCGGCTTGATGATACAGTAAAACTCAAAACACGCCTGAAGAACAATCAAGACATACTGTAGATATCAAAGACATGAAGACAAATATCTTTTTTGATTATCAGTGCTGAATAAAAGCGGACATGCAGTCGTGTCTGATGTTGTTGTGAAAAGCAGAGTAGATGTCAGATGAGAGAGAGTAAGACAAATATCTTTTTTGATTATCAGTGCTGAATAAAAGCAGACATGCAGTCGTGTCTGATGTTGTTGTGAAAAGCAGATCAGATGACAGATGAGAGAGAGTAAAGCTCAGTGTGGAGAATGTTGGTCTCCATGTGAGACATCAGTGAGAAGCCAGAGGAGAGAGTGAGTGGATCTGCTCTGAACACTGATCTCTCCTCACTTCTCCTCACAGCTCACTGAGAGCCTCATGAGAGAGTCAGGCTGCTGCAGCTGTTCAGACCGTCCTTCTGTCCTGAGACCTGATGTTCCCCAACACCTTCAGCTCCGGCTCCAGTCTGAAGGGAAGCTTGTGTTTGTCTCTCACATCAGTGCTGCTGATCTTTCTGGAAATCTCTTCATGCTCACTGTAGGAGAGATGAAGCCTGACAATCAGAGAACAAATTGTAACCCAGATTACTAGAAACCCTGTTGCTGAAAAAAAAAACGACAACATTCATGATTGTGCAAAACAGTATTCTATTTTGTTAATAT
>NW_015544338.1:0-779 GCF_001515605.1 Sinocyclocheilus anshuiensis | reverse complement strand
TAATAATTTATGCCTGATGAAGGTCAGTGGACCGAAACTTTGCTTCTGCTTATAACAATAAATTGCAATATTTATCAAGTAGTGATAGTGTGCGGGATTGCATCTTTTTATATTTTGGAAAATTGGATTTTCCTACGCACCTATCATTTTTTCAGGTGTGCTGAGTTTGTGTTGATTGAAAACTAATAATTAGAAAAGCAGTGCACCTCATTCATGGAAAGTTTCAGGGACGTATAATTTATAAAATTACATCAAATTGATCAAAAGTTTGTAATACAATTGTCTACTTTCCGCTGTTATATCAGGGTTCATTGTTTAACAAGTTAATGAAGATTTACTGTTTTTACTTTTGTTGCAGAGTTGAAGGAAGATAATGAGGAGAAAGAAGAATTGAGTGAAGTTGAGGAGAAAAATCATGTCAAAAGTGGAGAAAAACCCAAACAGAAAGATTTAAATAAAAAAAGAGCCAAGAAATATTTCACCTGCACTCAGTGTGGAAAGAACTGTTCACTTGTGATCAGTGCGGGAAGAGTTTCACATACTCATCACACCTTAAGACGCACATGAACATCCACACTAGAGAGAAACTGTACACATGTGATCAATGTGGAAAAAGTTTTTCACACTTATCACACCTTAAGAGACACATGAACATCCACACTGGAGAGAAACCACACACATGTGATCAATGCAGCAAAACATTTTTGAGGGCTTCAGTCCTGAAGAAACACTTCAGAGTTCATACAAAGGAGAAGACACATTCATGTTATTTGTGTGGA
>NW_015544337.1:0-508 GCF_001515605.1 Sinocyclocheilus anshuiensis | reverse complement strand
GCAGGGCCTGCAGGATTTCTTCCGAGGGTACGCACAGTTTTTTTTGTTTTTTTTTGGGAGGACCAAATGATCAGTGAGAGCTCAACAAAATGTCAGTGAGAGCAGAACGAATGTGTCATGTTTTAAACTCAACAAAATGGTAAAATACATCTATCAAGAGCATGCTCACAGATAAAAACAACAGAGAACAAAACAGCGTTGGATGAAGCGCACTAGAGCCCTGCACGGGCCTCAAATATAGGCCCTATAGCCCGGCCTTGTCCGACAGCTCATCAGAATTCTCGGCCCGAGCCCATCTTTTTTTCCCCTTCTCCCAAAACAGCTTATGCTACTGTTTCGGCTATTAAAATAGTTCAGTTTTGTGTATAATGGAAAAGTGATTATATTTCGTTTCTTTTTTTTATAAAGTTAATTTAGAAAAACGTTTGGAGCATTTTTTGTTCGTTAAATGTGTTTTTTTTTGTTTTTTTTTAAAGTAACGACCAAGCGGCCAGCGGCAGACAGTGAG
>NW_015544336.1:0-524 GCF_001515605.1 Sinocyclocheilus anshuiensis | reverse complement strand
ACCAAATGACCGCGCAGCGACCTGCACAAGCACAGACATGCCTGTAAAAAAGAGAGAGTGAATAAGCTTGCAGAGAATAAAATCTACGCCCCGAGCGCCACAAGTGCATAAAACAAAATAATACTTATAATGGTGTAAGCTGATGAAGTGATGAAGACGAAATGCCGAAGAAGACTAGCAGCCTTGTTTCCGACAGCAGGCCCAGAGAGTAATTTTTGTAGGTTCATGTGAGCGTACAGGCGAAATACTTTGTTGCAACGCTGACGCAACAGCTCGGAAAGTACTCGGAATGACAGCGGACGTGAACTAAAAGCTCCGCCAATGTTTCACATCCTCCGCCGAGAAAACTCCAACACCTGTATGTATGCAACACTACCAAACGACCGCAAACATTCACCGCGACGCCAGAGCAATGCCAACGATCTAGTGTGCATTTGAGAGGAATGTCAAACTCGCAATCGTTCACAGGAGACAGACTTGACTATTGGCGCTTTTCCACTGCGTGGTACGACTCGGCTCGGTAC
>NW_015544335.1:0-538 GCF_001515605.1 Sinocyclocheilus anshuiensis | reverse complement strand
GCTTCCTGGAGCCCCCCTGTTAGCTATACATAATAAAACTTGTTTATACAGCAACATCACCAATACCATTTAGCATGTGTGTGCTATCAATTTTACACCTTTCAATACTTCAATCAGGGCCAACAGCAGGCATATCCTGCAGGTGTGTGTGTAATTTTCTTTGAATCTTTCAACAATTTAAACGCTACTCTGTTTGATTAGCAAATTAAAGTGATACAAAACCACACATTTCAGCAGTTCTGCTGTGTGGTTATAAGGTTTAAGATGGAGGAGCTTGCCTTTGCAATATGTGGTAAGTGAGACAGATCAAAAAATCATGTATAAACATATGATTCCCTAATCAAACACACCTGATTCAACTTACCAGCTTCTTAAGCTGTGCTCCACTTCACTTTTAGGCACACACTGTACTTATTCACTCGCCTACTGCTTTTCCCCTACTATATAGTAGAGAAGTAGGCGGTTTCGGACGCAGCCAGAGTCAACCTACTCCGAGTTGATTGAACTAACTCAATTCAGCTGTTCTGAAACCGAAAAC
>NW_015544334.1:721180-732450 GCF_001515605.1 Sinocyclocheilus anshuiensis | reverse complement strand
ATTCATTTAAAGCAAAAAGTCTACTGAACCTTTAGTGTCCTCGTCAATATATTAGCAGCGCGCTGTATACTTACCTCGGACTTGTGAGCGTCAGCCTGGGATGTTTCTAGCATGGCTCTCCGCTCTCTCAGCAGGGTCTGCTTCTCCACCAGGTCGTGGATCTGCTTCTCCACGGCCTCCAGCTCGAGCTGCATTCAGAACGTGTCCTCACCTGCACTCAAAGGTAGACACACATCCGCCATTAAAGCAAGTAACAGTGAATAGTGTATTAGTAATGCAAGCGAGATTAGCGGCAACCACGCTGGCGATGCTAGCGGGCTATATGCTAATAGCGGACTCGGGAAGTCAAAAATAGAACTAGTGATAACAAGGCGCTCTGATTGTTTTTGTTGTAGAATACGATAGGGGATATATTCACACGTTATAGAAACGAAAATGATGGTGTATAAAATTGATTTTAAGATAAAAAATTAGACGACAAAGAATTAACTTGACGGAGCTCAAACTCAAAACACACGGCAGCAACACTCCAAAGAGAAAGGAAAAATTGAAATCGCATCATATGACCCCTTTAATTAAGGCTGCATTTATTTTATCAAAAATACAGTTAATAATAATGATGATAATAATAGTAATAATAATAATAAATGAAATTACTCTTTTCTATGTCAATATATTAAAATGTAATTTATACCTGTAATAGCAAAGCTGAATTTTCAGCATCATTACTCCAGTCTTCAGTGTCACATTATCTTTCAGAAATCATTCTAATATGACGATTTGAAGCTCAAGAAACATGTATTATTATTATAAATGTTAAAAACCGTTGTGCTGCTTAATATTTTTGTGGAAACATTGGTACATTTGATAAATACAAAGTTCAAAAGAGCAGCATTATAAATCTTTTGTAACATTATAAATGTGTTTGCTGTCATGTTTGATCAATTTAATGTGTCCTCGACAAATAAATGTATTAACTTCTTAAAAAAACAAAAACTTTACTGACCCCAAACTTTTGAAAGGTAGTATATTTATAACATTTAAAAGACATTAATGGTCAACATAACTTTTTTTTTTTTTTTTTTTACTCTTCTTGAGTTTCCCATTTACACTCATTTATATCGGTCACAGATAATTATGTTGGCCTATATTTGATGCTTTTCAGCCCTTTTTTATACGTTGTATAATGTGAATGTGATTGACGTTGTTATATATTTCTCAATTTGAAAAGGATGAATGAATAATTGGATATATCCATTTGTCACTGACTGTATAGCATTACCTCTGGATGATTAATTGTGGTGGTTTGGATGTTCTATGGTCTAGTATGAAAACAGTCCAGTGACTGCTTAGTGATGCATTTCTCCAGCAAATGTCATGGGCCTGTAGCTCCACTGTCACACTATTAGGGTAACGTCATTATGCACACGGCCTGTCTCATCCTGAAAAGAACAGAATAATTCTTGCCCAAAATTGACACAAATTGTTTAGCATCATTTTTTTCACTGCTTGCAATGGCGGTGAACCAATCATTTTGCCACGCTTCAGGTATCCCAGATAAATTAATAGTCTTTTGAGTGTTTGCAGCAGCAAGCCTGGTGAATAACACATGAGCTTGGTGCATTTGTGTGCACTTGGCAAAGACAGAAGCGTTCACGTGGAGGCCACACCTGCTCCGGAGTGACGTGACACGACGGACACGGTCTATTCCCAGCTGACCGTCACTGTGACCGTGACCTACAATGATCCTGCAGCTCCGCTTGACGTTCCAATGATTGAGTGGCACAACACTCGGACGCTGGCTTCTTTTGCCTCCATCTCACATGTCTGACTCTGCCAGTCTGGATGCTTGCCTAGAGCTTCTGCGCAAATGAGACGTAGTGATGTACTGACAGCTCTGCAGATGAAGTCATGGGTGAATTTGTCCACTTTGATGGAAGTGTCCACGCTTGTCTGATGGGCAAAATAACTTCGCCCTGTCTGATCTTGTACAGTGACAGCAGGACAGCCAGTGATTTTAAACAGTCATTTCTAAAAGGATTGCAATAGGCTAATACTTTTTTTCTTCTGCAAGGATCCTGCATTTCCCATTCTGTGTATTCAGATAGTGAACTGTATTTTTGCATTTTACATTCCTTTGACATGATCCCTAACTTTCTGGAGACCCTAATATTGCTGGGCTTGTCAGTTATTATAAATATACCCTAGTGTCCAACAGTGTCAGCCTTAGTCTGATGCACATTGTGACACAAGATGCTAAAAAATGTCTTTGGAAACTGTCCGAGTTTTATTTGAGGCACTTACCAGTAACTAAACTAAATATCCATGAACAGAATAGTATATTCAGCTTTGTTTTCGGAGCAGTGTTGTTATTGTTAACTAAAAGTATTAAAAACTGTATTTTTTATAGTTGAAGTTAAGCTGTAATAAAATATAGCTGAAATAAGTTAGTTGAATTACTAAACTTACTAAAACTAAAACTGAAATATTAAAACTATAGAAATTGTGACAAATGACAAAAAGAATGACAACAAATGTCAGAAGTACACAAAATTACTAAAAGTAAAATAAAAATATAAAAATAAAAGTTCAAAATATAAAATATAAAAATAATTCAAAATAATAAATATATGCTATAAAATTATATAAATACTAAAATAATGCTGTTTTGTCTGAATGATCAGAATAATAACAATTACTTTTTTTTCTGTACAATCGCAGGGACTGCTGCATGATGAATTTCAGATAATCTCACCTCTAAAAATTTATATATATATATATATATATATATATAGCCATTCTTCAGTCTAATACTGAGGACATTTAAGTCAAGGTGAACCACTTTGTTTTTAATTATTTGTCAGCCTCTGGTGAACTGCTCAAAGCTTGAGGTTCCTGATTAACAGTGTTAAATCAAACTCTTCACTTTTATTTTAGAGTATTTTGTGCAGTTACATTGACATTTTAGATTGTTGGGATTGTTAGATTACATTATTTTCTCTGTCCTGCCTCACTGAAGAAAATATCTAAACAAACACCGCTTCAGTTCAGATTCTCACTCTTCTCATTAGTCTGAGACGGTTCTTCAGAGAGTCATCATTTGCTCAACATAATGAATAGGTTAATAAAATAGAATAGTTTAATTATGTTTTACTCCCTCGCTTGTTAATGGTTCCAGAGTAGCTCAATTTAATAATGCGATTCCTGTTATTAATTATCTGTAAGTCAACTTGTTTAAATGGTATTTTACAGTGCCTTGATAAAATTACAGCTAGAGGCAAAGTGGTGATAGACAGACAAAGGCCACGGACAAATTATCATACAACTATTAGCTTGTTTCCAAAGGGTTTTATGTTAATCTTTTAGTGCTTAAGTACCCCGCAATTAACATCAGGAGGAGCTGCCTTCCAGCAAGCCTTGCAAATTGAAGTGCTCAGATAAAGAAGTAGTTATTCAGATGTAAACCAGAAGAACGTCGGGCTATCGTACTGAAGTATACAGGAATTTTTATGTGCGCGAGTGCGCGTGTGATCAAGGAGGTATAACAATATCATTATCTCTCATGGGCTATGACACAAGATGTCTCTTTCAGCCCGCTGCGCTTTTGTAAAGCACTAAAGCAGGACGCTAACTGGCAGATGAATGGCTCTCGTCGCCAGCACCATCTGATGAAGGAACACGTTTACGTATCAGCACTGGTGGCTTGATATGCAAATGTGGCACTTTGAGAGGGCTATAGGGAGATATGGCTCATTGTTAGGGTTTCGCAGCCCTGTGTTCCTTTTATGCTAAACAGAGTCGTACCCATGGCGAGAGAGCGGCACCCATCTTGTAAATCAGCCTCCATCTCTGCTAGCTTAAACCAACAAAGGAGGTCACAGCCCTAAAGGACATGTGTGATTAATAGGCTAATTAGAAGCATTGCTATCTGGTCTGTCTTGTATTTCATTTCTGTTTGGAAAAAAAAAAATCAGTTTCCTATCGTATTATGAATATAACTGATGTAGTTGGGCCACCCAGACAAGCTGTAAATAGCATGCTAGCGTTACTGTAGTTTCTCTGGTGTTAGTTTTAGATTCATCCTCTTGTAGAGACTGCTTCATCTTTACTGGCCTTTTAACAGTTGGAAAAGGTCTGTCTTTTGTTATTGTGGCTACCCATTCTAAACAACTTTATTACACTATATAAACCTTTTGTTAATTGCCTTGGACAGTATTAGCCAAGAAATCAAATGGAAAGGGAACCTGGCAACCTGAACAAATTGCGGTGATCTCATTTGAACGGCACCACGCATACAGTATATTCACATTAATGGCACAATATTTAATTGTTGAAACAGTCTTGTAAGTCAATCTACAGTCACAAAACTAAAATATAAAGTTGGGTACAAGAGGCCACGTCTAAACTCTGCATTTCTGTCATGTGACACTTTGATTAAAAAGGGCCCATGATATATATGAAGGCCATTTGGATTATATTATTATTTATTAATATTTAGAATTAGCTTTTATTTTTTTATTTTAATTTTTAGTATACTTTTCGGTAATTGTATGTGCTTTTGTAATTTTTCATATTTTTTATTTGTATTTATTTGTTTGTTTGTTTGTTTGCTTGCTTGTAGTCATTTTAGTTCTTCCATTTAAACTCATTATATTTCAGTTAGTTGCCTAAGCAACGTTTCTAATTTTTAAGATTTAAAAACTATATTTATATATAGCTTCAATAGCTGTATGTTATAGGTGCTTGCTTCAGATTTCATTTGATTGCTGACACCCTGAAGTGTAAATAAGCATATTATGCATTTATCAGGAAATGTAATTGTCTGGAGGACAACTTGGGGAAAAAGTGGCACAGCTTACTCAGCTCTTCCCTCCTGAATACTAAGACTGAAATGCTGGTTTCATGGGACCATCTGGGATCTTTTTCATGAGCATGAGCATTGAAAGATTAATTTCTCTTCAGACAGGCACCCAGGGTTTCACTTTTTATTTGCTCTCACCCTATATCCACAGTCATTGTGTTAGTGCCCAGATAGAAAAATAAAACACTTGTCTTTATTCTCTTCCCCATGTAAATACGTTAGATATGGTCTGACCAGACCTTTAAACATGATAAACACTTTTGCCTTCAAACCGAATTCCTTTGTGTCAGGCCCCATAACTTATTGTGCATGATTACAAAGCTACCGATATAATAAATTAAGCTGATGGACAGAATTATACCCAGTGCTTCCTGCACTCCCCAGTGACGCATACTAGCTTAGTGCTCCTTGACAGCAGCCTGTGATTTAACACTAGTGAGGAGGCCAAGAGGAAAACAGAAAACATTCACAGGAAAGGTCTGAGACTGGGCTTCCGCCTAGTTTACGAAAGCCTCTCTCATTTGCCATTAAAACCCAGAGCGGAGCATCTGGGAAGATAGGAACGTGTGTTATTTATGCGTTAACAGCGGAGTTTATCATTTCAGTCAAGAGGGAATTGTTTGACACAATAGTCAGTGGAAGAGAAGAAAAAAAGGGATGGCTAACTTGGTCCAGAGTGGTGTCTTGTGCATTGAAACAGATGTGTCTGCTCTTGATGTGAGCATGTCATGGTTAGAGATAAATAGTAAAGCAAAGAGAGTGCAGAACTGGCATGACACTGGCTAATTTATCTCACTGAGAGACAGATTAAAGGCAGGGCCCAGTAAAACAAAGTTGAGCCGCCTTAATCAGGGGACAGACTGCAGGCATTATAAATAATAAATCAGTCTTGGATATTGAGAGGCCTGGGTGTTATTAGAGAGCCTGGCCTTTTAAAGCAACACAAACAAGCCATCAAAAGCTGTGTTTCAACCAGTGAGAGAACTATGGGTCCGTTCCAAAACCTAGTGAGCTGCCTAGCTATCTACATGCCTACATAGCTGATTGCCTTATGGACAGCATGCTAACTGAAATATAACTTTTTAAGTGAGCGATTCCACTCACAATAGATTTCAATAGAGCATTGCTAAGCTAGCTACGCAATACTGTAGCAAACAAGGTACATACAGTAAATACTGGGAGAATTATTACATTCTTTGTGTGTGTGTGTGTGTGTGTGTGTGTGTGTGTGAGAGAGAGAGAGAGATCAGGCTCGCTGCATCGTGTCTGCGTCATCCGGCCCTTTCATTCATGAAAAGTGTGACGTGAGCAGTCTCAGCTCTACCGCCGCCCACTCAGACGATCTGCAGCTCTCTCTCTCTCTCTCTCTATCTCTCTGTCTCTCGGCCGGCAGCTTTCAGCTGTTTCTCGGCTGAAGGAGGATCATGCATGGCAGCGACATCAGCTGTGAGTAATCCACTGCAGTGTAATGTGTCGCGCTTCAACATTCCTCTCTTTCGTTCCTCCTTCCTGTGTGTATGTATTTGTTTCTTTTATTACTTTTATACGTGCTTTCTGATGGTAGAATAGAAAAAGAATAGAGCAAGCTAGTGTTAGAGGCCTTTTTGCTTTTGTCAACTGTGTAATAAATAAAAAGAAAACAAATAGATACAATACAAACAGATTAGAAAAGCTACACTAAAAAAATAAAAAGAAAACAGAATAGAACAAGAACAGAGCAAGCTAGTGTTAGAGGCCTTTTTTGCTTTTGTTAATCAGAAGTCAGAAGTCAGAAAGTCCGAATTATAATTGTATAATAAATAAAAAGAAAACAGATAGAATACAAAAAGATTAGAAAAGCTAGTGTTAGTTTTTTTTTAAGAAAACAAGCAGTTAGTAAATGAATAGAGTGCATGTCTAGAAGGGACAAGTTTTTTTAAGAATAGAATTAGAATAGAGAGTGCTAGAGTTAGAGGGTCAAATAAAGATGGAAGATATGTGTTTCTAGCCGATTCTTGAAGATGGCTAAGGACTCAGCTGCTCGGATTGAGTTGGGCAGATCATTCCACCAGGAGGGAACATTTAATCTAAAAGTCTGTGAAAGTGATTTTGTGCTTCTTTGGGATGGCACAATAAAGCGATGTTAACTTTCAGAATGCAAGCTTCTAGAGGGCACATCACTCTGAAGTAATGCATTTAGGTAAAGGGGTGCAGAGCCAGTGGTGGTTTTGTAGAACAATACATGCAATGCTAATTTAGATTTTTGACAAAAGAAGCAGGAGTTTTAAAATGCTGCCTACTTTAGCAAAAATGTTGGTCATAGGCCGAGCCTATATTTTGTAAAATGCAAATTTACATATTTCTTTCAACTTTTGTTCTTTCCTGCTTAGATTTTGTTTGCTAACCTTCCATTTTGCTAAGATTCTGTCACTTTCCATGCTCAAAGAGTGTTGTGATTGCATGCTCAGTGCACTCTTATGTCTTGATATTACCATATTTGCATATTTGTTTTATCTTATGTTCATATTCATGCTAAGATTTTGCAAACCTTCTGTTTTGCTAAGTTTTTTTACCTTCCAATATGCTATATTTGTCACTAATGAAATAATGTTGTGATAGCATGCTCAGTGCACCCTGACCCTTTAATTTCACCATGTTTACGTATTTATTTAAGCTTATTTGCTTTTATGCTAACATTTTGTTAAACTACACAAAGGTTTTTTTGTCGCTAACATTGCATTATGCTATGCTTTGTACTTTGCATGCTTAAACAATGTTGTGATAGCATGTTCAGTGCACTCTGACCTCTTCATTTTACCATTGTTATTGATGTGCTAAGTATCATTTATGTTGTTGTTTGTGTTAGATAACACTGAGGTTATTTCAGCGAGTTATTTGGCACGCAAATGCCCCGCAGGTCAGATGCAGCATGATTTCAATGCTAAAACACACAGCCGGCTTTTATGTTCCTTTTGCTCCATAGGAGCAGCATCTCTCTTTAACTATGATTAGGGTGAAGTCAGGGGAGAGGAGACAAGATTTAAATTTCTCTGTGTCATTAGTTAGACATGGGGTCATGGCTGGGCCTCTCCCACCATAATTGAATGGCGTGATTTATCTGTAAAGAAGCTAAAATACATATAAATCTCCGGGCTTATCTTTGTTGCAGGATTCCCTCTCTGATGAATGAAAAAAAGAGAGAAAAAAAAGAGAGAAAGAGAAACAAATGCGCTGTGAATAAGTATGAATTATTCATCTCGATGGCCTGTTAAACGTGTATATTTTCTTAAGAAAAGTCAAGGTGTTTCGCGGCTATCTCCCATTTTGCTGATGATGGAGAATGCGAGGTTGACCGCGTGCTCGGAGCCCTAATAAACTTTATTTCTACCTCAGCCATCAACCGCGGGCCCCACGCATAAATAGGCTTTATGTAAATCTGTCAGCACCTGGCCTGCGCCGAGGCTTCTGTGTAGATATTGGCCTGTCTGGAAGTTTATGGCGAAGTTTAAAATCATTCATTAAACTGACCCGGCGGTAAATCCACTTACTGGAAAATTGCCCCTGCTCTTCTATTTGGTTTGTAGATGCGATCATGAGTCAATTTTTAACTTAATTAATTGGCCGTTTCTGTTGACAAGAAATTTATGCAGTAATAATTTGCTGGAAATAGATGCAGAGAGTTGGAAATGAGATATCCATCACCTCCTCGTGTTCCAGCAGCTGCGGCGTGGCTAATATGAAAGTATTTCAGCCACTGACGACCCCGCTGTTTGTGCAGTCAAGATTATATATACCCACGATCCATTGTCTGCCTGAGAGGCGCTCATGGAGGTCTATGATAACAAAGAGTTTGTGATTTATAGCTTGCTGTGAAAGCAGAACTTGATGAGATTAAACAATTTCATAGCACAAGTGTTTCTCAGACCTTCTGATTTGTAGTTGTGAGCTGATAGTAAATCAAGTTTATATATCTGAAAGCCTGCTCAGCAAAGCAGTGCAACTACTGTTTAAGACAGCTACTTTTTATTTAATTTTTATCCAGGGTTTGTCTCCTTTATTTTCGCGCCTGTCAGGGAGGCGCTCACCTTCATAAGTCCTTCTCCCAGGGAGGGGAGGATGCTGGGAGAATGAGGCCTCCTGCTAGCTTTAAAACTGCAGTGACACGTCTTGCTCTTGTGGTCGCCGGTTGTATGTTGTCGAGCGATTCGTAACGTGGTGGAATTTTATTAATAATGACAAAAAGGGTACAGTTGCACAGGATATTATTGAAAAGCGTTTGTTTTCACAATGGCATCATCCCGCTGCCCACGTAACTAATCGATTATCGTCATACTGTAACATTTATTTGTTTTGCTTTACACCGTAGGCTGAAATAGCGCTTGCGAACGAGTCGACAACCTCAGCCTTTATCTCTCCTGCAAACATCAAGAGATCTCATTATTTAGACACATCTCGGGTTTTTTTTCCTCCCGTATGCCCCAAGTCAAAATTAGTTTTCACTCCCTCTGTGATCTTCTCTGACTGGGGTGCGCTGGAAGTAAAGAAAATGTCTTTGCATCAGGGCTGAGTCAAATACGCACTTCACAGAGCCGTTCTTCCAGCTTAAGCATTGCTAAGTCACCTTCACATTTCACTCATGTGAAAAGCTAATTTCCTTTAAGTTCACATGTCACTTTCTGCAGGTCTGCTTTGTGGGTACTCTTCAAATGTCTCCGAGCATCTAATTGCGTAGGAAACATCCCAGACAACCCGGTTTGACAGTCCTACTCACAGAATCCTCAATAATTTAACATCCCACATACTTGAAAACATCCCTGACATTAGATACAGCTCCTAAGCGCAACATAAAGAGGCACCGTGTGTCATACCTTTGAGAGAGAGTGTCTGTGAAATGGAAAGATATAGAGAGGAGATACACCTGGGGAACTGAGAAGAAGAGGTATATAGAGCAGTTGGAAAATGCCGAATTTAAAGGCATGATTAAATGAATTTGCTGGCTGCTTTATCCAACTATAATTAATCATCCACAAACAGTTATATCCAGTTAATAGTTCATATAAATAAATAAATAAATAAAGCTGCAGTGTGCAATTTATAATCATTTTAGTTGGTCAGAAAAAAAAAACATTTTATGTTAACATTAATTACAACTGAAATATTAGTTTTGTAAAAAAAATGTTTTAATTTCTATATATTATATACTCTGTTTATTTTTCATTTATATTTTTAAATGCCTTATTATATGTGTGTATATAAATAAATAAATAAATATATACAGTCAGGTAACAGACGATTATCGACATTATCGAAAAAAAAAAGACAAATGATAAACCTAGTAAGTTGCAAAAATATTTTACATAGCCCCATAGTCACCATACAGGTCTTTTTGCATGCAAGAATGAAATTATTTAGTAGGAGTGTTGGTAATCGAAAAGCTATTCCAATTTCGGAAATCAGATCAGATGCACAAGGTCAGGAATCAAATTACTTGTTATAAAATTACATTTAGATTCTGCTTCTCGATTTCTGTATACGAATTTATTGTGATTTCAAAAGATTCTTCAACTGCAAGAAAATGAAATAGAACTCATTTCTGCACTCACGCGCTGTTTTCTGTGCTGCACACACACACACAAAGCGCACGCACAAAAGCCGCCTCTTATATATGCGAACACTGGACTGAGCTCTCTTTCTCGCATTCTTACAATACAAATACACACATAATTATATCAAAATATCCCATAAATACAATCGGTTATGTCTTAAGTGAACGTAAAGAGTTGAGAAAGAAAACAAGGGTGTATTGGATCTGTGCATTGACAGCAGCCGCTGCTGCCAGTCATTATAAGGTTAATCAAAGAACAAAAGGAAAGAAAATCCCTCACTGATCTTGACTGAATCTCTTTTGTAACCTCAGTTTATATTTTATTTGCCTGTTGTTCGGCGCTGACTACTTTAATGGCAATGTGCATCTGTGTATGCGATTATTTTGGACATGCGTTCCAATATAATTTATCCTTATTTAGGGTATAGGCCTATTCTATTTTGATCTGCAGTTTAATAAAAGTTAACAGAAAAAAGACAAAAAGTAGCACTGCATGTTTCTGAATATTTATTTAAACAGACTGTATAATGATGAAAAACCACAAACATGACAGGTATTATTAAAATACGCAAATTCCTTCAGCGCACATTTCAGTGCAACATTTTTACAGATTTTTTAAACCGTGTATACAATATAATTATGTTTAATTAAGCTGAGATATAGCATAAAGTTTTGTTGCAAACGGATGAAGACATTATAGTAGGCCTATATCTCAGCTCGCCCCTCAACATGCACACGTTTGGAGTTTCGGCAGCCCAACACTTAGTATTATATTGTGGGCGTTGTATTTTGATTAATAAAATAAAAATGATAAAAATTACAATA
>NW_015544334.1:711184-721162 GCF_001515605.1 Sinocyclocheilus anshuiensis | reverse complement strand
AATTAAAAACGGGCCAAAAGAGACCTCCGAACTAGTAGGCTACCAGAAAGGAAAAAAAAAACTTAACGTTTTTGCTCACAATTCCTTTTTAATCCCTGCATGATTTTAGTCATACATGATAAATATCAAATACGTTATAGCTTGACTACAAGTTTAAAAACAACGCTGCAATTGTTATAAACAAGGAAATTAAACTTACCATCATGAAATGTGTCTACACAGGCAATAATGCCAAAAAGAAAGAGAAACATCGGAAAATAGGCATATTTTATTCAAGACAATATTATATGACATCAACATGCATTTATCATTCTTACAATCACCGCCAGAATGTCCAACTTCACCACGATGAACTTAAAATTGGGTTCTATTATTTTTCCTCAACAGTTCTCCTCACAAAACGAAATTCATTTCAAACACAAATTTGATAAGAACATAGTAGAAATTATTAGCTACACCAAAATAACATTTAAAATAACCATTTGTAATTGGATTGACGGCTCAATCGGACTGAAAAACCTTCATGTAAACACCTTAATCAATCCGATTGAGCTCTTCGTAAACACTCGATCGGACTGAACCCCTAAACTGAAAGAAATGCGCATGTGCAATGATGCAGAAATAGCGTAATGACGTATGACACGCAGAACGAGCGGTTCTTCCTTTTGAATAAAGTGTTGTTTAAATGCATATCCTGTCATTATAAAACTCTCCTTTCACTCGGCAACTGTAAAGTTGAGCAGGACAACCTCCCACCAGTCCTTGTTTTGGATTCTCATCCACAGGCAACCCGTTTTGGGTGCGGGGAGGGGCATTTTTACTGTGTGATAAATATGAGCAGCACGGCACAGCAATATGTCTATTTATCCATAAATTAATAAATATTAATTCTGCTGTTAAAAACAAATAAATAAACCGTGTAGGAGAGTGGTTATTATGTGCAAACAGTAAGAAACTCCATATTTGTGCAGTGCGCATGTAAAAAAAATTAATTCTGATTTGAAGTTTGTGACATATAAACACACACATCAACCCGATCACTTTCTTTAGCGTTCATGTAAACACTACATTCAGATTCATCAATCGGAATGAATTCAGTCCGATTTAACCAAACATTTTGCATGTAAACGTAGCCATTGTGGCAATCATTAAAGGGGTCATATGATGCGATTTCGAGAGAGAGAGAGAGAGAGAGAGAGAGAGAGGGGGTCACATCACATCACAGTAGAGTCAGCTGTCTTAACCATGGCTTTTGTACTGCAAACACATACCAGCTTCATCACTGTGTCTGTCACGGGACTCTGTTCCCCTTTCGGGCTTGAACTGATGGTAAAACTAAGGACATTATTTACTGTCTTTACATGGTTGTTTTTTTTTTTTTGTACAAAAAATGTTTTCCTCTATAATGTTTGTAATATTTGTTGGGGAACTTTCAAGGGATTCCGCTCACAAATGTCTTCGATATATTATATGAATACAATTTTAATTGACTCATGAATGAGAAACACCCTGCATTTTTTTTAGTTTTGACTGATGTTTTGAGTAAAGTTCATTAAACGTTTTTCCCCGTACATTTGTACATTCCTGGCAGAGTCAATCTTGATAGAGTAAATGGTTTAAAAAAAACAAGCTGGCTCTTTCAAGTTCAAGCCCTGTTGATATGGGTGATTAACTTCCTGTTGTGCCTAAACCTTTACTTTTTAAAGCCGAGCTGTACATAAAGTCCCGTCTCCGGAGAGAATTTGGGTATATGCTTGAGGCAAAAGCTGTTTCACTTGTGATCACTGATCATATGATATACTTACGTAGCACAAGTGCATTGAAGTAGAACTGGTAAATCATTAAATACTTGCTCAATGCAGCTCACACTGTGCTCACACCACAGAAAAGACTCTTAAAGCCCTTGGAGGGCAGGCACCATTACATCTAGCCTTCACTTTCTAGTCATTACCTAAGAAAACAGAATTAATACAGTTTTATGCACACTACAGCCATTTAAAACACATTACTGCCACACATCTGAGAGACAATTATGAAGGTCAAAAGCATTAAAGTGCTTCTTCAGTGATTGGCACCCCGAACGCTTTCCCGCTCTCAGCGTGACATTTATACTGCATATAATCGCAGTCTGCGCTTCAAATATAATTTATAGGTCTGACCCGTATATATATACACGATTTATGCAAAGCATATCACGATTAAATGAGCTTAATAAGTACAAACAGAAAATCAGACCGACATTTCATTGACTTAAATACACAAAGATGTTTGTTTTCCCTCTGATCTTCAAAAAAAAAAAAAAAGAAGTCTTGCACGAAAGACAAGGAAAGTTTCATACACACAGAAAACATATTTTTCTCTCGTTACAGACCCAGAGAGAAAACATATCAAAAAAACATTTTACTACATGTCTTTTGCAAGCACAAAAAGCTGAAATGGTGTCGAGAGAAAACAAAACAGAGAGCTTGTTTCTTCTAACAATTGCTTTAAGCTAGAAAATCTCCTTGAATCCCAAGCCTCCCGGTACTGTCGAATTTCCACTCTCTTTCTCTCGCTCGCTCTTAAAGGGAAAGCAGGCCCGTCTGTTGGGCCTGATAGGTTGTAGGCTGATGCTTAGCAACAACATTCCTGCGCCTTAAGTAGCAGTAAGCCCCTGGCTGAACTCTTTGAAGTGGCTGTCAGGCCACATTTATTTCGTTTTAGCACTTTGTCTTCTTGTCCAGATATATACGGAGATAAAAAGCACTGGTGTTTACACTGATCTTTGCCTCACTTTCTCTCTCCCTCTGTCTGTCTCACTCTGTCTCTGTATATCTCTTTTGTGGCGCTGGTAATTAGATTGCAGGCCTGATCAGGTCTGGTAAGGATGAGACGTGCTGCGAGTTGCGCTAGGCACGCTCGACTCTTGATGTTTTGGCGAGGGATCTCTCCAACTTTGGGGGTTCGCACGAAACCAAATCATAGCGTTAACTGCATCTTAGCCACCCGTTCACCTCTTCCCACTCTCGGGTGGAGATTTGTTTGGAGTTGATAATCACAAATGGCTGGATTTTTCGTCATTTATTTGCGGGGGAGAAAAAAGGACATGCGAAGGGAAGAGGGAGCATGAGTATGATGTATAATCCAGGAGACGAGTCATATTTCACTGTGACATTTTCAGCAAGCAGTCTCCCTTTGAGTGCAGAGCCCCTGTTGGGCTGAGAGCTGCTGTGGCTTTCTCTGTTAATGCCATTATTAGAGACTTTTTTCTTTCTCCAGCTTGTAAATTTCTGCTGCATTATCATAAAGTGTAGTGATTACTCAGTGTATAAAGACAATAATGATGTGAGCAGGCACCATATGCCCAGGGCCTGGAGAACAAGAGCTCGGCATGCTGAGACGAGAGGCTTATGCAAACCTGGCACTGCAGCGCCCCCATCTGACCAGTGCAGGAAGTAGTGTGCGGCGTCACACGGGTGTGTGTGTGTGTGTGTGTGTGTGTGTGTGAGAGAGAGCGTGTGAGTGGGTGGGTGGTGAGAAAGAAAGCAAGAAAGAGAACAAACAAAAGAAAGGAAGGTAGGTAGAATGAATGAGAGCTCCAGTGTTGAGACTGGAGAATATGTCTTGGCATTTAACTCCGGATGTTGTTTTAAATCTCAGAAGGATGCATAGTTAGCTGCTGCCACTCCGCAAAGACCTCCCAAAGTTACCGCACCATATGGTCCATATTTCTCTGAATCAGTGCGGCTGGATTTTGGCCTTGATGGATATTCATCTGAGCAGTTGGATGAGTGAAGGTTCTTGCTTTCTCCTCGTGGCTCAGTGGCATAACTGCATCTGAAGATACTTTCATCTAGACTCTAGACTGCATGTTTTCTCTCTCTGTCAGCCATCCTTCTGTTTAGACTCATAATGAATTGAAGTCTCAAAGGCAACCTTCAGTTCAGAGGCGTCATGCCCATTCAAAGTGAGCCCCCTCAGATTTCTGAGCCAAGTGGATTTTGAATGCAGCCTCCAAAAGACAAAAAATAGCCGAATAATATTTTTTATATTTGATACAATCACACCGGTGTGATTAGAACGTTCATCGCCAGCTGCCAAATTCAAATCTGCGTTCGCTGGCTGGCGCTGAGCCAGGTACAGATGCGTTTTTACAGCACTGCGCATTATAACCAATCACACACGATTCTGTTGAGCTTATGAATGCAATGGCCAATCATAGAAGTTCAGATGAGTTCAGTTTTTCAGTTCAGTTTTGTTCACTTGCTCGCTGACTGAATACCTCTTTCTGGCAAATTCTCTTGTCACAACAAAGTGCAGATGTGCGTACGAATGTAAGTAAGATAGTGATTTTAATGGGAGTTTTTGAGAGTGCCTGAACTCTATGCTAGACTGAATGAAAATGTTCTTTGATAATGTAAATGTTCTTTGCTCTGTGTAAAATGAAAGTGTTATAATTAGTAACTTACTATATACATTGTTATTAAATTCACAGGCATTTACTTACACATATTTGAGAATCAAGATATTTCCTGATATAGGTAACACGTTTGGGAATATTTAGAATAAAAAGGAACAAAATTAATAAAACACAAGCCTATATCAATTATTCAGTGCTATTGTGTGTCCCCCCAACGTGCCCCCTCAAAAATGTATATATATATACATTCCCCATTGTGCATGTTTGAGCATGATCTATTTTCATACTACCTAACCCTTAGAGATTTAAACCACACTTAAAAATGTATGAATGTCATTTCATTAATAGAAAATATCTAATCGGATAGCATTTATTTTAAAGATAGTTCACACAAGAACACTTTCAAGCAAATAAGTTGGAAAGAAAAAAAGTTTGTTTGAAATGATATAACACATTCAAAACTCAGGCTAAATGTATTCAAACACTTTCTGTTCGTATAAAGTTAGTGTGATGAACTACACCTGTGGTTGTTCTACTAGGTCATCTGTGTGAACTTTGTGCTTAACTGGCTTCATAGTTTTACTACAAATCTCTGCAATGCCTGTTGCTTAACAGTAATTCAAAAATAGTTCAGAAGAATTTTAGTAGTTTAGTTTTTTATATAAATTGCAGGTAGATATAAGTACGTTTTTTTGCAGGTGGCACTTGCTTTGATATTTTATTAAATGCAATAACATTCAGACATTTTTAACTGTCCAAATACCTTTTAGGGCCACTGAATTATCCTTCAATATAGACGGGCAGATCAGAGCACACACGTTGCCATTTATTTGATGGATAGTGATGCATATCTTTTAAAAGCAACTAAAAACAAAGTGCTTTGTGAAAGGAGAAGCTCTTAACTGCCTGTGCGTGCTCAAAGCTCCCAGACTGAATGAATTCAAAGGGCCCGAGGTGACCCCTTGGCTTGTGATTATGTTTGTGTAAAATCTTAAGGATGCCGATCAAAGCAAGGCTCTTGTCCGCCTGCCCCTTTTTTTTCCAAGATAACAGCTGGCATTCAAACAGAGTTTTCCTTGAACTTTTTTTTTCTGCCAGGATTCCCATTATGAGGCAGGCCTCTTTCTCATCTCGAGGATGGCTCATTGAATAAAGAGAAAGAGAGGAGTGGATGGGAGGGGAGGAAGTGGCGGGAGACATTCAAAACTCAGGCTAAATGTATTCAAACACTTTCTGTTCGTATAAAGTTAGTGTGATGAACTACACCTGTGGTTGTTCTACTAGGTCATCTGTGTGAACTTTGTGCTTAACTGGCTTCATAGTTTTACTACAAATCTCTGCAATGCCTGTTGCTTAACAGTAATTCAAAAATAGTTCAGAAGAATTTTAGTAGTTTAGTTTTTTATATAAATTGCAGGTAGATATAAGTACGTTTTTTTGCAGGTGGCACTTGCTTTGATATTTTATTAAATGCAATAACATTCAGACATTTTTAACTGTCCAAATACCTTTTAGGGCCACTGAATTATCCTTCAATATAGACGGGCAGATCAGAGCACACACGTTGCCATTTATTTGATGGATAGTGATGCATATCTTTTAAAAGCAACTAAAAACAAAGTGCTTTGTGAAAGGAGAAGCTCTTAACTGCCTGTGCGTGCTCAAAGCTCCCAGACTGAATGAATTCAAAGGGTGACCCCTTGGCTTGTGATTATGTTTGTGTAAAATCTTAAGGATGCCGATCAAAGCAAGGCTCTTGTCCGCCTGCCCCTTTTTTTTCCAAGATAACAGCTGGCATTCAAACAGAGTTTTCCTTGAACTTTTTTTTTCTGCCAGGATTCCCATTATGAGGCAGGCCTCTTTCTCATCTCGAGGATGGCTCATTGAATAAAGAGAAAGAGAGGAGTGGATGGGAGGGGAGGAAGTGGCGGGAGGGCTCTGATTAATCTTATTCCAGGGTGGGGGTGTTTGATCAGTGGACTTGGCCCGGGAGGGGTGGGATGGTTAGGAGAGAGGGGGTATCTCTGATGTTGACAGCAGGCGACTTTTGCGCACGGCATGTGATTGACGTGCCTGGCCGCTGGGCCGGAGGGGGGGTGCTCTGTGTCCGGTGGGGCATAGCCGGCCCCTGTCTGTGGGTGGTGGTGTTAATAATGTGGCAACTGGGAAGATTAATTGTAGACGAGCAGCAGGATTACGAGCGGCTTTGTGGCCGGGACAGGGCTGTTTGGGGGGAAGGCCTCTGATCTGTAAGGTCCAGAGGAAATTAGCAAGGGCGGACTGAAGCTGACACTAAAAATGCTGCTTTAGGATATTAAAGCCAAATGGCCAGAGGAGATTGAAATGGTAACAAGGAAACTGCTGACGTACTCGGAAAGCCTGATGCAGCTGCACCCCACTGGATTTGTGTAATTAGGACGATAATTAGTCATGTGATAACAACAACGGGGGAAAAAGTAATACGTTTTAAAAGAAAACATTTTCTCCATTTTCTGTTGCTTGGCAACTATAAACAGATTGCAGATAGTTAACCTTTGGAAGAGTGTTTTGGAATGTTTTATTATACATTAGTGTCTATCATAAATATTGCTGTATTTGCACTTTAAATTTCAGTCAGCTTTATTTTATATTGTTTTTGCTTAATATAAAACACTTAATATTAATACTTTTATTCAACAAAACAAATCAATCAATGCCACTCACACATTCTTTAAAGAATCCTGAAAAATACGAAGCAGCACAACTATTTTCAGCATTGATTATAAGAAATGTTTCTTGAGCAGCAAATCAGCTTTCTGAAGGATCATGTGACACTGAAAACTGAAGTAATGATGCAGAAAATGTAGCTTTGCCATCACAGAAATAAATTACATTTGAAAACATATTCAGATAGAAAAAATTGTAAGTGCAAATGCAGCCTTGGTGAGTGTAAGTGACTTCTTTCAAAAACATTAAAAACAAAAATCGTACCGACCCCAAACCTTTGAATGGTATATGAATAATTCATTCTCAGCACTAAGCCAAGTGTTTTCAATGAATTAAATCAAAATAGGCCACCTCTACTCTGTTTATTTGTCATTTTAGCCCTCACAATGATTAAATGCTCTGAGAATTCCTGCCTGCAGAAGAGCAGAATATTTTCTCAAAGGCATCAGATATCAACACATCATGATATACTGTGTTTCTGGTCCTTGAAAGAAGACAAAGGAGATAGAAAACAACACTTGTGACCTACCAGAAGCACACAGACCATCTGTATTCTCTCCAGCTCTTCCCCTGTTCTGTCTGTCTATGCGGTGGCCTTTATGTGAATATATTTGTATTTTTAAGGTCGGCCAGTGAGAGATGAGTTTACTTAAACTCAGGTCTGGCCTTTGGAGAGCAGTAATTTCATGCCACCTGTTAGATGGTCAACACACAACAGCGTGTGTTAGTGAGTGGCAGGCTGACCCGGGCCTGACCCGCGGGGCTCTTCATGGCTGAATGGTGACTGGGGCCCTTCCCCTGGTGGCCCGCTCTCTTAAACAGGCAGGGGACAGGTAATCAAAGCCAGGGCCCGTCCTCACCTTTCACTCCTCTCCCTGCAAAATAATGAAAGTTGCCCTCGTCCTGCGCCCCTGATAAAATAAGAACGCCGCTCCTAACATTCCCTCTCCTCGGTGCTGATAAAATTTATGGCATTTAGACAGTCAGTCGTGGCAGTGAAATCTCACCCGCATTCTTCGGTTGTCTCTCACTCCACCGTGCCTTTCCATTCTCTCTCCCTTTTGTGTCATCATTCTGGGAAAATATTCTAGATTGCTCGTGACAAATGAGTTCTTTTCATTTATCTCAATTAGGATCATTGCATGCAGAAGTCAATAACCGACATTTCTCCTGTCTGTGCTGGATAATGAATCGTTGGAGACGTTATAAATGTTCGCAGGTGTGTAAACTGAGCACGCTGAATTTATGTTTGTACAAACTCTTGTTCTTTCAGGACACCGCCAGTGATGTGAGATCCGAATCCACCACTACGCCATACACCCCGCTGCCACAAGGATCCAAAGACGTCCGGAACCACAAAGGTAGTGTTATTTAGACAAAAAAAGTGACAATTGCATGGCAGGTATCTAAACACGCGCACCCTCCATTGCTAATAGAAGCTGTGCAGAAGAGATGTTTATGATGTGCTGGACTCTTTCACGCAGGCCACATTTATCATGCTCTTTTGTCTGTGCAATGCAAAGTGCTGTTTTTATGTCACGGCCACGGCGGTGGTACTTTCATGCGAGGTCAGCTGTGTGCCTCTCAGCCCCCCACCAAGGACAGATCTATTTCACAAAGGCTGACCTGCACCTCTCAAGTGATGTAGAGGAAAGCCCAGTGCTTTGTCAAAATCATGCTGCTTGAGAATAGTCCATTAAAAGGTGAATGGAGCTGACATATGAAATATTTTTTCTCCTCCTTAGATTTGGGCGAGCTGACACTCTCCATTTGTTATTTTTACGATACTGTACTGCAGCGTTAGATAACACAAGCCCTCATCTTTGTCCTTCGCCTCGTTTTATTCCTCTGCCTTTATCGTGCCATTTTTATTTATCTTGACTTATTGCCTATTCTATTTGCTTAATGCATCGGCTCTGACACTGTAACTCTTTACTAAAACTCACCTTTGGCTGTGCCATGAAAATGCTTTAATAGAATAGCCATGACACTAAAAGATGCAGTTCACCTCCAAGACACTGTCAGTGGAAGTCGAGCATTGTGTTTGGATTGCTGATAATTCATGGGGCGTCTGTGTAATCGCAATGCAGTGCAATTATTGCCTGCTTATATATTGTAGTATTTTGCTCTTAAAGGTGACACATCATGAAAATCTGACTTTTCCAGGTTTTAAGTGCTATAATCTGGTCCCCAGTGCATCTACCAACCAAGGAAACATGAAAAAGATTAACCCAGTAACTTTGTTTTGGTAAGCCTTTTTCTGCAAGTGTCTGAAAAAACGAGTGCGTCTGATTACGCTCACTTGGTGACGTGGCAAAGGGATCTCATTATAATATTACTGCCCCTTAATCTGCAAGTTTACACCCATGGTGCCGTTATTGTGTTTTCGCAAGCGACAACGGTGTACTAGTTCTAATGCCATGACGAAAGTTTGAAAAAAAAACATGCTAACTGTTCTGCCTTTGTCTGCACAGACGAGCACAGAACACTATTTAAAGTCCCAGCCTCAGAGGAGACAAGAGAGCAGTGGATTTATTTATTTATTTACTGTATATTGCTGCTGCCACACAGATCTAAAATAAACATGCGATTTATTTCCCAGCTGTTTACCTTCACAGACATAACCGACTCGTGTGTTTTTAACGTAAACTTGTGTGTGAATGAGAACTTACTTTAGTACTCACATGCTGTGACAAGCGCTTTCTGTCTGTGTGCTTCGGATGTGTGCACTCAGAAAACCAAATATCAGAAGTTTAAACTCGTATGGTTTAAAACGCATGATTTCAGCGCGATAAACATGATAATCAGAACTAAAACAGACGTTTTTTAGCAGGTACGAGCTGTAATGGCGCAGCTCTATTCTGGAAAAGGGG
>NW_015544334.1:707970-708127 GCF_001515605.1 Sinocyclocheilus anshuiensis | reverse complement strand
AAGGTGACATATCATGAAAATCTGACTTTTCCAGGTTTTAAGTGCTATAATCTGGTGCATGGTGCATCTACCAACCAAGGAAAGGTTAAAAAGATTAACCTAGTAACTTTGTTTTGGTAATCTGCAAGCGGCAAGCGTCTGAAAAAACGAGCGCGTC
>NW_015544334.1:707574-707839 GCF_001515605.1 Sinocyclocheilus anshuiensis | reverse complement strand
CTAAAATAAACATGCGATTTATTTCCCAGCTGTTTACCTTCACAGACATAACCGACTCGTGTGTTTTTAACGTAAACTTGTGTGTGAATGAGAACTTACTTTAGTACTCACATGCTGTGACAAGCGCTTTCTGTCTGTGTGCTTCGGATGTGTGCACTCAGAAAACCAAATATCAGAAGTTTAAACTCGTATGGTTTAAAACGCATGATTTCAGCGCGATAAACATGATAATCAGAACTAAAACAGATGTTTTTAGCAGGTCCGA
>NW_015544334.1:702529-707292 GCF_001515605.1 Sinocyclocheilus anshuiensis | reverse complement strand
GCACTGGCAAAATTCATATAATTGAAGGAAGGATGAATGGAAAAATGTACCAAGACATTCTTGATAAAAACCTGCTGCCATCTACCAAGATGATGAAGATAAAATGAGGGTGGACATTCCAGCGAGACATTGATCCCAAACACACAGCCAAGGAAACTCTCATTTGATTTCAGAGAAAGAAAGTAAAGCTGCTAGAATGGCCCAGCCAATCACCTGACTTGAATCTAATAGAAAATCTATGGAAAGAACCAAAGATCAGAGTTCATAGAAGGAGACCCATGGAACCTTCAAGATTTGAAGACTGTTTGTGTAGAAGAATGGGCCAAAATTACACCTGAGCATATGACTAGTTTCTCCATACAGGTGGAGTCTTGAAGCTGTCATTAACAACAAAATCTTTTGTACAAAGTATTAAATACATTTCAGTAAGCGTGTTCAATACTTTTCCCCTGGGTCATTCCAATTTATTACACAGAACTTAATTTCTGAACTTATTTGTATTGTTTTCTTTGTATGTATGGATTGTTTGTTACCGACATCTTTACCCGCTGTGTGTGTGTGTATATATATATATATATATATATATATATATATATATATACACACTGTATATATATATATTTATAGTACACAGTAGAAACAGTATAGGCAGATGTCGGAGAGATCTGAAATAACTCTTGTCACCTTTGGTGTATAGAGATATTTTACAATATATGCAATATACTGTATATATACAGTATTATAGTTTTATGCAGTAGAATGGCTGAAATTAGGGTATGCTTCCATAGGTAAAAGCTTAGTCCCGTCATGTTTGCTATGTTACTTGCTGCCTTGCGGTGGCCGGCAGGATTAGCACCGTCTATGACAGCAGGCTGTCTCAAACAGGGACCCACTCTACCTTTTCTCAATATTTTTACAATTGATGTCACCTGTGCCAGGGCCCCAGAGCCAAGGTGCCATGGGTAATTACAGCAGACAGAAGGTCTGAGGAGGGAAGAGGGAGGACCAGCTATATGCATTGCATGGGAGGTCTTGGCTTTGGGTTATAAGACCCTTGTCTGCTGTTTTGGGGGGAAATTGGGAAGTGGACAAACAGCGAGCAGACAGGAGAGGCTCAGAGGAGAGAAATGGAAGAGGGGATAGCAGAAGCTAAGAAAGGAGGCTATGTGGCAGGCCTGGCGTGACACGGAGAACCATGAGAGTCTGGAGATGGAGGGGGGGTGGAGAGCGTGGCCGCAGGAAGTAGCGCTGCTGTCAGCTCCCACCAGCTTTAAACCAGCCTGTCGCCTGAACCTAGCCCAAAATTCCTTTCAAGAGACAAACTTTGTCTTAAAGAAACAGCTCATCCAAAAATGATATACGCATCCTCTTGCCCTTCTAAACCTGTTTGTTTTTCCAAAGAAAAAATCTTCCCTCAACAATTGTATTTACAGACAATGATGGTTCTGTCAAATTCCAAATTTGGAGTCAAATTTGGAAGATAAAAGACTTTAAGTGAATATGAACATATGAAATATGTGCATTTAGGGGCTCCATTAAGATAGCCATGAATGCTAGGATTGCAATTTGTTTTTATTAAATATTTGTTAATTAATGATTTATTTTTCTATTTCATATATTTTTTATTTTATTTTAATAAACTATAAATGTATTAAAAATAATTTGTTATATTAATAAATATCAATATTTCATATTTTTAGAAGCATTAATATTTTGAATATTATTATTATTATTATACTGATTTATTGTGCATCCCTACAAACAAGCACAGCAAAACAAATACCTTTTTCCCCATTATAATTTTAAATTGAAATCGCCATTTTTATCAGGAAAAAAATCACTTTTTTTAAAACCCTAATTGTGCAACCCTAATATATGCTACTTTTTGTTTTGTTTTGTTTTTGCGTGAACTGTTGCTTTAAATATAAAGCTCCAGCTCTAAACCAAGCTACATGAGACAACGTTTGTCTTTCCACAGGCACAAATATATACAAAAATAAAGTGGAGCCACCGCATTCACCGCTGTCACATTCTAGATAGCCATATTAATAACAATCATCACGACAGGTCACACAACTGCCCTGGAACTTCATACATAATTGAAATGGAAAATATACAAATCCTCATATATGTCTCTGGACATTTTGAAGCAGCAACCACCACTTTTGAATTCCCATCATTCATCTTCACCGTGGTGAGCGAAGCAGAGGCCGTCGAGGGTGAAACCGTACTCCTCCATCAGCCGTGTGCGCGCCGCCTTTAAATGCTCCTATTCTGGGCCCTGCTCCAGCTGAGTTGACTGTATTTTAAATGGCACACAACTAAACCCTTGAGGCAGGCAGCCTTCAAAGAGAAAATCTTAACTGAAGACCCCCCAGGGACCATGCACTTTTTTTCCACCTACAGTTTGCCGTCATTACGTCGCCGCTGATTTGTAGCCTTGAAACAGGACTGCATATGAAGTATAAACGACTTTACAGTCGTGGCACAACAAATAAACAAACATCTGGAACCGCTCAGAGGGCACCATTAAAACAGTACATTTCTTGCCCAAAATGTGAAAATGATGACAAATGTGCTGTCACAGAGGCTGGGAGAGGCCAGATGATGGAGCAGTGGGTGCTAAGCACTGACTTTTAGAGCTCAGCAGGACTGAGAGAGAATTACACCTGCTGTTTGTCTGCCTACCCTCCATTAACTTACATCTGGATAGCGTGCATCACTCAATTACCGAAGTCTGGATCCACACCCGCATTGTTTAGCTAAAATGCCATGTTTAACATACAGCCCTAGACAGAGATATTTATGCCAGCAATCCTGTGTAATTGAGATAAATTTGATTGGTGTTGGTGATGTGCTATTGCTTGTCTCGTTTTACAGCCCAATGGATATGCAATAGCCGCAAGCTTTGCCTTTGGCAGAGTTGCCTCTTAATTATGGCCTGTTGAGCAGTTGTTCCTCTGCCGTTTTCTGAGCATGAGTTTGCATGTGTGCAAACTGCATATAACTGAATCCTGCAGGCCAAACTTCATGGTAAGCTTGTTGAGCCGCCATTCTCACTCCCAGACAGTGTGTGTCGATCCTTGAATGCAACTTTAGCATTTGATATTGGAAAAGTGCTTGTATGCTCAATGAGATTCTAAAGGATCTCTCGTGATGGTTGTAACAGTAATGTTTTTCCCTTGATGAGTGTTATACTCAAACCAGCTCCAAACTTTGGCACTGTCAGGCATTATGCTGAAATTTTGATGGGGATTTTGGAATCCTGATTTATTGGCTGTCTTATTGGTGTTTTTAGGAGACTGGTTATGGCAGATTTTTTTTTTTTTCTTTCCCTCCTTCTTTTAGTAAGCACTGCGAATGTACTGTATGCACAGAAATTGTCTACTGTATATCCTAAAATTGCATGAATATAGTTGCACTGTACTTTCAGTATTGAAATAATTATTAGGAATGCATGATATATCAATACCATATTGGTTATTAGCTTGCTGATATTCCCATATTAGATTACCTTTGCCGTCATCTAACATATGCTTTAAGTTCATTTGTAAGATCACTGTGAATTTGTCAATGACATGAAAATAATGAACAATTTATCAGTTTCAGCCAGAATTTTAATGTTTGCACATCCCTATTAATTATACAGTGTAATTGATGTTTTAGGCAGCATAAATATGAGTGCTACCTTTTGAAACCGGTTTCACATTAGGTGGATACCTATGATGCTGAAATGTGTTGCCTATGTACTGTAGACAGCTCAGTACATTTTGGAACAGAGCCAATAGTAAATCTGAGAGTAGCTATTTTATTTTCTACAAATCATAAATTTGTTGACCACAGGGTTATGCTCATGCCTTAATAAGAAAAAATGGAATATGAAATCCATTGCTTCATTCCTGAAGAGAATGCCGTGTGTTTATTCCCTTACATAGTTCTTGGCCAAATGGCTGACATGTGTTTTCAATTGATCTGGATAAGGGAGAACTGTCTTACGGATATTTTTGCTGCGTGACAGTGTTATGATCCAAAGGCTTTTCCAGCACTGATGAGGTGTTTAGGATCTCTGTATAATGGGTTTGGGGTGTTTTGCGGCCATTTAAAGCCCCTTTATAAAAGGCACCTATAATTCCAGCTACAGCTAAGTAATGAGCTCCTATAAAACATGAATGGCCATCATGCAAGTTTATATTGACTTTCAGATTTACACCTCGGCTCTCCTCAGATCAGGTGCCAAAACATAATGGATGGAAAAAAAGGTCAGTACGATATTGATTCGTATTAGTCATTTGATGTAACTCCCATACATCTGCTTTGGATATCCTTGGTCTTATACAGCCCTGATTAATTGCTTGTAATGGCTTTCAATCCATCTGTGGGAGACTGCTGCCTTAAGTTGACTCCTACAGGCCTGTAGGTTTGTATAGGAGCTGCCAGGGGCTGTTTTTTGGGCCTCTCTTTGTGAGGACTGCTTTTGTTTCCTTTGTCGGAGAGAGATGATATTATGTGATTTCTCTCAAGAGGTTGCAGTGGGCCTCCCAGGACTGCTTTGGCACAGGAGCATGAATATCCATTAGTCTGGAGATGGAGATTAATGGAGGAAGACAGAGGAAGAGCCAGGCCGTTCCAGCCATTCTTCACCGTCTATCAGAGCGAGAGAGAAAAGAACACAGAGATGGGATCGGATTCTTCCATGAGGTAGTCAGAGTCCTGTTTATCACCGAGCCTGGAACGCACCCCCCCCCCCCCCCCCTCCTCTTTTT
>NW_015544334.1:698507-702457 GCF_001515605.1 Sinocyclocheilus anshuiensis | reverse complement strand
GCCCCCCCCCCCCCCCTCTCTTTCTTTCTTCAGAGCAGGGTAGATTAAAACACTAGGACAGACTTAACTTCCCTGACAGTTTCAACAGCTGAACTTGGGCTTGGCATCCCGAACCGTTCTGAGATGGCTTCTCTGTCTTCAGTGTCATTATCTCCATATGAGATGGCACTGCATTCGTTGAATAATTCTGTTTGTGTTGGATTTGAGGATGTGTCATCAACACCATTGTGTTTTTTCTTTGTCTTTCTTTATTTTTTCCTCTTATACTTTGCTGTTTGATGTAGTAGAATGAGTCTCTGAAGGCGCAGCTGAAATGTGGAGAAGGGTTTCAACATGACGCTGTCGAGATGGTGTTGTTTATTTTAATATCATTTAACATATTTGTTTGTACTTTGGTGCAGTCACTGGAATATGAAAGCGAGAGATCATTTCTTTTTAATGATTCAAGTTAATAAGGCATGTTGATATCTAATGGTAGCTATGCTCCTTGGGATGCTCAAAGAAAACTGCTCTAAAAAGCCTGCTGTAGTGTTTATGAATTAAAATGGCCTTTTAAGAAGTCCCTCCAAACATAGTCTCATCTCTAATCTGACTCGCTGGTTTTACACAACTTTTGTGAGTGAAGGCACTCTGATTCTTTTATCAGTCTGTCTGGAAACAAGGTTGATGTTGGAAGAACTAATCACCAGATTTTGTGTGTGTGTGTGTGTGTGTGTGTGTGTGTGTGTAAGGCACTTAACTATATATCCATGAGTGGAACTGTTAATTAAATATGTTCTTAAATCTGGTTGGTTGCTTTATATATGCCATTCAGATGGTCCGTTTTTGTATATGTGTGAGGTTCTTGCTATAAGTGGACTTTTAGTGGAGTTTTTTGTGTATTATTTTATTCAGCAGAGATGTGTTGAATTGATCAAATATTAGAAAAGTTTTCCATTTCAAATAAATGCTGTTCTCAGCAGCACAACTGTTTTCAACATTGATAATAATAAGAAATATTTCTTGAACACCAAATCGTCATATTACAATGATATCTGAAGGATTATGTGACATTGGAGTATGTAAGACTGGAGTAATGGCTGCTGAAAATTCTGCTTTTTTTGTAAAAAAAAATAAATCAATAAATACATTTCTTTTTTATTATATATATTTTAATATAATCAAAACAAAGCATTTTTTGTCACAATTCCATGTTATTCTTATGGAATATATCCAAGTACCATATGTAACCATGGAATCACATCAGCGTACTATCACATCAGCGTAGTATCACCGTTGTATTTTTCTTTTCTTCAAAAATACAACGCACTAATTGCACTGCATTCATTATCCATTACATTAACCATAACATTATGTAAAGGTGTGATACAGCACAGTCTTGATAACTCTCTAATTTCTGTCTACAAGTGGTATTTGCAACCCAAATTCTTTAGCATTAGCCCACCAGTAGCAGTTAATTCTCTGCTAAAGCCGCTATGTCATCGCTTTAGAGTCTTTAATCAGTACGGCTTCGCCTCCTAAAATTACAGCACCCGTGATGAAGCAGTCCCTCCTGGATGATCTATTAATACACGCACAAAAGAAACACCGGCGAGCGTTAAGCGATACCTCAGGACGGAGAATGTGTCAGCGTGATGGACAAGGACACAAATTCAAGCCAGCCTGCCCAGCCCATTCGCAATAACATATTTGCAGTACTTGGGGCTTTGGTCTGCTTCCCAGTCGTGCAAATATATCATACAAATGGATACCCCATGCCTGCGTTCTAATCAGCTTTAAAAGTGATTGCTAATGCAGTCTAAGCATTATTCATATGTGTGCGTGATTTGTGACTTGAGTTTGGGACATCTGAGATGCAGGATAGTATTTCCTGTGTGCTTTTAGTCCTGCCAAGAGTTTAGAGCAGGTTAGCGTGGCTTTCACAGTCTCGAACCCCAGGACTTTATCATGGTAATTTATGAGGGAAGAGGCAAGCCATATGGTTTGGATATTTTTATGGTGGGATCGATGCGGGGTCCTCGAATTTCCCTTCTCTTGCTTAGGTTGATATGGATGGTGTTCATGTCAGGGGGTTCCTCAACCCTCTCAGATGCTGAGACACAGAGTCCTGGCAGATGTTGAGCAACTTGTCTTTTTGATGGCGAAACTGATCTGTGCACAATGAGCCCTGATTGCATTATAATGATCATGTGACGGGCCAATGGAAAACTTTATGAAGACAAATGCTGCTTGCAGGAAGAGAAAAACACACCGAAGAGTTATAATTCAGAACCGTGGAAGATACATGCTGGAACTATTTATTATTCATTATTATTCATAGCAAGGCCTTTTTTGGCAGCATTTGCGTTTGTTAGTGTGATTCAATATACAATCAATTTACAAATGATAGCAATTAATTCGGTGACAGCTTCCATTTATTCTATTTTAATTATGTATCGTGTTTTTCTGGCTTATTAATCATCGGTGATAGATGAAAACATGTTATGAAAGATGTCTGTTCAATCCTCTTCACCAGTGTTTCCCAACCGGGGTGCCGTGTAAAAAATATTTTTAAATTGCTAAAATGTTCAAAAAAGCATCTATTATATAATATCCATTTCTGATGTCGCCAATAATTAGAGATGCACCGAAATTTCGGCTGCCGAAAATTAGTTAACCGCTCAGGTTTCACTTTCACGTGGTGTAACGCTCTGCGTATTATCCCGCTCTATGCGTGTGCGCTCCACTCAGTCGCTCCACTCGTAGGCCTATACCATTCATGCTCATCGGAACAGCAGAGTCCACTCAAAAATTGAGCCGACCGGAAATTTGTGAGATAGCTAGTTATAATGGTAATTAAATAATGTTTACATATGTATAAAAGCCTACATTAAAATCTGTCATATAAATTGGTCTCTTCATTAGAAATTAGCCTACTGATTGTCACCATTGATGGACACATTTTTTTAATAATATAAAAAATATCTGTATGACATTATATTCTGCAGTTCTTCCCTGTTGTACCAAATATCTGTACTTTTCAAATGATCATATCGAAGTTAGAAATTCAAATATCGTGAAAAAATTAATTTTGTAGGGTGCCACAAGTTTGTTAAAATTTCCAAAGGGTGCCGCAACTGAAAAAAGGTTGGGAAACACTGCTCTACACAAATGGCAAAAATGCACTTTCAAAAATGCAATTCATCTATACAACGATTTGGATATAATTCTACGACGAGCAAGAACATGTCAAAATTTGCTATTTTTTGAGGTGACAAAGTTAAACATGTCAGGGTGATGCAACTGTTCTGATGTCATAAAGAAAGTGAAATTACTTTTTTGAAAAGCAAACTTTAATCTTTTATTTCTAGTAGTAGTGGTGGTAATAATCATAATTGAAAAACAAATTACATTATACAGTATTCAGGGACTCTTGCATATTCTCTTGACTGTGTTAACATCAATAAGTTTCTTAAAATATCAGATAATTTGACTTTTATATGACAAGGTAAGGCTAATTCAGGTTGTAAAATGTCACGTTTGTGCAGCTCCCCAAAAACGAGAGACAAAAGCTTTCTGTTTAAAATATTTTCAAAGCAGCACAACTGTTTTCAACATGAATAATAAAAATAAATGTTTTTTGTTTTTTTTGAGCAGCAGATCAGCATTGAATGATTTTTGATTAGAATGATTTTTGAAGGATAATGTGACACTAAAGACTGGAGTAATGATGCTGATAATTCAGCTTTAAAATCACAGGAATAAATTACATTTTAAAATATATTTAAATAGAAAACAGCTATTTTAATTTATAATAATATTTCACAAAATTAGTGTTTTTTTGTATTTTTGATCAAATAAACAATGCTTGGTGAACATAAGAAACTTTTCCACGGTTGTGTGTGTGGGTGTGTTGTGTCATTAAACTTTTCTTGAAAATGACGCAGAATAGGGCTGCACGATATATCGAA
>NW_015544334.1:673918-698488 GCF_001515605.1 Sinocyclocheilus anshuiensis | reverse complement strand
TATCGAAATATCGCAATATGCATATCGCAAGGGCGTGCAATATCATTATCATTTTAATAATAGGCTACTTAAATCAAAACGTTGCAAAAGGTCAACGTTTTAGTTCAACGCATATAGCAGAGAATAGCTTGACGTTAAAAAGAGTTATTAAGTGCAATAAGTTGCAGAAAACAACTCTTTGCTGTCTCGTCTTGCAGTCTGACTCACACCTGGAGCACGCGCACAAGCCGCATCTCGCACAGCGTATCTTCTGTTCTGCCGCACACGTGCACACAGAGAGAGACACGTTTCAGACCGAGTTGATTCGTCTTTCGCATCTCCTTATGTTTGAACAGACACATACACACAGAATTATGTCAAGGATTTAAAGGGACAGCAGCCTATAAATACGTGCTGCTGAATGTCACTAATGTTAATCAAACAACAAAACAGCTATAACAAAGATTAATCTAAATTTAATTCATACAGTGAACACAATGCAGTGTTATTTTACACTTAATTCTGTACCTGAATACTACTGTTTATTTTATCTATGCTTGTAAATTGTGTATTTCTTTTTTTTCTTTTCACTTTTTTTTTCTGTTCACTTGCCTTTAATCATGTTTGAACTTTCTCAGACTATAGTTTTTGCTGTGGTATATGAAGAAGTACTTAAAGTGTGTGGAAAGCAAAGTTACAATGATATAAAATTAGTGTCATTAATTTTTTTGTTTGTATGTTCACATTGATGTTAAATTACATTTTCTGATTTGTGACATTACTGTACATTGCTGTTTGACATTACTGTACATTACAAGTGCTGGTCACTTTCAGAAGTTATAGTGATTCTTTCTTTTCCAAGAAAGAATGTGAAACAAATTGGTTATATAATTTTAATTTTTAAATATTTTAAAATATAATTTAAATTGATTTTACACACTTTAAGCAATATCGTATCGCATATCGAATATCGCATTTTTTAACAAGGTATCGCATATTGCATTTTTCTTCAATATCGCACAGCCCTAACGCAGAAGTTCTTTTATTGTCATTGACCCATTAGCATAAAGAACAAAGCGCAGTGATGATTTAATAAGCAATTCGAGACAATGACTGACACACAGTAACCTGTGACCTCCGTTCCCCCATTCGATCCACAGATTTTCTTGGGATGAAATCATTGTGGTGGAAGGGACCAAACTCATCTGTCAGTTACAGCAAGCTCCATTGGACTGTTGTCAAAACTGTGTTCTTGCTCCCCGGTGAATTTACTGATTTGTTGTCAACTGAACCTCAGCACAGTGTCATGAGACACCCCCGCCCACTCTGATGTTTGAACACGGCCTATTACGAGAGGATCAGCGTAGCTAAAGTTAATGACCTAGCACATCATTTATTCCACATGAATGCTGGGAAACGGACAGTTAGCGTTCACTGCCACGCAGCAACCTCAGAGCGGGCGGATCATCTCTGTCAGAGACTGAAAGCGCAAACTGATGAGAATTTGACATTTACTGCAGTTGATGGCTCGCTCCAAAGTGGAGCAGGACTTTTGGCCAAATTTGAGCAGGCACTTGAACTTAATGTCATAATTGATCAAAGTCAGCTGAGGTCAGGTACTTTGAGCTGTGCCGTTCACTCCTTAAGCATATTTAACATTTCAGCTGGAATAATTGTAGGGTCGGTCGAAATAGTTCTGAAAATAAACGAATAACTAGGTCAAACAAGGCTTTGCATCTCAGGCAACTTTTTAATCTGTCAAAATGATTTGCCCATGAAGTCGAATGAAGTCGAAGTCGAATGATTGGGTGATCATTCCTGACATGTTGTGTCGCTGTAAGACTGTTGAGGTGAGTGAGTCATAGAGGTCAGACACTGAAATGAATTCCAGATTGCTGTCATTTGAATGAGTACTTTCCTCATTTCCCTTGGAAATCATGCCTCTTCAATCTCGCTGCTGGTTTAAGCACTCAACTTCAGGTCACCTAGCCAATGTAAGATGTCAGGATCAAGTTCTGCTGCTGTCGTCGTGCTCAGTTTGATGGATTCTCTGATCTCCAGAAGTCATTTATTGGACTGTCATTTATTGAAACAAAATGGATTTGCACAAAGGATTTGGTAGCTTCATGTTCTGTTGTAAACCGCACTGTAGCTTCTGCTAATGAGCTGTATTAGATAATATCTGCTTCAAATAGAGTTGTTTTGTTCCTAACCAGCACACATTTGTGAATTTAGAGAATAACTGCAGAGAGATGGTTTTAATTTAGAGTTTGGCCTCGACGTGGGCCACTGAAACGATTTGTGGTGCAAAATGTATTTATAAAGTTGTGCTATGCCCTTCTTTTCTCATACATTTGCATAATACTTGCGAAATCTATACTGTATGTTATTTTAAGTAAAAGATATATTTATATATGTTTGGATCTGTTTTTAGTTGTTTTAATACTACAATTGATTGCTTCTGTTGTCCTCATTGGTAAGTCGCTTTGGATAAAAGCGTCTGTTAAATGACTAAATAAATAAAATAAAAATAAATAAATATATTGAAAGATTTGGTATACTTTATGGTAAATATGCTGAATAATTTATATATTCTGCAAGGAATATGACAAAACCAAGGCTGAAATTGTTTGATCAGTAACAAAACAGTAATATTGCGAAATATTCAAATGTATATTTCAGTTAAAAATGACTGTTTTGCAATTAATTATATATTAAATTAATAATCTAAATTAAATTTTAATATATTTAAATTTATTCCTGTGATTACTCCAGTCTTCAGTGTCACATGATCCTTCAGAAATCGTTCTAATATGCTGATTTGTTGCTCAAGAAATATATATATTTTTTATGATTATCAGTTTTGAAAATAGATTTATTTATTTGAGATGGGAATCTATTGTAAGAATGTAAAAGTCTTCACTGTCACAGTTCAATTTGTTCTTACTGAACTACTAGCACACTACTACTTCTACTACAATAATAATAATAATAATAATAATAATAATACAATTATTATTATTATTATTTGTATGTGTGCTGTATATGTATTTGTTTTATTTTATTTTATTAAGAACTGCCCTGAAGAAGCTGCATAATATTTACACAGTATTCCACAGCAAATAATAACTTAATTTGCACAAGCGAGCACTTCGCATGCCGTCAGTTCTTTATATTGTGCTTTTCCTCTATAGGCATCTCCACTGACTGCTTGCAGCCATGCGATAGTTGTGTGTGATAAACATCTTGTAGATTGTGCAAAGGCTGTGTAAAGTTCTGAACAGAAGTGTATATGTGTGTCTCCGAGAGCTCAGATCTTCTCAAATACTCTTAAAATACGCCTCTGCACTTGACACCATTAAGCCTCTGTTAACCAGCCTCCCCTGAGAGCAGCTTGAAATTGTACCACCTCCAGCAAACTATTTTACCATTCAGCATTGCCTGAGATACAAGCGTAACATGGTTTGTTCTCAGGAAGCAAGAAGCAAATAAAAGACAAAAATGGCATGAAATAAAACACATCGGAATGAACACACATGTCCTGAAGTGCAATTCCTCCCTCAGCAAGGAAGCGAGCAAAGGCGTGTTCATATCCAGTGACCCGGCTGCCCCGTTCATGTTGTGACTCAGGGCGATACTTTGTGTTTATGCCTTAGAGTAGCCATAGCTTTCCCCTAGAAAACTGGGAGCGCTACTCTCAGGATATTAAATCTAGTCCTGTAAAAAGTAGCAGTCCGAGGAACGTTTTCGGCTGGAGGACAATCCCAAATATCACCTCGGTTTTCATATACAGGCCTGTTTATCTGAATGCGACATACTATATGGTGATGATGACCAGCACAGAGGCTCGGCTGATATTAAGATAACCTTGGGGATGAGAAAGGAGGGGTGGAGAGCCACAAGCTCGGCTTCCAGAATCACTAACTAACAGTGACATTTGGGCAGTGCAACTGTTCAACTGATATTTGCTGAACTTTAAGCTCTATTCAAGGTAGCGTTTTTGTTGTTGTTGTTTTTTTTGGTCCAACATGTGCATGGCACAGCTAATATTATCCTCCAATATCCCATGCAATGGGCAATCCCTTCTTTATCCAGCAGATTTTTCGGCCTTTTATGATATAGATATATGAATGAATGAGAGCGATTAGCGTGCTGGACGTATATTGGATAATATCTGACTTCATTAGTTGCGATGCCCTTAAAAGGACATCCTGGCTTTCTTATATTTGGACAGCCGCCCCCTGTCCTTCCCTTCCTCTGCCCAGACTCACTCGTGCAGCCAAGCACATAATGCGCTTGGAGCCCGGTAACATGTACGATTATAATTAGCTTTGTCAGGTCCTCGCCCCTACAACCCCCATGCAGATAATATGATAATACATCTTCATAACCGACTGACCTTACATGCTCAATATTTCTCCCCTTATGAAGATTACATGTCAATAAAGTAATTGAGTCTCGGGCTGTGTGGCAAGTGAAGATTTAGGTTATTGGACTTTTCGGGAGCAGTGATGTATGACCGTTATTATTCCACCTGTCAGGGGATGTGCAGGCCGCTGACGACGGTCCGTGGATGTCAGGAGAGGGAGAATGAAAAGGGGGGGAGATGTCCTCTTCGGCTTGAGTGTTATGTCGTTAATCACCCCTCATCTTCTCCGCTCCGTTCCTCCTGCATCTGAAAACTGTATGTGTCTTATTAATTAGGGAGAGGAGACTTACAGTAAAGCCATCCATTAAGAGGGGGCCAAGAGGACTTCGACAATAGCGTCTCATCATCACCGGCCTGCCTTCATATATCCAAACCTCATGAGATCATCCATTATAATTCCCCGGGATATTATTTTCTCTTTCTTCTCAAGTGTAAGGTCTCTGTCTGTAGGCCCCTGTCAGGCGCGAGCGCTTTTGTAATTGCGACTCAAAGCCTTGCCTTGGATTTAGCCTTCGCTGTCAGTTTAATACTATTAGAGTCATCACAATCCCTATCATTACATTCATGGGCTTCATTACTCATTTTTGGTTTCAAACCAGACTTTAGCTGTTGTGCAGTACTGTGAGGTCATTGAAATCTGCCTGAAATTCATCAGAGCACTGGAAAAGTTTAATGATATTCATCCTCCTTTAAAAATAAATAAATAAATCACCATTATAACCAATGTCTGAATTAATTAGTTTATTGCCTCTACTTGTACAGGCATATGGTTTTATTACTTTATTGTAGTGCTGACAAGCGATTAATTGCATCCAAAATAAAAGTTTTTGTTTACATATTATATGTGTGTGTACTGCGTACAATCATTATGCATATATAAATATACACACATACAGTATATATTTCGAAATTATTTACATGTATATATTTATATTAATATAATTTATATTATATATGAATATATTTAATATATAAACATAACATATATTTCTTACATATATACATGCATGTGTATGTATTTATATATGCGTAATAAATATACACAGTACACACACATATATAACGTAAACAAAAACTTTTATTTTGGATGCGATCAATCGCGATTAATCGTTTGACAGCACTACTTTATTGTATCTAATTATATAAAATGGCAACAACAGCAAAAAAAAAAAAAAGTCCTCGCCAAATATTGTTTTTAAACTTTGTAAACAAGCATTATTTTCTTCGGTGCGTAACTATTTTGGTGCATAAACTAAGCATTGTGCATTAAAATCGTTTAACGCACACTTAAGGTACAGTCACATGAGTGAAATGTGTGAAATTTGTCAATAGTTAAGCGATGCATGAAACACCTTCCACACAGAAGGCACTTTCAAACCAAGCAGCTTTCTGTTAGTCAGTGCAGCACATTTGCATGACCAACTTGAACCTGATACAAATTGTACATGGGGAAATTTTTCACCCTAACTCAGAACTCCTGATGACATGGATTACTATTGAACCACTGAATTTCAAAAGTGGAATTTTTCACTTGTAGCATTTGAATGAATGAAGGGATTTATGTATGTTTATATTTATTTATTTAAAGTATACATAGAATATTAATATCGGCTATTTGTTGGTTATCGTCCTTGGTTATCGCTATTGGCATGTATTTTAATATTGGTGCATCCACCATCTAATAACGTTATTGTACTATGGTGTCAATTTTGTTTCAAGGAGCTTTATTCTTAATGCCTTTACTGTAATGATAAGTGTAGAAACGGTATTTCAGCAGAAACTGTGGTTATCATAGTCATTTTTTGAAAGGAGGGCAATTGCCTTAATGCAGGGGCGTAGGCATCATCATTTTAGAAATGAAGGGAACAGAAATGTGTAAAAAAAAAAAAAAAAAGTAAATCCTAACTTTTGTCTGATTGACAGGCTTTATTTTTTTCCTTATGTCTTTTAATTGGCTAAGAAATCAAATACACTGCTGGATAATAACCAATATTTTTTTCCTATATTTTCATAATGACAATTTTGTGATGGGTTTATATACTACAAACACATACGGCAGAATAGTTTATATTCTTTAATATATGTCATTAATATTATTGTTATTTTTTTTAAGCTGCAGAGATGATGCCTTTGTCAATATTAGGCATTTCTTGGTACGTTATAAGTTATCACTTCAATGAGTCCGTTTTGGATTTCTGTGTGAGAGCGCCCTCCGGCTTCCAGTATGAATGAAACATACACTGTGTTTAGTGTTTAGCGCTCCGTAATGTTCACATAGCCTGGTTTTGGAAATAAATAAATCATTGGGTCATACATAGACAACTTGTCTCTTTGCGCTTAAATCTAGATCACACTGGCCCTTGCTACATCTACATGAACACACTTGCCCGAAAAGTGCAGAGGAAGAATTTCCGTTTTATTAAAAGTGCGCCTATGCCTTAACGTTACACTAGCATAGCATTTCATACAAAACTGTACTTCTCAAAAAATGTAGGAAGCAATTTGGCGTGTGAGCTGCCACTGTGAAGATCATCAGGCAGTTGGATACTCAGAAAGGGGCGGGAGGGCAGCACACAGTGTTAAAGGATATTTTACTGTGTCCTCTCGCATTAAGGCGGGAGATTGATCCTCTCCAGTCAGATGAAGCTCTGGTCTGACTGATGCCCCTCACCGTCATAGTGACACCAGGCTCCGGGATGCGAGCTGTGGGGCGAGAGGGGCACCCAACAGCACCCTGAACCCGGGCCAGCAGCAGCTCGACTCGGCCCTTGTTCTTTTCCTTTCATGCCCCCTCTCCCTGCTCTCTGTCAGGATGTCATGACAAATCACTGTACAGCAGCGGGCTCCGCAGCCTCAGGTACCAGACTAACAGGCCTCAGACGCCATGCTGAAATGAATATAATAATGGGCTTCAGAAAATAGCACAAGGCACTCAAACACAGGAAGAGAAGTGAGGTTGTGTGTGTGTGTGTTCTCTGCAGGGGGAAGTGGCAAGCAGACACATGTCCCACGGTGAGGCAGGTGCAGCTTGTCTCTTCTGTGGCTGAGGTGGCAGCAGGGGCTGTCAGATTGGTATTGATATGTGTCACTCCAGGGAGTGTCAGGCGCTTTATTTAAGACAGCAAGAAGGCCATGTGTCTGGGTGGTAATTGACGGTTGGCTTCGGGAAGGATCAGGCTGTTTGTTGACCTAGCAGAGCAGCTGATGGGAGAGCTAGCATGGTGTATTGCTTTCATCCAAAATGGCTGTTTTTTTCCCTGTGCTGTGGGTTTTAAAAAGCAAGTTAGTTTGAGAGGTGCAGCCAGTGTGTAAATCCACACTTGACACATCACACAAATATGTAAAATTGTGACTGTAACCAAAGCTCAGTTTATGCCAGCTTTTAAATTATTTAGAACAAAAAAAAAACAGATTTGATTGACATTTAATCATTTATCAGACGTTTTTATCCAAAGCAAATTATTTATTTCAAAGCAATGTTATTTTAGTATCATAGAGATACTATTATTTTAACTGTATATTTATTTTTTATTTTTATATTTTTCCATTTTCGGTTTGTTAAAATGTGTAATTTTTGTTGCATGATTTTGTTTTTATTATTTTTATTTCAGTATTAGTTGCTTATACGTCAAGTTAAAGCTGAAATAAAATAAGTGTCTGTATAAATAAATATAATAATAACCCTGTTTCAAAATTCAAATTCATTTAAATTGATTTTTAAATCAGTTTTTGACATAAGAAATAAAATACATGTTTGATTTTATTATATAGCTGGAATGACCCTGTTTAAAAGTGTCAAAAATTGATGTAAAAGTAAATTCATTTATACAGATGAAATGCATTCAGAAATGTTTATTAGTGTTGTTGTGGCTAGGATAAGCTTTGTCTGTTGTCTCTCTCTGAGTGAAATGAGCACTGTGATATGTTGACATGTCCATTCATTTCTATGGTTTGGTGACTGTATGCTGTTTGACATTAATTCCAAATGACATTCAGCAAGAAGCTGCACTGCTTACTGATGCATGAGGTCTATCACATCCCTCATCATTATATATAACATCAACACACAGCCACGTGAGCATCTGTCCAACTGCCCAGTAAACTTAGTCATGTACTAAACCTACATCCTCAAGTCAAAGATTGCCATTATCTTGCTTTTAGTTGTGATTCTTGAGACATGAAAAAAGTGTAACGGTGGATAATTGTTTTTTAAAGTTTATGTACAGAGGATGTATTTTTGATTAATGTTAACATTCTGAGATATTTTGTTTGAATGAAACCTCCTGAGTTTTCCATTTTCACAAGATGTTTTGCTTTGCCTCAGTGTTGCTGACACACTGAGATAAGGCAAAAAAAAACATTTGACCAGACTCCGATTCAAAATGTCATATCAGATATGTAATAAAAATGTGTAAGTATAATGCATATTAATAAATCTAGAGTTCAACTGCAATTAAAATAAATGGAAGAATACTGGGAGATGACTTGATAAAGATTTTCAAGGCTTATTTGTTTGTTTGTTTGATTGTTTTGTATGTGAGATTTGACACTTGTGAAACGAAGTAATTTTTTAAAAGTTTGTTTTAAAGTTTAAATTGCCAAGACATTGATGAAATGTTTCTTTGAAAGAAAGATATATATATAAACGCTGAGTTGTCTGGTTTTAACAAGTGTTAAAGGGATAGTTCACCCAAAAATGAAAATGTGATGTTTATCTGCTAAGTTAAACCCTGCGGCTCGTGACGATACATTAATGTGTAAATACACGAAACGATCGGTCTGTGCAAGAAACTGGACAGTATTTATATCATTTTTTACCTCTGATTTTCACCACAATGTCCTAACTGTCTAGAGCGCATCCTGAGTGCGTTCAACAGCCGGCGCCTGACGCATCGTCTTCTTCTTCTTGCACAGACCGATCATTTCATGTATTTACACATCAATGTATCGTCACGAGCCGCAGGGTTTAACTTGTGTATGTTTTTTGACTCTCAAAGCCGTAATTCTCATTCACGTACATTATAAGACTGACAGACTGCAAAGGTTTGAGTTAAAAATCTTCGTTTGTGTTCTACTGAAGAAACAAAGTCACCTACATCTTGGATGCCCTGGGGGTAAGCAGATAAACATCAATTTTTCATTTTTGGGTGAACTATCCCTTTAATGTAATACTTCTTAAATAAAAAAAACACACAAGTAAAATAGTTAATAACATTCTAGTGATTAATTTCAGAGTTTTTTTTTTAACTAATGGCAGATGGTGTGGGACATGTTTTGTCTCAAAAACAATGTTATAAATATTACCAGACATTGCACATATCTGTTTAGTTCTGCTTTTAGATCTGTTTTTGTTTTCAGCCACAACCATTTGAAATATTATGAGTTTTGTAATGATCCACACACAGTCATCAGTCACTCTTTACATTGTTTCCCACACTCGTTTTCTACTTTTGGTGTTTTGGGTGGGTAATTAATTTTTACTGCTCACTGATTTAGACCCTCGTTAACTCGGACCGACCTCCAATGTCAAAGCGATTAAAAAGTGCTGCAATCTTTCCTGCAATGATTAATTTAACACCACATTGTTATTGAATCATGTCACTCGGACTCGATTTGAAATGAGCAACTTTCCCATCAGCCTTATTAATGGGACCATTACTGAAATCAGCAAACTTTTCACATTTTACTGAGGTCTGAATGACTTATCAGCTTTTCTTTTTAATTAGAAAGCACTTGCTAATGACGACGACAGTCAGTCAGCCTCAGAAAATGTTCGTTCTGTAATACTTTATTCTTATCAAATCACGCTTAACGTCCTTGACACAAATGGTTATTAAATCATAATGACTAATCAGGTCATTTGAAGATGCTGCAGTGGTTAATTAGCGCGTGGCATCTGACCCCACACCCAGCTCAATAGTGATGGGAAGTCCGATTCTTTTTCGCGAACCGGTTCTTTCGGACAGTTCGTTTCAATGAACCGGTTCAAAAAAATGGTTCACCGGTTCTTTTACGCTATAACGTAATGACGTCATTCGTGATGACGTAATGATGATCGTCAAGGGCCGGGATGAAAATACATTCAACATATTCAAATATATAAAGTCAGTAATGATTACTTCAGTCAGTTAAAACATCACCATGATCTGACAAGTTTCTTAAACTTAAGTTTTGCAACTAGCACCCAAATACAGGTACAAGCAGTGATGTGCAAACGAGGATGTTTTATAAGTATTGAAGATATAAAGTGAATAAATTACTTCTCATCAGTGCAGAAGCATGATCCACATACTATGCATAATCAATTACGATTTATTTGTTATTAAATAAACTTACGTTTCGCCAGATTGGTCCCCTCATTCAAGTCAAGTTTACGCGAACTGTTTCAAACGATTCAGTTCGATTTGGTGAACTGATTCGACCGGTTCACTAAGAAGAATCGGTTAAATAGAACTAACTGGACTGGACATCACTACAGCTCAATGCGATCAGCAGTACCACGCTAACACATACTTGTGCGAATCCGTCTTTTACAGTGGAAGCGCCAGAGCCATTCCTCGTGCTGACACAAACAGCAGGGGAAATGTAGACGGCAAATGGCTGTTAGCCGGCGTGTAAGTCTCCTTATGATAGACCATGAGTTGTTCCAAGGAGATTAAGGGTTTGTAAACTGCTGGAGCACCCAACCTCAAATGACTTCCCCTTATCTCCAGAGCCCAGAGCCACTGTGCGCCTCGCACACACTTGCTCTATGTAGAATAAATGTCATTGAAATTAATTTCACCAGGCTTGAATTAGGCTGCTGCTATAATCTCTTTCTTTAGTCAAAATTTATGTCCTCCAGAATTCAATTTCCTCTTCAACTTCATAAGTTGGAGTACAAAGAATGATAGGCCCTTATCAGGTGAGCCGTTTGAGAACTTCATTAATGAATACCGCCACTTTCAATTCATAATATTTGATTGCAGTAATCTCATGAGGGCCTTGTTCTTTTGCGGTGCTGTGTCCTTTTAAAAGTGAAACTGCGGAGGTTAACGCCATTGAACGGACAACCATTAAAACTGCATAATGGCTAATGGTTATTTTGCAGGGTGAAATAGAGTACAGTCAACAGCTGTGGCTGTATGAAAGACCTCTAGCGCAGAATACTACGGGTGATTCAACAAAATATCAAGATTATGTTTTGCTTGGTTGGAAAAAAATCATGTGGCAAATCAAGGCGGTATTGATCACAGCTTTTGAGGCATGAACTAGCTGCTTTCTCCTGACAGGCCCTCTAGCTAGAGCAAATCTCTCAACCTTTTCTCATTGCCAGACCTCATCCATGCCTGACTATCATGTTTACTTTTGTTGCTTTAGGTTGGACTGACTTAAAGCGCTGTATTTCAGGGAATTCACAAAAGTCTGAATCTGGTTTTAAAGGAAAACACACAAGCGAAAGTGTCAAGAAAAGACCCTGGTCATATTTCACTGCAAAAGCAAAGCAATAAATAAATAAATAAATAATATTTTGCATATAGAAAATGAAGCCTCTTTTAGGAGAATTAAAGGGACAGTTCAATGAAAAATAACAACGATTATCGTGTTCTCTTGTTGTTTCAAACAAAAAATATGAAAATATTATTTGTTCCCCATTCTTTTTCTTTTCATTTTTATATTAAGGTGAAAAATGACCAGGGCATTTTATGACAAGCTTTATGAGATTTTCCTAAACAGCCAGTGAACTTCTGAAAAATGAGTAAATGTCAAAAAAGTTCTTTTATACAGCTTCTAGGCTTTTTGCAAAATGGAAAACCTCCCATTTTTCTACATATAAGTTCATATGCTGCTGAAATTTCACTTCACTTCCTCATTAGAACAAGACCCTCTGACAGATTGTTGGATGTCGTTGACTTGCTAAAGACAGCAGGGTCAAAGAAACTCTGCAAACCCACCTCAGATGTATCAGCATCAACTTCAGTCACAAAACTCACAGACAAATGATACAGTGGAAGCACAGACAGGAAGACCATCCTTATGCTTTGGCCCTTTATATACGCAAGAATCCAGCCTTCTGAGGATGTTTATAGAGGAGTCTTTCTTTGTATCATAGCTTCTTAAAACACATTAACTGATATTGTCAGAGCAGAGCAAGTTACGCATGTATGCAAAGTTTTATGGTTTTACAACCGATGTTCTCATCACTGAGTGGAATGTATTATTGAGTGGAAATGCACATGAAATATATTATTATCAGTGTTGGGAAGCTACGTTGAAACTAGCTTGTTAAAGCTACAATTATGTTCAATTACTAAACAGCATTGGACTACATCTTGGACTATAAAAAAGACATGGAATACCCCATATGGACTCAAATTATTATATGAATTTGGTTAAACTGATTCTCTGGAATTAATCAATGAATAAAGACTTTCCAATGCTAAATAAAGAAAGGACAATTTAGGAGAGTGTTTGTTTATCACCCTAGCTCACTCGGCAGTAAAACTGTGTGAGCAAACAATATGACATTAAAAACAGCATTTGTTTGTTGGAAAAAGTACAGCAGCTCATTACTTGGAAAAGCTGCACTATTTTAAAACAGCTGAACTACTGTCACACTACTGAAAATACTAGTTATCTGCATTGCTACTTTTAGCTAGTTTCTCCTCAACACTAGTTATTTTGGTCATCACTGCACATAATGCTGTGAATAGGTCATATAGACAAATCAGACCATGTTTGCTCACCATTTCATGAGGAGATTGTGTTTTAAAAAAAAAAGCAAAATAAAAACCATTCTTATCAGATAATAAGATGTGTACAATATACAGTATGATGATAAGTTATTCTGTTTTCTCAACAAATTATATGGAAGATTATAGCAATATTCCTGTACTAAAATGAATATACTAGTAGTGTTCTTACAAGCCACTGTCATGGAGGAAGCATTAGTTTCATGTGGAATACCAGTTCAAGAATGTGCTTTTGGCCTTGGTAGTGTTTTTAGCTGCTTTCTCTTTCCCAAAGCCACCAGTCTTATTTGTATGCAGTGCAATTTTCAGTTCTCATTCCCAAGCCTGAGCTCGAGTGAAAAATGTCCCGCATTTTCTTGATAGCCCATGTGGATGTGGGGTATAAATGGCTAATGAATTACAGATGAACATTGACGCAAATTAATCTTCCTGATGTCCCTGGGTTATATGGCAACCATTTAAAAGTTTAATCAATACGCTAAAGTTGAAAACATGCAGGCGTTGCAGTTGTTTGGCTGTTATAAACATCAGTGGGGAATGGGGAGGCTTGCATCCAGTGCATGCATCATAATGACAGGTATTTATGTTTAATGGACTAAATATTTTTTATTGCATGAGAACAAATGTCAGTTTAACTCTGTAAGTCATGAATTTAGCTTCCCTCGGCTGCTCCCAGCAGATGATTGACATCCTCAAAGACACACTCAAGACTTCTTTTACTCTGCTGCTTAAAAAATCCCACATTTTAACAGATGCAGAGCAAGGTTGCTTGAGTTTTTGTCCAGAGGAAAGTACAGATGCTAAACTGTTTATGCTATTTCAAAGCTCAGTCGCATTTTGCAAACAAGCTAATTTTTCCCCGAAGACAACAAGCCCTTTTCTTAACTTTCGATGCCTCTGATTCTTGACCCATGCTTCAGTGGGACGTCTCTGTGTCTCCAGCTTTTCTCATGTCTGCGCTGATGAAAACCAGCCTCATTTTTCCAATGCCACACATCTGTGTGTGTGTGTGTCAGGAGTGGTCAGTAGTTTGTGGTTCATCGCAGGCTTTGGGCTTGAAGCCAGTCCACTTTAGCTGCATATGGCTTCATGTGAACTGCGGCCCAGTACACCATCATAACTTCAGCCTCCCTTTTGATTGAATAAGTGACATTATCCAGGATACTAATTTAATATCCTCCAACATTCTCTTCTTTCTTTCTTTTCTCTGGACGCTGAGTCTCTCTCGCTCGGAGCGGAGGCAGGGGAACGCAGCTGCTCTTTGACAGTGCATGTGTATATTCATCTCCGTTGGTTGCACATATTTATTATCTGTGTCTTTGACCTCTAAGTGAATGCAGTAACATGCAGAGCGTTGCCTTCAGGATGTCATTAAAACTGTCTTCTGGCAGGCCAGCAGTAGTTTCTTATTTTGGTTAACAGACGTCGCTGTAAAAATCATATAAAATACAGCTTCGACTTTATAGCAGTTGTCTCTAATAACAACTCTAAAGATCTGTGGACAAAATCAGTGAACTGTGACATTGAATGCCATGAATTATCATCAGCATTAGAACTTTTTCCACACAAGTGTTTAAAAGATGATAATTCAGATGCTATTTACATGTCAAGAGGAGTCCTGAGGCCTTTCTATTTTGGTGTAGGTCTGCATTGTTGAAGAGCAATGCTTTTAAAAGTAATTTGAATTTACTTTGCAACTGTTAAAAAAGTATGTTCTATACAGTGGTGTGTGGTGGTGCTCTGAAATGAGGAGGCAAAGTCATCAAAGCTTTTTTTTTGTTTAGTTTTGTTTTAATCAGACATACTGCATCCACCATGTTGTTAGTGTCACATGACCTACCTATGTCAGTTGTGACGCTAACTGCCATTCATAAATCCTTTCTTGTGGCCTCGTGCGATAGTAAAGTGTCTATCAAATGTGCCCTTCAGTTCAGGTTATCCGAGTATTTTTCACTTACTGTCATAGCATATTCAAATATGAATTCGGACATGCTACGCATACATAGTAAGTATGTGATTTAGGATGCAGCGATAGTTTGCATCCAGTACAAATGTACCTCTTGAACTTTTTTTGCAGCATAAGTGTATTTGCACAAGAATCGCAAACACAGGAAAAAAACATTGTCTCTGAATATTTCGACGAAAGATTGTCTCGGTAGTTTGCTTTCTTTTCTCATGCCCGACCAGAGAAAACAAGACATTCAGTGACGTTTACGGTGGCCGCACCAGTGATTTTCAGGACACACAAATCTAGCACTGAAGCACATATCCTGTTATTTTATCCAGTACAAATAGCTAAATTCCACAGAAGCACTTGGATGCATTAGAGTGTCAATTTGACAAGTAATGTATTACCTGAAAAACATAAGCTGATTTCACATTAGCCCAACAGCTGTAGGTCAGAAGCAGTTGTTTTAGGCCAGATAATGAGGACTCCATCACAGGATGTTGCTGCAGACTGATAAAGGGACTCGGGCAGATATATTGAGGCTCATATAATAGCACAGGCTCACGGCTGCAGCTGCTCACAGCCATAACTCACCCTCGTGCACTCTCACGGATGTCCGTCCGTCTTCCCTTCAGGTATTATTGCAAGCTTGTGAGATAATAAGGAAAGTTTAATTGCATTGTTAATTGATTTTTTCCCCACAACATTATTACCCTGATTGATTGCAGGGCTGATGAGAGCATGGGATACAGGGAGAGCACAGGAAAACACACTGAGAAAGAGGGAGCGGAGAATAGATAACCTTGATGTTAAGAGCTACATCCTTCGGATATGTCTTTCCTTGACATATTGATGGCCCTCGAAAAGAGAGAAGCTGATTGTATGCAGATCACTTGAGCAGCCAGTTGATGAATGAGTTTTTCCTTGTTTAGAGGGGCTCAACAAATTCAAGGATTTTTATTTTTTTATTTTTTCAGTTCTCTGTGTAGTTTTAAGTCTTTTAAGTGTAATTTTTCTTCATTAAAAAGTTTTACAGATAAAGAAATTAATTATATATTTGGTCTAAAGGCATTCCTCCAATTTTTTTCTCAATTTTAAGATCACAACCTCTCTGTTTGATTGATTTATTAAAATACTTGGCTGAGATTTGTGCACTGAACTGTTTTTTTCTGTTTGCTTCATCAGGGTTTTATGTCTTAAATTCAGTTTGATCAAATTTTATAGCCATAAAAAGTCTTGAATATCGCATATCGCAAAAAAAGTTCATTGTGGCACATTTATGCCAAACTATTGCTTTTGATCTACTGTTGATGAATTATGATGTTTACTTTCTGTTTATATTGTAATATGTTGTAGATGAATGTAAAAGTGCGTATTTTATCTCACTCATCTTTTTGAATGAGCAGCTGGAAGTAGTAACGCATAGACATTTCAAAATAAGAGTCCTGCTGTTTTTCGGTCTACGGTAGTTAAAAATCCTGCATTATGCATTTTCTTTTCTTTGCTTTGCTTCTCTTCTGGTGGTATTTTGGTGACACGGCATATGCATTTTACTAGACACAATAATTATTACATTTATTATATATATATTTTTATTGCCTGTCTTTGAATACATTATTATAGTATCAGCAAAATGTAATACCAAAAATCCAAAATAGTGCCTTTTAGACTATTTAACAAAGGAAAAATCTGAGATACAGGATTTATTTTCAAATTGTATGGGTTTGTTTTGTATGAACATGCAGTATTCATTTTATCGGTCAATGTCTGAAAAAGTCTTACATTTAGATACACTGTAAGGTATATGATTATTTATTTATTATCTTTGCATTGTTTTTATTGCATGAGAACTTTCTGTATCATAACATTCTACTGAAATGTAGTAGATGATGTATTTTTCCTGGCACTGCAGATTCAGCACTGACACTGCAGAGGTGCAGGAAACACTGTAACTAGTATTAGAACTAGTAGTGCTAGTAGTAAAACAAGCTTGTTGTGTGAGAGTCTTCTGCATTTTCCACAGTTTTTAAATGGCAGTGTGATAAATGTTGGCTATTATGATTTCACTGGAGTTTTGCCAGAGGAAGGGTATTAGAACTAGTAGTGCTAGTAGTAAAACAAGCTTGTTGTGTGAGAGTCTTCTGCATTTTCCAGTTTTTAAATGGCAGTGTGATAAATGTTGGCTATTATGATTTCACTGGAGTTTTGCCAGAGGAAGAAAAGCAAAGACAGCAGATTTCCAGGACATCAGGCACTGTGATAGCAGGTCATGGAAAGGCTGCGGAGGGCTCGTGTTGTTTGTAATAAGCTGTGGGTGCGCTGGTCCTGTCTCCACCTCCATCTCACACGAAGACAACCTCCTCTCCTCTCCAAACATCCAGGTATGACAGGACGGGAACAATGCTTTCAACCCCTGCCAGAATATGCAGCATTAGCTTCCCGAAAACGTTTAATCTGTCACTGTAATGGCTGTGTGTGAGTGTCTGGAATAAAGAGAAGGCCAGGCCCTGACAGTGTTTTTTTTGTTTTGTTTTTTTCTTCATATTAGCTATCAGCTCATCAGCCGTCCCCATGGGTTCAAGAGAGACTCTGCTTTCCACTAACAGGTTATGTAAGAAATAGCTGCTTCTGCATTTTACCTTTGTCTTTTTTTCTCATGTAATAAGCGGAGTGTCCAGCTGTGGAAGTTGGCTGCCGTGTGCAGAATTTGCAGTGGTCTGCACTATATCACGCATCACCCGGCTGCCAGTGTACGCTAAACATGCTCCCCGTCCCTGGCAGGCCCATGTGTGTTTTCCCCTCTACGTTTCTTTCTGCTCCCCACAGAGGTTTGTTTAAAGAAGTCAGTCTGCATGGGGAAAGAATGGACATCTCCCAGATCTGCGCCATTTGCAGAGCGCTGCTTTAAGCACTTGAGCATGTGAGGAAGCAGTCATGCTGCTTCAGGTCAATATTACAGCTTCAGTCGTCACCAGACACTGAACTGAGCCATGCTTTATTCATCATGTGCTGTTCTCTATCACTAGATTTAACCCATCAGACACTACTCCAGGCACTCATATGAGGGTCACAGACAAATAAAAATGCCTGAGATTGAGATTTTTTTTTAAATTTTTTTTATTCACATTTGTAGATCACCCATGTATATTCATTAGTTTGTACATTAACAATTTTATTAACTTTATTTTCATTCTACCTTGAATAAACTTACACAAATTTATTTAGAATTATTTTGTTTTTTAAATATTTGGGTACTTGACCTGAAATAACTTTTTAAAAGAAATAAAATAGTTCATTCAAAATTTGTATTTTTATCTGTTAGTATTTTTATATTATTATTTATATTACAAAAAAATAAAAAAATAAAAAATGGATTAAATAATAATAATTACTAATAATAATTCATTTATTTATTAAATGCATTATTATTAATAATAATAATAATTCCACTTTATTTTATTTTATTGGGCTATAAGGCTTTTAAATATTAATATATGAAAAAAACTTTTTTTCTTTTTTCAAGAAACTATATTATGCCTGACTACTTTTTTCTTTATTACAGTTACGCCACCTACACCACCTTTTTTTCATAAATTTTAAAGGGATCATTAACCCAATTTATTTATTTATTTTTTGTCATTTGCCCGCCCTCATTTCATTCCAAACCTGTATGAATTTGTTTCTTCTGCTGAACACAAAAGAAGATATTTTGAAGAATGTTGATCATTAAACAGCTGCTGGTGGCCATTGACTTCCATAGTATTTTTTCCCCCCATATATGAAAATCAGTGGCTACCAGCAACATTCTTCAGGTGAACAGGTGAAATACAGACGAATACAGGTTTGGGACAACTTGAGGGTGAGTAAATGATGACAAAATTTTATTTTATGGGTGGTCTATGCCTGTAAGTCTCACCAAAAATATCTTTTGGACTTTAAATCCAGAAAATGAAAGCATGTCCATCATAGAAGCTTTTCTTTATGAAATGTATTTTTGAATAACTTCTTATAGATTCAGACATCATTGACCCATGAGTTTGTTTGCTGGTGCTCTGTGATCTCTCAGTCTCACTGAAGGGGTGCTGCAGCGTTTAGGATGATAGTGCTGCAGTTGGGTGCTATATACCCTGGTGAGGTGAAGTGCACAAGAATCTCCTCTCAAATCAGCGCTCTGATAGTCAGAATGAGCATACAGGGATCCCGCGGCGGTACCTCCATCCCCAGGGCAACTGCAGCAGCTGGAGTGCAAAAGCCCTGTCACCCCCTCAGAACAAGTACTTGCACTGGCAGAGCTGTCCGCTGCCCCCCCACACCAGTCCACAGAGCGAGGGGGTCTGATCTAATGCAAACAGACATCTCCTCACACTTCACAGTTTGGATCACCTCAACTCGCGAGGTTGGCAGGGAAAATGAGCGTCGCTTGGCTACAAAAGTCCAAATTTAGACTGACTGAGTTTGTCCGCGGGCTGACATGAGCAGGCCGCCGTTACTCGCCGCGCAAGGAGAGCGCGGGACTGGAGTGACACGTCGGAGAAGGCTGGTTGCCGATCGCTGGAGGTGGGGGAAGGGGAGGAGCGGCTACTTTGAAGGAAAGTGTCAGATTGGGTTAGCATCCAGACTGGTGTTGGAATATGCTTGGCACTAATATGGCACCAGTATCTCTGTCCTCATCTCTGTTCACTGTCAGTACGTGCGATTCCGCGGCCTGTCTCTCCGCGGCTCTGACAATGTCTTTTTGGATTATGTTAGTGGCGCGCTCGGAGCGCCGCCGCAGCTCACCCATCACTCAGCCGCTTTGTTTGAAGCCTGCCCTTTTTTGTCATTAATGCACTTGATGTCTATTTAAAAATGGCGGCGAGCGCTGTATCTGTTTTCCTGTCAGGAGATCATTGACAGCATTAATGCCACTTGTCCTTGCCTCATTTACTAAAGCGCTGACACCTAGCTGCAGTCTGCCACATCCATCAAGCGCCTCTATTTCTCTCTCTCTCTCTGTCACTGGCATGTCAGAACGATCCTGTCTTTAACGCTCAGACTGGGCTGTCTCTGCACATCACCTATAGGCCTCACAGTCAACTAGCATTTTCAGCAAGGCGGAAGGAAGACGTAAACCACACAAATGCTGCGTTCTTCTTCCTAACTCTGGCATATGTTTTGCCAGGTCATGTATTTTTGATGTATGAGAGAAGTGATCAGACACTCGCTCTCTCAATGAGTTATGAACAGTCTCTATGCTTGTGAGGAGAAAGCCTCATTAATTGTCACTAATCTTGCATTAGTCACTGCTTGATGATTATTATTTTGGTTGAGCTCCATTGCAATACCACTAACACCCTTACAACTGTCTAGGAACATCTTAGTGACCACCCAGACATCTTCAGCTGCTTCCTTGCAACACCCTAGAAACCACACTCTTGCGAATGCTTAGAAATTACTATCAACTGACCCTTTGCTGGGAGTTTGATTGACAAACAATCTGACCAATCATAACTGGAATTTGTCATTTTGTTCAACAAACAATTCAGACAGGAGAGTAGATTAACATCGGTGGACTTTAACTTGAAAAATGTTGTGTATTGATGTCTTTCCAAGGTTGAGATAAAACACTTTCTGATGTTCATTCATGTTTATTTCGTGCTTTAAGTAAATATGAAAAGTGATCAGTTCACGTGTCGCTTGAACTGAGGCGCTACAGCGATCTGTCACGATGCATTATAGAGTCACAAAATGGTATTTAATATATGAATTTCTCAAAAAATGACTAAATTTGAAACCTAAGACTTTGTTTCATACCAGAAAACATAGCGCTTTTCCACTGCGTGGTACCACTCGGCACGGCTCGGGTCGCTCACTCTTCCAATACAGTTAGTAACGCTTCAAAGTGGGTGGGATTATTGGACTAGTTGCACTGCCGTGACATCATTGTAAACACAACAAAACCCTGAGATAAACACGCAAAACGCAATGGAGCCTATCGATGAAATGGTATTTTTGATTCTTGGCATGTGGATGTTTTTCACTGCTAGATGAAGTTTGGTTCAAAGGAGGCTGATGGCAGCAAAGCAAAATACAGCTAAAAAATACAAGAGTCAATTTGAGAGAGGATTTGTGTCGCAAATCCAATGACGATTTTCTCTGACCAATCAGTGATCTACAGTGTAAACACGTCATATTTTGTTATCGGTACGGCTCGCGTGGAACTTCAACCGAGGTGGTACTATTTAAGCGAGTACAATGCAGTGGAAAAGTGCCAATAGAATACCTTAGCAACTGTCTAGCAGCATCCTAGCAACCATCTAACAACATCTTAGGAACCACCCAGAGCAGCCTAGCAATTCATGGAAATAGTAAGGATTCATTATCGTGTTATATATCAATGTATTAGTATTAGTGTAGTATTTTTCTTGTGATAGCATCACTGTAGCGTTTACTGCAGCAGTACTTGATGAGGCCTGTATTGATTTACTGTAAGTAGACATAAGCAAATGCCTCCTGTATTGCTGTCTTCTGTCATTGATGCTCATAATGATGCTTGATTTGTTTTAATGAATGAGTAAAGAGGATCAACAGAAGTGAGTGGCAGCTTCACACAGTGGATTGTATTCAAATAGTCACACGTGTTCTTGTCCTGTAGGAGTGTTAACACTTTGTCACAGTGTCTCTCTCACACCGTCAGAGTGTCTGGACAATGAATGAAGCTAATGCTCACCTTGTCAAACACAGTTGGTCAGTGGATCAGTACGATGAGCTCACTGTTGATCTTCACCCTTCACACATGTTCTCAGACTTTAGACGGATGCACTGTCTCCCCCGACACACCTTTCATTCCAGAAATTTGAGTGAGAAATGACAGATTCTGCAGACACATTGTTTTTTTGTTTTTTTTGCTGCAGCAGCAGCAGTGTGTACTTTACTGACAAACCGCTTTCTGATGGATAAACAGTAACAGAGAACTGTAAAATATTTTGTCATTCATAGATTCATAATCATAATACACATGCTTTTTGATTTCAAATCACTGAATAGCTAAATCCATCCATCCATCCATCCATCCATCCAATGTGTAAAAATAATAAATGCTATTTTAAAAATAACTTCTTGTTTTCAACCAAAAGGAAGATATAGTATCACTATTTTACCACAAGGTACTGCAGTATATCAAAAAGCAATTATGTCCAGTACAGTAATGTTGCATGTTGCAGTAATTTGAAATGTATGAACAACTAACAAAATTGTATTGATGATGATAAAATGAACATAATGAAACCTGAATCATGGTGAAGTCCTGTTGTGTGCAAGTTGTGAAGCTGAATATTTTTCCATAATCAGTTGTCAAACAGTTAGATAATGTATTTAAATATCATCATAATATTATACAATTTAAAGTGCTATTAATATTTTTGTGCTATTAGAATCAGTATAAACTTGAGGGTTGCAGCATCTCGTGGTTTCAGCGCCGAATTCACATGAAGTCGGTTTGACATTGACGTTGTAGTTAAATGTCATTTTGACATGCTCTTCTCTCTCACTTTCAGGGGTTTTCACCAAGTGCCGTTATGTCTACTACGGCAAGCACTCAGAGGGCAATCGATTCATCCGCAATGACCAGCTCTGACTGACAGACGGGTCAGTGGATACACACACGAGGGTGCTTTACAAATATATCCTGCGCATATTATTATAAATATACATGTTGCCACACGCATTTTAAGCAGCCAAACACAGCCCTCTAGTGCCGTCTGCTGAGTGTGCCTTCCCTGCCAACTCCCATCGCTCTCGCTCCGTCTGAGCAGTGCCATCCAGATTGACATGATTGCCTTTAAGCAGCCCCGCTATGCCACGGTGACAGACACAGACGCGGCCGAGCGCTTGTCCTGACAGCCGCGGCTCCATGATGGATTGCCTGGTCCAACTGCTGCTCTCCCCAGGTCAAAGGTCCCACCTGAGGCTTCGGGCTGCCCACACGGAAGCCCAGGATGAGCTCCTCTCAAAGTCAAAGCTGAAGTTAAAGAGAAAGATCAGGGGAAAGTGTCACTTTTGTTGGAGTTTTACGCTATAGCCATCATTAAAAGTAAAGCTTATTACATGGTTTTGTAACCATGTCATCTTCTGTACATTACTGTAGGCGGAATTTCAGTTTAAGTCTTTGAAGGGTTTTGTTTTCTCCTAATAGTAAAAAATAAAAGTTAAAAAGGCTAATAAATGTAAACACATGTAATTTAGTTTGTTTAAATTTATTAGCCTTTTTTAAGCTTTAAATATAAAAGGCATGTCAGGCAAGTGCTCACCATCAATTGGCATGAAGTTTTTTTTTTAATATACAGAGAAATGTTATTTTAAAATGATTAGCTGTTTTTTAAACACACCTTTAATTTATGTTTTTAATTTTATATTTAATCTATGTTATTGTGTTTTAATGATCCAAAGCTTTATTGAATGTTTCCAGCGTGAGTCCTTTCAGAAATGCAGCTGCGAGGCCCTCACAGGCTCTTGACTCTGTGGCATGTGTATGTTTGCGTGTTTGTGAGGTGCATGTGCATGTCGTGTGTGAAGTTTGTGTGTTGCGGGGGCAGTTGTTGCAGTGCCGGAGCCTGGAGGAGCTGTGAAAGAAAGAGGTAATGAGCTTTGCTTTATTTCATTCTTTCTCTGGAGGGAGAGAGCAAAGAAAGACAGCAGCTCTGGCAGTGAAATTGGAGGAGGTGGATGTATGTATGTGTGAGAGGGGAGTCAACAACTTTCTCCAGTCTTTTTGATTGTTTCCTCATGCAGTTTTTGGACCTATTCACGTTATTTTAATGATTTATTTTCTTTGTATGTTTTGAAAAATCTATTTAAAACAATCCATAATGGCCTTTGCTGTGCTTTGGAAACAAGAATTTACAAGCAGTGGCCAAAAAGTTGGGCAAATATTTGAAACATCAACTCCATTATGTACAGTGAGGGTGATGAATGTTTTATGTGCATCCAGTTTATTTCGCCTCGTGCTGTATGTGTGTTTTTTTTTTACAATATTACATTCCACATTTAAAGTTGAGCTTATGCGCTGACGTCTGCGTAAGACTAGCCAAAGATCCACTGCAAACAAAATAAGTTTGTATTTTAAACAAGAAATGCAAAAGATTTCAATTTGTTTTTTGATGAACTGGGATTTGAGATTAGTTTGATTGTTGTATGAATCTTCTTTTTATATGTGTAGTTGACATGACATGTAAAAGTGTCCTTCAGAGTGACATGCTAAGACACAGTGTGAGTTTTCAGTCGTATTTCGACTCTTCGTTATTACTTCAATGCAAAGGAAACCAGCGTGCCCGCCGCGCCGTTATTTGTCAGGTATGTTCAAGTAAGCTAGATATGCGCAGATGCTGCGCAATTTGGCTGTATTTAATATATTATGATGGCTGACGAGATCAGTATTTGCATAAAATCTGCGTAGATTTGGCTTAAATGAACTTGCCCAATACATTATATATATATATATATAT
>NW_015544334.1:664503-673749 GCF_001515605.1 Sinocyclocheilus anshuiensis | reverse complement strand
ATTGTTTTTATGACCTCATATTGATACAGACTACGTAGCATTTGCACATTTGCTTTATTATTTAATTGAACTGCAATTAAGCTGAATACATTATTTGTCAACTACACATATATGTAATCAAACAATATAATGGGTAGTCTATTACTTGTATGTAGTGTGATTATTTTATGTAATATACTATAATTGTTAAAAAAATAATAATTCTATAAAAATGTAATCCCAAAATCATGAAACATAATTTTTTATTAAATAACCATGTGCTATCCACTGTCTTAAGCAATAAATAGATAAATAAAATTACTTGGAAAAATGGGTATCAATCTGGTGTTCTTTCAATATTTAGACAAGCTGGGAACGGCAATTGTTTTTATTGATATTACTATTAGTATTATGTTTACATGTCTGAACCTTGCTGTTTTTCTTTTTTTCCTTGTAAAGATTAATTATTAATGGCATAATTTTGCCTGGCCTCATCTTGCTTAATTGCCGTGTGTTAAACGGCCTCCCAAGTATGCCATCCGAATTAGCCCAGCAAATGAGAGACATAGTTTTGGATGTGAAAGAAAGCATGTGTACCCAGAGCAGCGCTCGGCAATGTGAAGCACACAGGGAAAGGTCACAGATAGCCCAGTGCAATGATTTGGTGTGCACCAGCTGTGCGGGTTTGACTGTGGGTCACAGGTTGTGTGCGTCTGTGCCTTATGCACATGTCGGTCCAAGTGTGTGTTTCAGTGTCTGAGAGGGACACAATGCGATGGGAATATTGTACTAAATGTGTGTGCGGGTTGTTTATGGTGTGTGTACAGTACATTCGGCCCTATGAGACTATGCCTGTGCGTCGCTCCTGTCGTACTGCTGGAGAGCATGGTCACTAGTGCGGGCGTTTCTAAATGACAAGGTTTATTTGTCGGTGTTGTGATATGTTCTGAGAAAAGTGGCACTGACAGCTGGTGGAGGCAGCAAGAAGAAGCCACAACAAGTTCCCCCTAACCACACAAAATGTCATCTCTTCCCTGGCTGGCTCACCCAACCATCCCCATGAAAAGAACAGACATTTAAAACTTTGTGACATGTGTCAGAGACGCTGCCATTGAGCCACTGCCGCTGATGTAGCCAGAATTGACAGCACCCGAGCCGCTGGAGCTGGCTTGGGGACATACCGAGTTTGGTGAGTGTCAGTTCCCATCCTCGTCAGGGCCTCATCTCAAGCAGCTCCGCAAATATAAACAGCATTAGAAGGCGGGCGGAAGTGCAGCAGGAAGACATATGCTGACACACACACACACACACACACACACACACACACACACGTGTTCGGAAGAGAGACAGTGTGCACTTAGAGAGGCGTGTGGCGGGGACTAATTAAGGTGTGAGAAGTGGAGAGCAACCTGTGGGCTCTGACCTGGGACTCCCTGCTCTCAGGGCTCCAGGAAATGCTCCTCGCTAGGAGAATGCTGGTATATGGGCCCTGAGAAAATTGATGGAAAGGGTGGGAACTAAATGACCATCTCAGTTTGACAAGATGTTAACGGAGCAATCATTGGTTTCAAGTTTTGAAACTATGCATGTTGTTGACATGCATAAGCGGTCATTTTTGCTCACATACATAGTAATTACACATTTATAACATAGTAATAACGCATAGTCAGAATTTAATTGTATCTTGATTTCACACATAAAGTAAATCTTTTAAAGGTGAGTGGGGCCTTAACAGTTTGATGAGATGTGAGAAATTATCATGGTTTAGTTTAGGGCTGCACGATAAAACGATGAAAGCCCGCAGGTGATGGAGATTTACCGCTGATTACAGAACCGGCTTTCTGACAAGATGCGCATTAAATATCGCATGCGATTTATCGTGCAGCCCTAGTTTAGTTTTTGAAATGGTCCACATTATTGACATGCGTAAGTGATAATTTTTTGCAGAAGCACTTTAAGTCTTTATATTGCGTTATAGATGCATTTTAAATCCATTTATTATGCCTTGTAATATACCTTATAATGCAGTGCATTATATCAAAGTTATATTCATTGTTAGATCTTCAAAAAGTGTAATGCATTAAATGAAACTGCAAATTTTATAATGAAATATAATTTTTTTCAGTGTACATTATGCATACCTATACAATGCATTATACACAAAGGCTTCAAGTGCTACCATTTTTGCTATTACACATAGTAGTAACACGTTTATAACATCGTAGTAACACGTTTATAACATAGTAGTAACATAGTTAAAACAAGAAACGTTAGAATTTGTATCTTCAAGAATACACTAAACCACTTAAAGACAACTAAAATGCAATATACAGCTGTATAAAAACCATTTGATTCCCACAAAAACACTGTGGTGCTAACAAAACATTGCTTTCACCAATCACACACCAGTGTATATGACATTTAACAGCTATCAAAATAGTAACGGCAGAAGATTGGGCAGCGTGCAAAGTATATGTATATGTAGTTCCATAAAAAGCCCAGAGCTGTATCAGAGCAGCACAGCACTACTACCCAACAGTCAGCATGGATGCCCGTCAAAGCCGGGGCGGGAAATCATCTGTAGTCATCAGTTATTAGGCTACTCTCTCTGAATGACTGATGTCTGCGAATGCAAATGAGAGCGCGTGCCGCGTGTGATTGACAGCTGTGCGCTGATAGCGTATGCTAACTGAATGAGTGAGAGGTGAGACGGGGAGCAGATCGCTCTCCAAAAGCTCACGGCTCCATCCTTTACGACAGACATGAGGAGATATTAGCCCGGGCAGACGGGAGAGGGAAAAGGGCAGGCGGGGAGAGAAAGAGCTTTATTTCCGTCGCGGTTTCAGATGAGTAGCATTTGTCATGGAAGGGGAAGATGGTGTAATTAGCTTGTCAGTCTGCTTTAGGCTGAGCTTGCGAGCGCCGGTAAGAAAGATGGACGAACTGCCACACGAGTTGACAGGCAGTCGATAATGTGGCAATTAATGTCATAAATAATTCCTCTACCAATTATATTCGAATGGACCCTGCGCCTTAAAAAGAGAATGGTGTCCCCTTATCATTTCCTCTATCGGCAAGCATCACCATCATTTCCAACATAATTATTTCTCTTTAAACATCGAAAGAGAGGATGACCCGTACTTTCAAGTGTAGAAAAAATATACTCGTTCTTTTTTTATTAAATAATGAACACACCATTAGGATCGGGGGGGGGCTTTAAATGTCACGGTCGGGTCCTAGACAAGATTACACGCTAATGTAATTTCAAAATATGGGGGGCATTAGATAAATCAATTTGGCTTGTTATGTTAAAGGTTGCCAAAGCCTTACTAACATGCAGCGTATTGATCCAACACCACCTTCTACTGTCTGTGGGAAAATGCTGGTCTACCTGACCTCGAAAGTCAAAGCAAATGTTTCCCAAAATACATAAATTACTGCAAAAACTACATAAGCCAACATGCCCTACAAGGCAATGCTATTCAAATATTTACATCTATCATGCCATCACGATCGCTCATGTTTCCAGATGACAGGCTATTTAATATTTGTCTCTATTTGGTCACGTAAAATGACAGCTATATGCCTGATTAACATTGGAATTCATGGAAGTCCATCTACACTATTACTGTCCTAGTGAACACATAATAAATGGTTATGGCTTCCTCTTTCTCACTGTATCAGTGGCTTTGCGATTATTAATTGTCTGTCTGAGGTGAATCAAATGGCGGTGAGGCTGTTGTAAATGGCTTCCCATCCATTGTTGTTAAACCACTCTCGAAATGGATGAGCAAATAAAAGGAGCTCAACTCATGCAAAGCGTCAGTAATGTTGTGTAAAACCCTGTTAAATACGTCGGATGGCTCTTTGGTGTGGGAAGGATGGCCGCAGCTGTAATGTATAGCCCGGGCCGTGATGGCTCAAGGTCACATCAGCCACCTCTACATAATGCATGAACCCCCTCCTTCCTCAGTCAGTGTCCAATCACTCAGACCCAACCTTGGGAGGAAAATTTTACTAAGTAAATCAGTGAACATGCTGGCATTTCTATTAACCTCCAGTGTGCAACCGACAGCAAGATGAATAATGCTAAATAATAACATGTGGCTGTAAATCAGCTTTGTAGCTTGAAGGTGAGCTGAAACGGCACTGTATACTATGTGCCGTCAGACATTATTTGCAATGCTTCAAAGCTAAAGGCCTTGCTCGAGTACAGCAAATGATCTCGCTAAGCTAGTCACATCTTAAATGAAGCTGTTCGTAGTCTGCATGTAAAATAGCTGCCATGCTGAGATTTGACCTGAGATCTGTTTCAGTTGCGTTCATTGGTTAATAGCTAAAGGTTTGATTTTTTTTTTTTTTTTGGAATGATGGACCAAATCTATATTGTACTTCGACCTTTTGTCTTCATTCTTCAGGCCTTTTGGTTTACACGTTGTTGAAGCCTCACTATATTTAGGCCTTAAGCTGTTATTTTATATGCTTGACTTGAAAATCAAAGCGTCCATAAGACGGTGGTGGAAATATTGGCATTTTCTTACATTTTCATAGCAGGTCTAGGAGGGAAGATAACACAAGACCAGTGAGCGTGTAAGATTTGCCCTATTCGCCAGATTTTCAGTCTTGATTTTTACTTTCATGTAATGTAATCGAAGATGTTAATGAATTGATTAAAATATCTAAAAATCTCATCTAAAAAAAGTTATTTTATATAAATGAAAATAAAAAAGGGTGACTTTTTAAGATGGAGTGTATTTTTTTTCTTATGTGTAATATTTCTTATTTTCTTATGTAACAACTATATTATATAAATATGTATATAATACAGTTGTTAAATAGCTTAATGTGCACTAAACCACTTATCATTTCCTCGATCAGCAAGCATCGCCATCATTTCCAACATAATTATTTATCTTTAAACATCGAAAGAGAGGATGACCCGTACTTTCAAGTGTAGAAAAAATACTGGTTCTTTGTGATAGCCTAAAGTAACTTGTATATTGATTCCTCCAAGAAGCATAAACTAGCGGTTTCTTTCCGTATAACATTACTGTTTTTGAATTGACCATGGACTTCTATTGTATGGACCAAAAAATATATAAAAATTTAAAAATAAATAAATAACAACAAGTCAGTCTCAAAATGTCCTTTTATAATATCCTTTAAAAAAATACTTCAATTTTAAATGAATTATCCTGTTCTTTCTCTTTCTTTCTTTATTTGATAACATTCTGAGAAAAAATATATAATTCTTAAGTTAATAATTAATCATTCTTAAATTAGAAATTAGAACAATATTATAAGAAAAAAAGGATGCTTTGTGAATCTGGTCTGATGGCACAGACAGCAGCTAATATTGTAATACTGTTTTCAGTTTTAAATACATATGGACATCATTCAGATCAAATCATCCCATCTGTCAACACTAAAGGTAAACTGCCTTCACCTTTGGTAATTTTATGGTAGAGTAATTTTGATGTTTTCAATACAAACTTTCATTTATTTTTCTTTACTATTGTTTAACTACTTATGACATGATATTTCCTCTCATTTATCTTCATGCATCCAGAGACAATTAATATTGTTGTAAATATCACGTTACAGGGTGAAGCTGCAGAGAGAAGTCAAGGTAATGGATTTCTTTCCATGCTGAAGTGTGTGTGTGTGTGTTTTCTCAACATATTATTAATGACATGGCACTGTTAGGGAGAGAATTGGATGCACACACACGCCTTAAACATTTTCTCTTCAGATTGTGTTTTGTGTTGAGGAAAGCTTGCTTGACAAGACAATTACATTACTCCCTGTGGATTTGTTTTCTCTCTGCTGTTTCACATGTAGACCGGCAGACTAATGCATGTGGAGAAAGAGCTTGACTGACCATTGCCAACAAATGTTTGTTGAGAGGAGAGGCCATTTTTGATGTCATGTTAAATTAGTCACGATTTTCCTCCCAGTCTTCATGCTGAGAGAAATTGTGTAATATTAACAAATGATAGGCCAGTCGTGTAAAAATAACGGCTTGCCTTTATTTATATCATCATCATTCATTTGTTTTGAGAGTAATTTCATGTGAAATCTCTCAAGCGTGTGGATGTTTAGCCATGACCTGTAACATGTTGCTTTATTAGTTCCATTGGCAGGTAAATCCCAATTAATGCCATTTTACATTTTACTCATACTGAATGAATGCAGAAACATGAAAATATCAACAAATTTGATTTTCTTTTTTTTCTATTCTTCACATTTTTAATTGACACATTAATCCATTAAACTAATTAAACAAGGTAATATCAAAAAAATTATCAGTGTTCATGTCAATGAATATCTTAGTCTATTTATATAAACGTTGATTATATTTTACACATTTTAAAATGTATATAAATATACAAGGGAAGTGCTGTAACTGGTTAAAATAATAAAATAAAATAAAACAGTTTATACTAATTATAATCCTGTTTTGTTGTAGTTCATTTTAAATGGTCCTGTGGTGCGATTACATTAATTTGTATTTTTCGATGATTTCATTTAATAAGGTAGTAATTTAATGAGGTAAAATTTATACTTTTAAGAATACTGACCAAAATGCAGTTTAAAATCGCTTTAGTTTAAATAGTTTTGGGAAGTTGTTGTGTTATGCTTCATGCCAACTATCCATATTTAAAAACAAACTGGCATAATTGACCATTTGGGCTGAAAATGCACACCCGATGTGAAATAATTGTTCTTCGAGACTTCTTTTTCGATATTGCAGGAGACCATTTACTTCTGTGTGCATGCTCAATCTTAGTCTTCTTGTCTGATAAAAAGTAAATCAAGATTAGTGAGTTTAAGTGTGCTCTATTAACACTAAGCAATTAGGCAGCTCCCAAGCGAGAGCGCTTAATGCCGTGTGATTTCAGCTATCTGATCGCACACATTTGCCTGTCACCAGTCGACTCCACGGGCTCAGTGTTGCAGTCACCAGCGGGGCGCAGGGGGATGAATCCCAGCTGACAAAATGGATGAGTCAATTGGATGAGGCTTGCACAAATCTCACCACAGGGCCGCGGAGCGACGCGCTAAAACAAATTAAAAGCACGAACCGAGAGCATATTTTATGCTCGCGATTTATGATGTAGAGGATCCTCCCCTCTCTCCTGTTCCCTTAATGATAAATCATCATCATCCAGAAGAATGGATGGAGAAGGAAATCAAAATGTCAGTAAGAGAAAGCCAAAATGGCAAATGCGCCATGCTTTTGTTGTTCCTCTTAAATTCTGTTAATCGCCTCAGGTAAAGATTAACTGCTACTGCCAATTTAATTCAGTTTCAAATAATGCAACAAGGTCACTGTTTTCCTTTCGCTCTTGTCTCTCGTGTCTCTCTCTCTCTCTCTCTGTCTCTCTAGTGCAGGATTGAGTTGTCATGTAGCTCTAATAGGCAGCACAGGGAATCATTAGTCCGGCTCAGCTCTCTGACTGATGGGCATTTCACTCCAATCATCTGGCCGTGCTCAGACGGCGCTGCACTATTGACACGGTGTCAGAGCTGAGAGAGGATGGCTTAATCAGCTGGGACACTCTCAGCATTGATTTGACAAGCTGCCGTAATGACCTTCTTGTTTTTGTAAAGGATCACTGTTTATCTGAGCTGGCACTGATGCACTGAGCATGCCGCATCGTCATGGAAACTATTATCACGGCCAAGCAAGGGCTCCTAAAGATGATGTCGAATGTGACTCGAGGGGGGTCGCCCGGGACGGGGGTCTGTTGCCACGGTGACAGCTCCTCCTCCTCTGACTGCTGTCCGTCTGAGACACGCGAATGACTCCCGTAGAGATGCCATTTGAGTCTTGAGCGGTGACGGCGGACGAATCCGAGGGGTGACTTTGACTTGAATAATAGTTTTGAAGAATTGTCATGTTGAAAACAAACCCCATCAAGTGTGCAACAAATTGATTAAGTGTTTGATATTAGAAATTTCTCACTTTCATGTACTCTGCTGACAATCCACCCAGAAAATTGTTTTTGATTTTAGCGCCTATTGATTTGCTAAATGGCCCATAATGGCCACTCGAATGTGCTCGAATGTATTCATGTATGAAAATGCCCACCTACGCCCGACCTCGTCGACTCTGATAGTTGTAGCTCTGGCCCTGATGAAACGAACCTCCGGCCACCTCTCCACATTTCAATAACGTTATGCTTTAATTCATAATAAGCAGCCTTACGGTGGCACCCAGGATGATCTTAGGAGTATATTTGCGGAAGGATTCAGGAATGAGGATGCTGTCAGGTGGATGGGTGTAATCAGCCCGTCCGCCCCCACCCCTCCGCCTCCTTCCCAATCTTTTCCCCCCACAGCCCATGTGTCAGACAGTAAATATTACTGGCGTACTGACAAGCCTGGAGCCGTGACTCACCGTGTAAAATCGTTAATAAGCAGCATGATGGGGCCACTACATCCCAAGGTGAGAATGTAGGGGGCTGTTTTCATCCACAATTATCCAAAGGACAGCATGAAGTGTCCACGGCGAGATGATTTGTGGGCTGAAAACAAGAGTGCTTTGTCTCGGCAAAGAGATGAGGGCTTGGGAGCAGGCAAGGGAGATGGAGAGAGGTCAAACAGACGGGAGTGAGCATGTGTATTACAAATTCCCCCCACAGCCCATGTGTCAGACAGTAAATATTACTGGCGTACTGACAAGCCTGGAGCCGTGACTCACCGTGTAAAATCGTTAATAAGCAGCATGATGGGGCCACTACATCCCAAGGTGAGAATGTAGGGGGCTGTTTTCATCCACAATTATCCAAAGGACAGCATGAAGTGTCCATGGTGGGATGATTTGTAGGCTGAAAACAAGAGTGCTTTGTCTCGGCAGAGATGAGGGTTTGGGAGCAGGCAAGGGAGATGGAGAGAGGTCAAACGGACAGGAGTGAGCTTGTGTATTATAAATTGTTGGTTCTTACCACTGGCATTTAATGCTAAAAAAAAGTAGTTGTAAAAGCAGTATTCTAGTATACAAAAACCCAGGTCACATATTATGGACCCACTTTATATTGAGTGCAACAGGAACACAGTAACAGACTAACTGAAGTACTATTATATTAATTTATTTGCACATCTTAGAAACAAATTTCACTTAGAAGTAGGTAGTAAATTTCACAAATAATGAAATAATGTATTCACAAATAAAAAGCATTGAAGTGCTATTTTCTTGTAAAACATACTCCAATAATCTTTGGTCTGTGTATATATATATATATATATATATATATATATAGT
>NW_015544334.1:646698-664364 GCF_001515605.1 Sinocyclocheilus anshuiensis | reverse complement strand
GTTTCTTCACAAGATGTGAAAATAAATTACATACTAAAACATTGCAGAAAATAGTACTTCAGTTAGTCTACTTCAAAAATCAATATTCACATTTAATTCAATGTGTTACTTTTTTATTGTTTGTGAAATTTACTAGCTATTTCTGACTGAAAATTGTTTCTTCAACATTTTTTTTTCAGAGAATCAAAAATGTTTTTGCCGTTAAAGACACGTAATATAAAGTGAAATCGATTATTTTATTGCCATTTATAAATATTTTTTTATAAAAACTGAATCTGAAGCAGCAGTAGTAGTGTAGACGTGGTTGTTTTTGTTGTGATGTGTGGCTTGTTTCGGTTTTATTGCTAGAGACTGGGAGAATAGGTCTTGCATGGTTTCGTTCAGTAAACATACTGCCAAGTTAAATGGCTGATCAATCAATTTCACTGGAATCGATCTGCATCAGTTCAGCCTGCATGCACACACAGGGAGCCACTTTATTGTAAATCAATCATTTTGAAAACATCTCACAAAGGGGCCAGTCCTTACTAACAAGCCATACATTTAAACCTACAGGGTGCCACCCTTATCAGCCTACAAATCAGGAGCGCAGCCGACATCTGTTCTACTTCCTCCTCTTTTTATTTCGGCTCGGTAGGTTGAGCTCAGATCTTTAGTTTTGAAAAGAACAAGCCACGTAAGACCAGACTAATATCTTACTATAGAGCTAGTTTAATCACAGTCATCGTTTTTATAGACTGAAACCGAGGAGCATTGTAATCATAGGTTGTGTTTTGTAACTCTAAAAGTGTCTTTGTAGATATAAAATGACTTGCTATTGAAGTCTACACATTCTGAAGTAGATGATTTGTGTCATTGAATGTGCCTCTTTAAATATTAGCAGATGTTTGGAAAAGGTGTGTTTCCTACGTCGTCCTCCACACTTTTTTTGGACTGTAAAAATATCCATTTGTCAATGTGTTTTTTTCATTTACTGTTTTGGTTCAAATGTCCAGTGTAAATCAAGTAATGACGCAATATACCAGTCACCTGTAGAACACAAATACATCCATTTTAATTTGAGAAAATACAAAAAGAAACCATGTACAATTTATGTGCAAACTTTTTGTACAAGACAGTATGTTTTATCAGCAGGTTATATTTGACAGAGTCAGGTAGATCAGCTCAGCACCATCAATGTCTTCACGTCTGGTAGTCAAATCAGTCATTCTGCTATGAGAAACCCCATTTTCCTGTAATGAATATGCCAATAATTACATGTATGGATGGATGTTTTGATTATTTATTGAAGTGGAAGAAAAGACAGCAACAAAACCGTAATCCATATGCAAGTTCAGAATTAATTCCCTCCAAGTATTTATTTCATTACGGTGTATTTTCTTTATACAGTTTCTAAAACTTAAATCTGTCCTTTACAGTAGAATAAAATAGCCAAAATATGACAGTTGTGTATTACATAGCACATCAGTAAGGTTGCTTTATATGTTACTTTAATTAAACACTCTTGTATACATTGACAGGTGATCCAACGAAACATCATAGTTCTACTCAGCATCTTTCAGTCATTGCTGTTGCTGTTTTCAGTATCTGTAACCAAGGTGCTAGGATTTCAGCAGCTTGCATAGGCACATGATGCCCGTTTGAATGCCACTTTTCGCTCTAGTGGGTCTTACAGCGTTCCTCCTCTGGTCTTCCTGCACTGCCTGGCACTGTCCTGGCATGGAGGCAAGGATGGCTTGGATGTTCTCCATGCCAGTATTAGATGCCATGATATTCATCTAGTATTACGGACCAATGACTGACTGATGCTAGTAGATGGATACATTTCATGGCACTGTAGAAACTGTGATATGTGTACACTGTAGTATCTTCACAAGATGTACAAATAATATCATGCAATTTAAAACATTGCACATTTGTTGCAGTGGAGAAGAAAATATCAGTATCACTGTCATTAGGGCTACGAAAGGTAAAAAAAAAATGTAAGCCAGCTTTTCTTTGTAGTTTCGTCATCAGGATTGCTACCCGAGTATGTTTCGAAAAAGAAAGAAAAGGTCTGTAAACAAACAAGCGATTTTAACATTTCTAAACTATATGTGATAGTAACATTGAAATGCTGATGACAAAATGGAATGTAAAAACCTGATGGTTAATAATCCTCAAAAAGAAAGAGCTAGTTTGCTTTCTGCTTTCTTCAACGTGCATCTACACTCTTCTCATCAAATCAAACCTGCTGTCTTGACCGTGCCATTGGCCTTTCTTTGTAATGTAGTTCATTACAGGAAAAGGACCTTACATAGAAGAAACAATAAATAAATTGGACATTTAACTCCAATGGATTCTTTTTTAGGCTAGCAAGTATGTAGACAATCCAATTATACATAGTTTACTCACGTGTGTATTTTTTTTTTCTTCATTTATTAAGAAATCTACTTGCTACAAAGTGTAACACCACTGTAATCACAATTCATAAAATCACTTCAGGACCAAGCCTAATTGCCCAGTAGACAAACAAAGTAGAGATCCTTTTACTTTAGAACATAAACGTTGACTAGAACGGGCAGAATTTATACAACAGATTGATTATTCTTTTTCTCAATGCATGGATGAATATTAACGTCTCTTTTCTTGCATCTACAATCTATTAGCTCGCTTCTGATCTGATCCAATGATGTTCGCACAAGTACTTCTGCACGCTTTTTTTTTTACCAAGACCTAATTTAGGTCAAACATCACTAACTCATTACAGAAAGAGCAGAGCCCCTCCTCATCATGTGCATCTCTGAGATCATGTCTGTCTGAGGATCAACATCACTTTACCTGGAATTACAGAAAAGTGTCATCAGTCATTTAATATTGGTTTTCATCTCTGTTAGCTTATGAAAATGAAAGCATATATGCTGTTTTAGTAGTAGAGCTCGAGGTCCTTCAAAGCAGCCCGTTGAGTATCAAAGAGCACTCCAGATGGCAAGCTGAAATTGTACCTTTTTGACTCGGATTCACAGATCTTTGACGTGTATGCTGTTTTAGTAGTAGAGCTCGAGGTCCTTCAAAGCAGCCCGTGTGAGTATCAAAGAGCACTCCAGATGGCAAGCTGAAATTGTACCTTAAATGATTACGCTCATGGATAAAAAATAAGTATGTACTTATGTATAAATCTGACAGAGCACTTGAATCAAAGTTCAAAGGTCTGTGAAGCATTTGTATCAATATACATTCTACTTAAAGGTACAACATAGCCGTGTTGCCTTGATAGAAGTGAGTGACGTTCAAATCCATTCAGTACACAGCAAGAGTCATCCACAAGTTACAGCTTTGGCTGATAATTGAACATTATGATTGAGCTTAGAGTTTAAGGCATCACGGTTGGTCACAGGGAACATCCAAGCACTTTTCTGCCCTTGTGCCAACCTGGTGTCAGGCAGTGGCTACACCCAAAGGAGGAACCATTGATGCCCACTTTTCGCAATATGTGGCATTTTCAATTGGATATTTTATTAATTTTCTCAGCATTAAAGCTCAATCATTGTTGAATTATCAGCAGGTTACAGTAGTGTTCCATTCAGTCGTATTAACAGCAGAGCCACAGACGCAAACATGTTATAAGCCTCGATCACAGACGGTTTTCCCACACCAGCAGTCATGGATGATGGAAAGACATCAACAGGAGTAGTGCATATCCTCAATGTATTGCCAATTCCAAAGAGCTACGTTGGGGATGGCCATTTGCATTAGGTACAGCAAACATTTCCATGTGTATACGTGCCTAAACGGTCTGTAGGGATGGAAATGGGCATCCTTCCCTGAGCCACACGTTCAGGTTACTTCAGGCAGCCTTCGGCACACACCATGCACAAATACAGTCACGCAAGCACTCGTTTCCCTGAACAAAACCATTCAGTTAACAGCCTGTGACGTCAGCCTCAAACTCAGAGGAGAACCGAGGGAAAGCTTTGACTCTTCTGCGAGCAGTGCTGGAGTTATTATGTGGTAGTGCAAAACGAAACGGACAACGGATACGCAACACAATCGGCGGGGCTGATCTTTGGGTAGTGTTTGGATGAAGTGAACGACGGTGACCCTCATCCTCCATTATAGCGCCCTCTGCATGGAGTCAGGTCACGGCAGAGGTGAAATATATTGCAATGAATCACAGAAAGTACTTTTTTCTTTTGTTTGCCTGTTAACATAATTTCAAAAAGTGCTAGGGGCTGTACAATCCTTACTTGATTGTCATTATGTACATCACTATGTATACATATATAAAAGTATGGAAGTAACATTAAAGGTATACACATAGGAAGTCCCTTCCAGTTCTCAATCGCTTCAAACCCTCGAGTCGAACAAGGGAAAAACAATGTGTCGCCATCATCACAGTCATGGTTTCGCGATTAGTGCTCGTCTTTTACAGCAGGATGACCCAAGTCCCTCCGTAATGGTAAAGGATTCATTCAGCATTCATCTTCGACTTCTCGGATAGGTGGAATCAGACTGCTAGTGGATTTGTACTGATTGACTTGGTTGGCCATGTGAGTGCTCATGGGCTTGATTTGAATGTTCCTTGGGTATGCGTTTTCTGCTTCATCTGTAAACCATCTCTTTTCTGTGAGACAGCCGGGCGGGAGAGAAGCAGAAGACGAGAAACACAGCATTAATATCAGCTGTTTAAAGCAGGGTCATGCATCTCTACAAAGAAAAAAAAGAAGAATCATCCCACACTCTCTTTCTCGCTCTATACAGTACATGAACTTGAATTCACATTCAGAAAGACACAGGGTGAAACACACATTGTTGGACCTATTACTGATTTCATGAGGCAGCAAAATGTACGGTATGTAAAAGTATTTACAGCCGTATTGTAGCCAAATAGGAATGACTGTATCATGCTGTGTATTTGAGCACGTTATCACACGATCACGAAATCAGGCGTTTAATTTGGAATTGTGTCCTATGAGCACTTAAACCAGGCGTAAGGCCGGCATCCTTCCCCATCACATTCACGTTCTCCTAGGCAGTGTCATTTTCCAGCACTCCAACTATTCCTCCAACTTGAAATGTGCTGCACACCTTGGAGTGTCAGGCTGCGACGAGCCGTGGGGGGAGAGTGTCACGCGCAGTCGTTTGATGTAAGTGGAGCTGTGCCTGAGGTGGTGCAAGGAGTCAGCCACCTCGCTCCGTTCCCCTGAGTTTACTACTGATGCTGGCACTTACATCACCCCGAGACATCCTCTGGCTCCGCAAGGGTTAAAAGAGCCAATTTCAGCAGCACAAGGACTCTCATCATGGCTCCCCTCTCTCACGGATATTTGAGATGAATTTGGGCTGAGAGCGGAACGTGAAACCACTTTCGCCTGGTTTGAGTGGGGAACTTTTAACGATTTACCGAATCTACGTTTTTGCATTAATGCAGCCGTAAGCCACGAGAGGTTGTAAAATACTATAATTTTACTTTAAAAGATGTTTTTAGGCACAACGCAAAGTGGCGAATATGAGAAAAGCCACCAATGCATATCGCATAGCGATATTGGCCAGGCTGGTTAATCAACCAATCTGGAGATTGACACAAGTGGCAGTTTGCCATTTGTTAAAATGATAAATTCTATATTTATTGAACAATAGAAATATTATGAAGAGAATTAGTTGACTTTTTTTATTTGAACAAATATTGTATGATATGCATGTTTGTGCGATGCAATTATTTTTATTTAAATGTCAAACATAAGAATAACAACGTAGTAAATATAATTATATTAAATATGCAATTTTATTACAGTTCGGAAAATTTTATAGAATTTGATTGAACGACATGGAAACAAATCATTAAATCAGATTTTATTATTTTCCAAATACCTTATTTGAATTGAACGTTAAGTGAAACAAATACATTTTGATAATCTACATGTGCAACAATGTGCAGACACACTGACCTCTCACACAATGCAGTTTTGCTTTGAGAAAGAAAGAAAACCTAATGAGAGGTAAATGAACAAGAGGAACTCAAGTCGAGGGGGACTACTGAAAGAGAGATCTCTGGGACCTATCAGATGGACGGAGGTAGAGAGAGGATGATAGTCAACCGCATGCAATGCTGGGATGGTCCTGAGCATGACAAGAGTTAGGCAGTAGCAGCAGCCATTTGCTTTCAGTTAGAAAGCAAAGGTGAAAAGTAGGCATGATTTCTTTGGAAATTAAAATCAAAATCCCCTCTCATAACTGCTCCACAAAAGGACAAAGTTATGATTAAAAGATCCCACAACAGGTGCTGTATCATGCAGAATCATTAACTTGCATACCTGGGCCCATTCTATTCATCCTTGTTGCACTTTAGAAAAAAAAGTGGTCTATGTAAGTTTTACAGCGTTTAAGGCAAGTAACAGGTCTCAAACAGAACTGACATATCATATCCCTACATTTTTAGTCTGGTTGTGAATTAAAAATCATAACCATCTTTATTTTACACAAATGGGAAACGATTCTTATGAAACTAAGTAGTAAAAATGTTACTACTGCAAATTGAGGACTTAATTAATATGAAATATTATTATGATTACAATTTTATCCAATTAAAAACAATTAGTATTGTAAAACTCTTGAAAAGGACATAATGTGCTTCTCAAATCTGGGAAACTAGATCACATGTTAACTAATATAACCTATTCTCTAAGGGGGGGTAGCGAACAAACTATAAACTGTTGAATTAACTTTTAGGCACGCATTGTAACAGGCACTGAAATCAATGCAGGGTTTTACAACATCCCATAATACCTTGCAGCTCATCATTCTGGTGAGAGATAAGTCTCAAAATCAACAGCTTCATGAAAACGGTATATGTAGATGATAAAGGTTTCAAAGCTGGAACTTTTAAAAGATCAACACTTAAACGATCCAAAGCTTCTTTACACACCGTAGGGGTTTCTGCACCTGCAAGGCATGTAGGGATGGTGTGAAATCATTTATGCTATGATAATGTCTCTAAACCCTACCTGGGACATTAAAAAAATCACTAGAGCATAACTAAAAATAAGCCACTAACACAGACTAAAAACATGATGATGCAATTTGCAGTTCTCACACACACAGACATAATGATTGGACAAACAGGAAGGCAAGAAATTAATTAATGCTTTTTCCTCACTCTTATATGTGGATTAAAGACCAAAAATTACTATATTACCTACACAACAAATTAGTGCTGGGCAGTATGACCAAACATTTATATCACGGTATTTCCAGCACTACAACAAATGCTGATGGAAAAAATTTGCCTCCATTTCTGGAACATTATTAAGCTTAATAAATATTAACTAAACAGTTCTAGATGTCTGCATGGGACCTGCAAAATTCATAGTATCATTAATCATTCATCCACTTAAAATTCCTATATTTAGTCCTGTGCTTTAACAAATCTAAGCTGGTGCAGACTTTTGAAATGCAGACCTCTAGTTCACAGGTTGATTGTGTTTGTACAAATGCAGCAGCGATATGCAGATATGGTCCTGGTTACAGTGCACTGGCGATGAGGCAATGATCAAATGGTCATAGAGTCGTGTGTGTGGTCAAGGCAAGGGCCACATGCACATAACAATGAAGCAAACTCACAAACAACATGGAACGCTGAGTACAAACACACACAGCATCCTTTCTGTACAAAGTGTGCTAAAACCACAGAAGTGAACAAACGCGCACACACACACACACACACGCTCGCTCTGCTGGGTTAAAGAGAAATGAAGGCCAACTTACTTCTGTTTGTCACGGGCTTCACGTGCTTTGCTGCTGCGGTTCTGCCGGTTCGTGGCGGGGATGGAGTGAACAGATGAGCTCTTCTTGCTGGATGAATGAGAGGAATGGGAGGAGTGGGACAGGCTCGCTCGGGACTGGCCCGCGTTGTGGTCAAACTGCATCAGACAGAAGATCAGGTCCGTGGGCACCAGCTCAAAATCATAAGGCGGGTTTGTGATGACATATCTGCACACATGGAAAAATTATGTTCAAGGATCTCATTTAAGAGGAAATAAAGCATTTAACTTTGTTTTTAATATGTCATTTTGCACAGGTTTTAGCATAAAGTGTAAAATTTCTGCACCACTTATAGTTTAACCACACAAGCTTGGATGGGAGAAAGATCATGACTGATCTGAAAGTTTCCAGCAACTCCTAACACTGTTAATGATCATTCAAATGTGCCACACAATCCTGATCCTCTCATGAAGCACACAAGGGGCTCTTACAGTTGATTCTAATAGTCAAATGTTAGCATGTGGATAAACTTACAACTGAATTCTAATAAGCACAAAATACACTTAATGCACTTAATGATAATGAAAAAGTTAGAGGTCTCTACTGATTAAATCATATTTAAAAATGTTTCCCCTCATTCTAACCAACATTCTGGATAAAAATATTCACTGAGCTTGCAAAATGATTTATGGGATAGCTTTATCCATGAAGGACACGTGGCAGTGTCTTAGGTTTTGGATAAAATGTGGCACACTACAGTACACTTTTTGAATGCTTTTAAAAGAAGTCTCTTCATGAAGGCTGCATTTATTTGATAAAAAAAAACGATCACTATCACTTTTGGTAAATTTCAATATAAGTATTAATTTCTTTGGGGGGGAAAAAACGTACTGACTTCCTTTTTAAATCATACTTTTGAATAATAATTTAAAAGCAAGCATAAATTTGTGGAAATTTTGATCAGGTGTGTTGCCTAGGTAGGGACCTCACACCTCACTAGGTTTATAATAATGTGGGTTTTATTGTTATTTCCCAGTAGTGAAGCTGGATTATAGGCCTAGTGAAATAAAGAGCTAAAACCCTACTGATAAAGAGGTGAATAGGTAAAATGGACAGCTCACCTTTTTGTGCACTGGCTAGTTGTACTTAAATGTGCATCTCGCAATCTATAGATTCCAAAGCACAGCATGTTGTACGTTTTTAATGCTTTACAAAATAAGTCTCCGTAGCAACCACCATCCTGAAAAAGAACACACAATAGTGCTTTAATTGTTCATTCATAACTTTCAAATGCTTATTTCAGGCATGACAGAGCCAACTTGAGTGCAAGAGCAGGTGTTGTTTGCCTCATTCATTGCATCTGTATCCTAGTGTGATCTCTACACTTCTATAATGAAGTATGTGGCATTACTTTAACAGTGCTGGATAGTACACAATAATCACATTCAGGTCTATGTGATAAATAAGTTAAGTCAAAAGTAATCAAAAAGTAGTCAGACTACATTACCTAACGTGTGTAATCCAGATGATGTTACTAACTACAATTTATTTCCTGTAATTTGTAATCAGTAACGTAATCTACTCAGCACTGGATACAGAAATACCATGAAAGATTTAAGGCAGCGTTATTTTTTTACCCACAGACTTTGCATGTTCAGCTCGTTCACTTTGCATTAGCAGGCAGGGGAAGCATCGGCCAGGGAACGAGCCCTGTTGGGGAAAGTGCCAAAACGTGTCAGCTCCTCTTAACCATCCACTTACCCCCAAGTCTGCGAAGGGCCCATCGTAGAGGGCCAGCTGGGCGACCCGACACCTGTCCCTGTTAGCCAGCGTCTGCGGCGTGCTGTAGCCACCTCTCAGCGCGTTCTCCTCAGCCAGCAGGCCCTCCAGCTCCGGAGTGGCGCCTCCCGTGACCAGTGTCCGGATCAGGGTGAGGATATTATCATTGAAGTATGTCTGCCAAGATAAAGGAGAGGATCCGGACGTGAGCGCCATTAGAGTCACAACTCAAGACAGTCAGGATTTTGGAGCTGTCCCAAGCACTGTTATCTAGACCCTGATCTGTCTCTTCTCATTTCACTCCCTGGGAGGGGAAGAGACACAGGAATGCAATTACGCCAGCTGTTGTTGTTGTTGTTGTTGTTGTCGTCGTCTCCTCCCCACACCCATTCATTTTGGTAACACCAGCCACGCTTAACAGGGGAGCGTTTTGCACACGAGGACATTTTAATTATCATTATTGTAGCTAATTGTAGATTACATACAATGAAGAATAGATCTCATAACACAACAAGTCGGGGACATTTATCTTGTACAGTGGGGTCCAAAAGCCTGAGACCAGTAGTGAAAGTTTTAGCATTTTTTAACAGTTTAGATGAATAGTTGAATCTGTTTGCTTTAATGATAATATGTTTAGGTAAAGCATGATGAGCCATGTTATCCTGCATTCATTAACATGGTTAGTGTCATAATTTAAATAGTGACCTACAAATATTTCTTATTTACTTCACCTCATAACATTTATACACTACTATTTAAGGTCTGGGTCAGTAAGACTTTTTAATGTATAATAGTTTTCTATTTTTTGAAATGCAATTTATTCCTGTGATGACAAAGCTGTATTTTTAGCATCAAGTTTTCAGTGTCACGTACGTGATCTTTCAGAAATCATTCTAATATGCTGATTTGCTGCTAAAGAAACATTCCTTATTATTATCAATGTTGAAAACATTTGTGCTGCTTAATATTTTTTTTTTTGCCCCCAGGATTCTTTGATGAATAGAAAGAACAGCATTTATTTTTGAAATAGGAATCTTTTGTAACATTATAAATGTATTTACTGTCACATTTGATCAATTTAATGTCTATGCTGAATAAAAGTATTAATTTCTTTAAAAAAAAAGTGCTGACCCCAAACTTTCTAACAGTAGTGTATTTTAAATCCTAAAAAGTATCTTAATTCCAACTTTCAATCAGATTCTGCATCCTTGACAGTGGTTTAAAGTGGTTTCTGACTTGTGGACCTCACTGTATCTTGTCCATCAAATGTTCTTCAGTGTCACTGATGATAAAGTTGTCAAATGATTAACGTATAAAAATAAAAGATTCCACTAAGATCACAAGGTCGTTCGTGTGAGCACCAGAGGGCTGTGTCGCCGCGAGATCATGCTAGAGTGACACCTCTCCGGGCCCCTGACAGCAGCATTCAGCCGAATGATGGATGAGAGCTGTCTATTAGCAGGCTTCACCTTTGTCCACAGTGAAATGCACTTGAAGGCTGCTTTGTTCTAGCTTCACTCAAAGTGAAAGGTACTGGAATTAAGCCATCATATGGATAAGGGGATAGCAGCGGTCGTAGGTGGTGAGGGGGAAGAAAAGAAGAAGAGAGAATGGGGAAAAAGGGAAAAAAGGTATCTTTCCTAATCTACCCAAGATGACATTGTTAGGAGATTAGAGCTCTTGGACCCCACAGCAGCCCACCTTTGCGTGTCAAGGCATGCCATTAAAGAAAACTTGAGCACTTACCTTGTTAAAAGATCTAATAAGACTCTTGAAAGTTAATTTCATGACACATTATATGAGGAGTCTTGGCAACAACTTTCCTTTTGATGTCAGCGCCACTGACAGTGCTGTCTGATCAATGTGGCATTTAATTTACCAACCTCTGCCTACTGGTAACACCTGAGCTCTACATCTAAAGCACTGCACAGCCGGAGGATGTCTCTTTCCTATACATTATTTCAGAGGATTAGCAGTGAGACATGCCTTCATGTAATTCTATATGACATGCCATGATGGGAGAGAAATGACTGTGCACCTTTTGACAGGTTGCTTTGTTCACCAAATCACTGGCTGCTTTTGAATACGAACGGAAAGATCATCTGAAGCCTAGCAGATAATATGAAGGATCCTTCATACAATGAAAGGATCTGAATCGACTTATTCTGCGGGGATAATTTCTTTAACAGATTTATGTATGCTAATCTGTTTAAAGGAATTCAAATCAGTAAATAGGTGTCAACGTGGCAGCTGTTTAGCTACTAACTCACCGCACTCATCAGGGAGTCCAACACGCTGATGGCGAACGCGGTACCGCAGGCAAACGGCTGGGTCAGATACAGCTCCGTATCTGGGTCGTCATCGTCGTCTTGGTCCAAAAACTGAACGTTGGAGTCATTCACTGCAGCACAGAGAGAGACAGTTTACAACCGGGCAAAACAACTGTGCAGAAGAGTCAATCAATGTCCTTCAAAGGGTGAAGTAGAGTGTCTCACCAACCAGCAATAAACGGGGTAATGAAGTCAAATAAACAATGAGCAAAAAAAAAAACAACTGCATGCACGTCAGTAGGCATGCATTCTGGAGATTAATACAGGTTGAAATAGTGATACCTGCACAATGCAGTGCCCAAAAATGGTGGATCTATCTTGAATCTGATTAACTTGGAAGGGATAGTTTACATAATGACATTTCTGTTTCTGAGAGAAGTTGTGATGTCTGATATGTAAATGGATTGTTCTTTGGAGCCAGATGTTTTCAATAAATAACACTAAACAAAAATTATCTGAATAGTTTGTTTATAAATCAGACTGATCCTGATTACTGACTCAATAATTCAGTCACAGCGGTATCAGTAACAGATCATTAAAGGGGAAGATCATCAGTAAATAAAGACTTACATTTTTCTTTGTTAGTTTCTCATACAGCTATTGTATGACTTCAAAAGATTTGGGATATAGTAAACAAGTATTCTGACCTACTTTTATTAAGCTTTTGGATCCTTTTTTAAACTTGAAAGCCTCAATCCCCATTCATCGTAATTGCATGGAGAAGAGTGACGAGTATAATTCTTTGAAATTTCTCTTTTTGTGTTGTACCAAAGAAAGACAGTTCTACATATCTGGAACAACACAAAGATCTATGAATGATGACAGAATTGTTATTTTTGGGTAAACTATTACTTGAAGTGTTATTTACACTTCTATTTACTTAAAAGTGAAGTTTACAATTGTCAAAAAAAGTCAAGTTACACAGCACCCTTGTAAAAATGTAGGTCCACTTATATAAAAGAACCCGTTTTTAAACAGCAGCAGCAGTCAGACTGCTTTGAGGCTATTGTGTATGGTCGCAGTGGCCAATGTATAGAGACAATGCCCTGAAATCCTGCTCGGTTTGAACACAGCCTCACACAATCTTTGTTTCACCCCCTTTCAAAATCTATGCTTCAGAGATTAGGGCCAGCACCAAAATAACTAAATAAAAATAAACAGCTTAAAGCAAGGTTTGATCTGGGTTTTTTTTTTCTAATTTGATTTCTTCCCAGACTTCCTGTGAGCTAAGGAAGAGAAATGTCAGTCTTTCAGACAGGCCGCTGATGAAAAGGAGCCCGGGCCAGAGAATTGAACTGCAGGGAGATGCTATGGAAACAGCCACAAGGACAGACTCGCATGATCAAAGGCCTAGTGATGCTCTGAGAAAGAAAGAAAAAAAATCTGTAAAAAAAGGCCAAAAACAAGACAGTCAATTTCAACCAGAACTAAGGATAAAAATGTGTTCAAAGTGATGCCATGGGAGCAGGCCTCAGCTGCAGCGAGAGAAATCAAGACAAGCCGATGAAGGAGGCAGTGCATCAGAGTAGGACAAAGGCGCAGCTTACCCAGTTCTGTTATCATTTGTATGTTGGTTCCACTGTTTTTTTCCTGACTGAATGAAACCAAAGGCAGTAGTTTGCCAGGCTTAGCTAATGATGATAAAACAGTGTTGAGGGGAGACAGTTATTGAAACAAGTTCAAAGCCAGAGAAAGAGAAAGCATAAACGAGAGTATCATGTCAAGAGTGGGATTAGAAATCTAAAGGTAGTGTGTGAGGATGAAGCGCTTCTATGAGAACTCCATGGAACAGTTCGGCCGTGTTTGTTCATGATAACGGGGATGTCGTGCAGGCTTAGGTATCTACTGCACTGCAAATAGGAGAGAGATTACTATGAACCATTTAGAAGAGAAAACGAATCACTCTAAACATGTTTTTCAACATGTTTCTGGTGTAATCGTACATGTTCCAACACTAAAACTGCAGGCCTGATTTACCAAGTGCTCCATTGACAGTCAATGATTCGCTCGTGTACAGAATCTGCTGATAAAGTTGTTTCAAAAATGTTGCATTTTACGCTACATTTAGGCTAAACATTTTTCAATCTGTGCAAAGAACTTCTAGTTGAGTTATTACAACAAAAACTTAGTATAGTTTGATCCACTGAACAGATGACAGTATGCTGTGTGACAAGAATATGAGAAAGAAATGGATGAAAAAAAGAAAGGAAAATGATTGGAGAAAAGCCAAGACTTCAGGTGATGCAGCAATGAAAACAGTTGCAGCTGAAGAGTGATCAACCCATGTGGGTTTTTTTTTTAATGGCTGATGGCCCATGTATTTATATAAAAAATTTAATGATGACAAAAAGATATACATTTTACACAATTTTAAATAATAAATTAATAAAAAATATGAATATATACACTACAGTTCAAAGGTTTGGGATCAGTAAGATTTTTTTATGTTTTTGAATGCAGTCTCTTATGTTCACCAAGGCTGAATTCATCAAAACAACCGTTTTCTATTTTAATATATTTTAAAATGTCTTTTTTTTTTCTTATGATGCGAATCTGAATTTTCAGCAGCCATTACACGAGTATTCAGTGACACATGATCCTTCAGAAAATATTTTAATATAATATAATTTGGTGCTCAAGAAATATTTCTTATTATCATCAATGCTGAAAACAGTTTTGCATTTTTTTTTTAAGTATCGATCGTTCCAAAAGAACAGAATTTATTTTAACTAAAATTCCTATGTAACTTTGTAAAATATTGTACAGTCACTTATAATAAATTCTAAATGCATAAATTTCCTCTTTTTTTTTTAACTGCCCCCACACTTCTGAATGGTAGTTTATATCAACAATGGAAATTCATTTCATTTTATGAGTGATTTATATGTGCAATGTATTCCTTTACTTACTAAAGGCGGGCATGTGATTTTTTTTACTCACAAAACATTTCAGATATAGTTTCCTGTCAGCAATGAATATTCACAGGAAAACAGAATTTAAGAAACAACCAATTCACATCACTATAAACATTGTAACTCGTGTTAACTACACTATCATGTCTACAATTCTTGAGAGTATTATTAGCTTGAATATCCAGCTTTTACTTCTTGAATTACAGAAGGACATTGCCAAGAGGCTGAAAATATCCTCTCAACTCAAAGTCAAAGTCTCGCTTTTAAATTAGTCAATGTCAAGTATTAGTCAATGTCTTTAATGACAGATGATAGGGAGAGCTTTCATATAAGATTATGCTGATTATTCTTGAGTTGCTCTTTGTTCTTTTTTGAATATTTGTTTCACCTCTACCAATATGCCAGAAACCTTTAGTAAATCAGGCCCCATGTGTCCAAGATGTAGGACTTTGCAACCCCTCAGTGAGGAGGACTTCTGGATCTCGTGTTAAGAGGACAGAAGTACATATGTGTATGTGTGCGTGTGAGGAGCGTGTTTTGCATGAAGTTTTAAGCGTCTGTGCATTTTTTGAAGCCTTTCTGGTGTAACTCGCTGTAATTGGGTCAGTGGAGAGTTGGAGCGACCGGTCTCTGGTGCTTTAGTGCCCTCTGAGATCTAAAACTTTCACGAGTCCCCCCCACCATGGGAATAGTGCCACCCTCATTGTTATTTATAAATGGATCCATTTTGCTACTACATGCTTTTTTTCACTCCCTATAAGTCTAGGTCTCTTCCAGTGCATTAAAGGCACAACTGATGAGGACGCGACATTGACCAAGTCGGTGAAATATTCAGGTGCGCCATTACACACATCACAGACACACACTTCATAAGGAACACATCAGCGTGGCTTGATACGGGAGTTTAGATTCTAATCACACTTGACTTTGACATGTAAGCAGTATGACTGCAGTCGCATCTCACCGAGTTCAGTTATGATCGGGATGTTTGATCCCGTGGTGATGGATGCCTGTCGCACTAATCCGTGCACTGGACTGTTATCTGCAGATGACCTATCCATCCCTGGAGGTGTGAAACCTGGAAGAGAAAGAGGAAAGAGACTGTCGCATTACACTCTGCTTATGGTGCCAAAACAGATTCAAGGTTTGCAATGGTGACCAAACCAGTAGCTTAACAGGCAGGCCATGCAAATAAGATTTTCTTGGTATAATGCTAAAAGTAGTGAACATATAGTAGAGTTTGTGGTGGCAGGATACGAGCGGACTGTCACTCCAGTCCAAAACAGTGAAATACAGATCCTCCGCTTTTAAGGGTCAGCTCAGGCATATTTAGCATTTGCTGCCTTCCATCAACTAGCAGGTATAAATTTTATATGCTGTTCATTTTGTTACCATAAAAGTGGTGAAGTGGATCCTGAAAACCTTTTATGTGAAATGCCATGAAATACAAGCAGGAGTGACAAGAGTATGAATTCACATGACTTGACACTTTTGCATTTCCTCAAGCTGACAAATAAACACTTTAAATCAGTAATGCTATATGCATAATGCATTGGCCCTGTTTTGACATCCATCGACTGGAGAAAAATGCAAGCGTATAGTTTTTACAGTGACAAACATAATGCGGGGAAAAGATTCAGGTCACAAAGTTTTCAAAGGGCTGCAGGATTCTGAACAGGGGTTGTCCTTCTTCTCAATGGGGAAGTTCAATAGACTAGCTCTCTCTGTAGCTCTAAACAAAAGAATATACAACAGAGAGAGACTAAGACTTCATCTTAAATGTGCAGAGAATAATCCCGTCTCCTGTTGTGTGAATTGTGAAGACATCAGATATGCAGTGACAGTCAGAGTCGACCATCTGGCATACTGAAAAGCATTTTAGCATCAGCTGATAAATCAGAGCAATCGGATACCAATAAACAAGAGCAATGTTACTGTTGATTGTACTTTTTTTCTCTCTCTTTTTTTTTTGGTATTGGTATTTTACACTGTAAAGCTTCTGAACAATTCAATGCAAGAATATTCTGAATATACATGAATATAAAATATACATGCAAGAATATTCTGATATTAATCAGAATTTGGTCATATTCTGTCATAACCAGATTAAGACAATATTCTGATCCCAACGAATAAACAGCTGGTTTGTGCCTGTATTAAGCGGAGTATTTTGAGTCATAATATTAGAATATTGAATGAAACTATTGTTAATTTCATTAACAAAATCATAATAAAATATGTATTTTATGACTACAACAAGACGAAGACAAAACAACAGTGAATAATTATACATTAACTAAATGACTAAATCAACATACAATATCGTTGATGTGACTAAAAATCTGTCCAAAAAAAATCTGCCATCAAACCTTCTCAGTGACAAACTAGATCTAAACTAAAATAATTCCAAACATAGATCTTGTCTATACTCTTTGCAATTGAGTTTGCTCGATAAATGCACTTAAGCAACTTCTGTACCACAACACAAAGTTTTTTTGTTGTTGTTTTAGTAAAAATACATTATTTTACATTGTATTTAAAAATACAAGGGGTCATATGATGCGATTTCAAGTTTTCCTTTCTCTTTGGAGTGTTACAAGCTCTTGGTGCATAAAGAAGATCTGTAAAGTTGCAAAGACTAAAGTCTCAAATCCAAAAATATATTCTTTATAAAAGTTAAGAGTCAACCACGCCTACCTAAAACAGCTCATTCTAACACGCCCCCACATGTCTACGTCACTATGTGGAAATATTAGCATAACGCCACCCAAATGTGCGTGCAAAGAAAGAAGGCGTGGTTTCAGGAACAGCAGTAGTGTTGATGCAGCCATGTCAGTGAGACGCTGTGTGATTCAGTGCGAAAGCAAAAGCACTTTATTTGGCCTTCCGGAAGTAGATGCAATTA
>NW_015544334.1:632417-645972 GCF_001515605.1 Sinocyclocheilus anshuiensis | reverse complement strand
GACTTTGTAGAAAACGAAGCGTTTGAGAGAGGCGGGGCATAGAGGACCTACAATAATGTACAGTATTTGAAAAAGAATGTGTTTTTTTGAACATTAAAGCATGTCAACATATTCTGTTACACCAAATACACAAAATAATGATCTTTAAAACAGCATCATATGACCCCTTTAATATAATATTAATATTAGCAATGTCACTGTTTCAGCTTTTGAGTTTTACATAGTGTACAGTAGAGAGTGTGTTTATATTTCTGATAATATAATAAATCAGAAAATTACATAATGTTAAATAAACCATGCACATGCTTAGATGAAAGTGCAATAATTCTGTAACAATTAATCTATAATAATCAACAGTCATGATAGGTAAACATGATTATAATTTTGAGCAAACTAACGGTGATTATCAGTTTAACAATTATGCAAAATGTGACTAAGATTTAATTGACTAAAACTACTGTAGACTAAAATTCAACAACAACAACAACTTGACTGCATTTGATAAAAACTAAAAAGGACATTTGACACAGGACTAAGACTAAGAAAAAACACACACAGCTGCCAAAATTAACGTTAACTGAAACTGAATATTCATATTTGAGCATCTCCAAACAAAGATATTATGTTTGAGACTGTGATATTAAAGACAGTTGTCAATGAAGCAACAATATTGAAGACCATCTCCAGTACAGCATTTCCAGAATTGAAAAGCAGAGAAAGATTGTTTGTGTTTACAGTAGTTTATACAGATTATTTTGATAAAATTTTTATAGAAATATCCCATTTTAATTTAAACATGTTAAAACTGTCTACTATCTTTTAACGTTTGACATAAAAAATAATTAAATACCAATCTAATTTAAGGCCGTTATTTCAAGCCTAACCACATTTCACTTGGTCATATGCAACTGCGTGTTTATTGTTGCACATCGATCAAACAGACATACACACAAACCTTAAAGTCATGCTCTAAATTCTGCCTTGTGTTGTAGTTTTCAATGGTAATGCATTATGTAGCTTGGACTTTGTGTACTTTATTCAAAAACCCCTAAAGCACTTCTAGTAGTGCCCAGTGTAGTACTTTCTCCTGGCAAAAGGCTAGCTGATTTATTCAATAACACCTTCTGCACAAGTTTAATAAGCCTCACTGAAACGACGAGGTGCTGAGGGCAAGAATATTTACAGAGATGATGTGGTATGATGTGATTTGTTACACCTCTATCTCATAAAGATTTCAATACAATAATTTTTTTAAATACATTTCTTATATGGATCCTTCTGCCTTAAAGAAAATTAAATTATGATGTGTAATCATGTAACATTAATAATAATAATAATAATAAAAAATAACTATGTCTGCCCAGTTTGAACTACAATATGGAAGAAAAATGAATCATTTGTTATTTCTATTGGTGCAAATGTTTACTTGGGAATACTCTGAGAACAAAAAAACTGTTAATTGCTTGATAAAATATGTTCTAATATGCTCAGTGTTAATGAAATAAATCTTTATTACACACTATTGCTCTGCTGTTGATCATGCCAGATGTTGAGTTAAATTAATTGAGAGCGTAGTAATGACCAGGCCCGCATGGAATCAGTGCACAGATTTCCACAGAACTAGAAATGCCCATCAGTCACAAATTTCTACACATCCCATGTCTCTCCTGCAATTTGATTTAATACTTTTGCTAATTTGATTATGTGTACAGTCACCAATAAGGATGCAGTACTCTCACTTAATACACTTTACAATGTTTAAATCCACAGAATTCCCCCAACTCAGCACAGATATTGCAAACAGATTCCTTCTGGGCCTGATAATAACATATTCTTCAACAGTATGATTAAAAGCTATAATCATCCAGCACAGAGGGATGTGCTCTTCCCAACACTACTACACACTGTTCAGCGTGAGCCTTTGGGACAATTATGGACACATTTCATCTAAAAGCTGTCATTATGAAGCTTTAAATCCATCTTTCTGTGCAAAAAGTGGATACTCAATAATGGTTGCAATGTTAATTTTTGTGGGCCAGCTTGTGCGGTGTGTGTAATTTACGTAATGAAGAGCAGCTGAGAAAGTGAAGCTGCTGATTTGTACAGTCTGTTTAATGATGATGAATCCTGATGGGCACAAGAGGGTTACATGTTTATCTGAATGCATAAACAATCTGTTCAAGTCAATTTGTCGGCAAACAAATCTGCCGCGGTCCAGCAATTGGAGGCAAATACGCAATCTGTACAAAAACATTAGGGATGCTTTTTTTTCCAGAGCTTTGATTACAGGGGAAGGATACACACTTACACACTTACTCAGAATTGCATGCGTATACTAACAATGGACATGCATATGCATGAAATGAAATGAAAAATGCAAAGACACTTATTTAATGTTTGCATAAAGTGTCTAGTTATTGTGTTTCTAGATGCACAAACATATGAAACACGAGTCATGCTTTTATCCCTTGTTTTATTAAACCATTTTGCCATATAATTGGACCTTGTTGTCTTTGAAAGCACACAGTAAATGATTGGTTTCACAGTCTAAAGCTCTTGAGGAGTATTCTCTATGCGCTGAAGTATTCTTAGCCACTCCTTACCTTGAGAATTAGCCTGCAAGACCCCAATGGTGTCATCAAACTGCATAGATTTGATGTTAAGAGTCGCCAAGATGCATTCCTTGTCCTGCAGTGAAGCATCATCGATATTGTTCTGATTGGCTGACAGGATAACGCACATATCACAGAGGTTGATGTTGACGGCCCTTAAATCAGCTCGACTTAATGGCGTACCCTTCAGCAGAGAGAGAGGGGAAAGAGGAAGAAAGATGAAAACAAATTAAAGATAGCAAAGGAGCTCAGGGAAATTAGTTAACAAGTATTTACTTTTCTAAAGGCAGTGACATTCAGCTGATCTAACTATGTGCTGAGGGAAGAAGAGATGTGGTCTAATCTAAAAGGCTAGCCTTTGCTGACGGCAGCTTCGTTTTTCATACACAGTCAAGCTAATGCTAATAAGCACTACAGCAAGAAGCAAAGCCTGAGATTCGCACGGCCAAGAGAAACCAGAACATCAACACTTGAGAACAAATTGTGGTGGCACTTTTCAAAGCAAAAAGCTGGCAATGTCTTACTCCTTTTAAGGTTAAGAGATGATTTACAGATGACCTCTTTTCTCCAAGTGTAAAAACTCTATGCTCATTTTCAATGTGTGTACTCACAGGTAAGATGGAGACTTTAGGGAAGTTGTGAAGGGTTTCCCACTCTCTTCTCAGATAATCTAATGAGCCCACAAACACGATGGGCTTTAGCTCGTGGTAATGGAAGTTGCTTGCTCTCAAAGGCATCACCAAGTTTCGAAGCCCCACTAAAGCTGACGTGACATCTCCAAATATACAGACTACTACATGTCCACTTAAAACCGTCATGGAGGCCTCGCTGCGTGTCTGTGATGAAAAAGCCAGAAACAAATACGACAGTTACAATCTCATCAGCAAGAATAGAATAAGAGCTCATCTACTGCCATCCATACAAAAACTACATGAGCTGCAGGAGTAGTTTTTATATTGTTTAAAATGAAAAGGGGCAGAAATTGTAAATGTATTTAATTGATTGAAATGTAATCGCATAATAGCAATTAAGTTTGAATAACACCATATGGAATTGTGAGGAAAAAGCACATTAAACAACAGTAACAATTAAAGAGAGGAAACAATATAATTGTAGAAAATGGCAACAGCATTTATGCATGTTCAAGCACATTATCATCAAGCATCGTCAACAGTGTCTAAGTGAGTAAAATACATCTGTTTAGGATACTCAAAATTCAATTCATTTAGTAAAAGCAAATATATACTTACCCCCAAAATACTGTCATTAAATAAATAAATAAATAAATGTAATATTCTTACACCTTGACCTTAAAATATTGACTTTCAGTTCATTGTGCTCAAGGCAAATAATACATAACATGAGCAAAAAGGTTAGTGATGTTTTTCATTACTTTGATCATAGGGAGAAAATACAATGTTCAAAATTGCATTCATATTCTAATAATAAACATACATATGCACAAAATGCAAATTCTGAAATTTCCCTTTAGTTTCATAAACACATTTAATGTTTGCATGTGTCTAAATGTGCAAACATGCAAGTTCAATGTGAACAAGAGACACGTGTGAAATAAATGTCACACTCCTCAAACATTTAAAACTTTACTTGGGGACTTTACTTTGAGGAGTTAGTGATGTCAGTAAAATTGTGATTCTAAAATTGTGAAACTAGACAAATTTACAATACTATTGTAAATTGTATAATTATTGTTTGTGTAAATAAATAAAATAAATTATATTAATTTATTTATATATATATATATTATATTATATGCTTGACTAGCAATAAAGATTTCATGATTGCAAGCTTTAATAATACTTGATTCAGTATTACATTTTAATCATGATATTGATAATGCAATTCAATGCAGACAGTTTCTGTGTTTTTTGCATTGCGTTTAACTGGTAAGAAACAAAAAAATAGAAATTACATTGTAATAATTTATAAATGTTATTAGTGTGGTATATATTTTTTAGTTGTTGCTCTGATTTCTTTAGGGTGATGCATCATGGTGCTGTAAGAACAGTGAATGAATTTTACAGGATGTTAATAAAACATATGCCATTTTGTCATTTACAGTTCTTAAGATTTGTCAATTTGTTAAATTCTGAAAACAAAAAAAAAGGATAGACACAACATTCTTGTGACTAGGTGGTGCTTGGAGGTTTCTGTCTGATTAAAGATAGTAATTAACCTGAACATTTTGTAAAGCACTTTTAAGACATAAAAATGGGCAATAACACTACAGTTATGAAGATACCTACCAGAATGACCTTCTCAATATCTTTGGACGGACACCAGTGAAACATTCCAGTAGAGTCGTATCTTTTCACATTAGCATCCATGTTCTCAATCTGCTCATTTCCCGGAATGAGTAGAGGGTCGTGTCTGAAATAGAGCATAAGAAGGAGAAAACGTGTAAGAAGAAAACATGTACCCTTGCCCTTATTTGCAAATGCAAGTTAGTAAAAAAAAAAAAAAGTGACTTTTTAAAAAGGGAATTTATCTTCTGGGCTTAATTGTGACATTTGTCAAAGGACAAACTTTCAGCACATCTCACCAGACGTCTATTGACAATAAATAAGCAGTAAACAGGCCTGTGCTGACATGGCTTGTCATTGTCAGATTGAATTTGTGCATTGGACTCCATCATAACGGCAGCTCTCTCCGAGCTGCCAAGAATGCGGAGTCATCAAAGCGTCCGCGCCGGTGACAGCACTGGAGTGGAAGAGATGGAGCCGGAGCACTTCAGTGACTGAGTGGCACCAGAATGGAACGCCAATTACCGGCTTTTACTCCACATCACTCCTGAAGTGATGCGTCCAACGGTAAAAGCTTTAACAGAGCCGCACTTTAAATATTTTAGGAATTTGCCCAATCACATTTTGCTCCCCCAAACTGAAGGCCATTAATGTTTCAGCAGCGTGTCACGTCCAAACAGGCTAACCTATATCAGCGCGTCCTGCAGAAGCTGATCTGTGGGGCATGTTGACCGTGAAAGAAGTTCCAGCGCTCAGGCACAGCTCGCATTCAACCCCCTTGAAAGCTTTCTAAACAGCTTGGTAGTAGAACTATATGACTGAAAACCTGAATTCACAAACTAAATGTGCCATGTTCATTTGATGTCTGGTCTGGGGATGTTTGGTATGAATAGCAACTCAAAAAATTGGCATTTTGAGCTTGTTATTGTTGCATTCTCTGCCTCAAATACAGATTTCTTGGTAGTAATCAACATGGACACGTCTGCACGTTTAATATACTCCATAAAGAAAACAAGAAATATGTATATACATATATAAACCTATGATCTCTTAAAATGTTTAATATAAACAGATACTCTTTTATCATTAATTCAAAAAAAAACTCTAATTATTGCAAATGTGATGTTTCATTTTTTTGAAAACATTCTTAAAACAAACAACAACAAAAACTAACATCATATGTCTGTGTAAACATTCAGTCATTTGTTGCACAATTTTATGCAGAATAAATATATTGTCTTAGAATTGTCCAATAATTGCAAATTAGTACAATAACAACTAGGGATGTGTGATGTATATTAAATATTTACAATATATTTGTAATGATTTAGCTGACAATATCAATTCATTAATATTGCAATGACTTTAAATATGTTTGGCCTTTTTTTTTTTTTTTACAAACGACTGTCAACAGATCAGTTTGGGATCCCTGTAAATGCTGAGAAAATGAACATTAAAGCACAAAAAATAGGCACGGTTTTATTTGCAAGAGGTGGAAGCACCACCAAAAATAATAATATAATAAAATAAAAAATTACATAAATACTGTACAACTACTGGTACAACATACAGTGAATTTCATATACTGATAACATATACTGGTATTAAAAAAAAAAAAAAAAAAACATGATTAATTTTTATCTTTTATAGTTTTTGGCTGTTGAACCAGTTCCTGAGTCATGTGCTAGGCCTATTTGTGTATTTTATTTTAAGGTATGTTATAATTTGTCTCCCTCAGTGACTCTTGAATTGATACTCCACTATTTCTGATGGCAGTTTTTAAGAGAAACCACAAAACTCTTGTAAATGCAAAAAACTGTCAACTAAACCCCACCGTACAGCATTTTACCGGGCCTGAGACAGGCCAAAAGGCTGCCTTTGAGGAAATGGCCTCAGGGCAGACAACAAAGCCCCATCTCTGAGACGTGGCTGCAGGGGAACATGCTCTCTCTCTGAGCCTGCTCGACCCAGCTATTGCTGATATCATCATCCACAGATTAACAACCATTTACAAAGGATTTCAACAAACAAAAAACATGAAAGCCTATATTGTTTTAAACCAGTCTTGTCTGGTAATATATTAATATATATATATATATATATATATATATATATGACAAATAAAATGCATGTGATGTAATTTAACTGATATAACAAAACCGTGCCTGCTATGCCTTGTTCTGTAACACGCTGTAATTAACACAGCACTAAATGAGGTTTGTAAATTGCATTACCCCTTGATAATCACACTAATAATGAATGATGGGACCTCTGCTTCACTTTCTATATTTGCATAACGTCAGATAATATTCTGGAAAATTAATTTACACTTAAAATAACTGCACTGACATCTTAAATTTTGCCAAATTTCTAATTCAAATACTGCATATGCAAAGTTCAACAATGGATGTGTGGAAGTAAAAATGTGGAAATTCTGGTCATATTACAAACCTCATAATTACGGTTTTCCTCTTTTTCTCTCTCACCTTCCTAAGCAGGTTAATTCAGTAACACGATCCTCTGACGCGCTGTTTCGACTGTGTTTAATTGTTAAAATCACATCAGAAATGTGTCGATTAGCATGCTTGCATGAGATGATATCAGGCTGTGTGCAGGTGCTAATAACAGTGAAAGCATTTAGTGCTTTTACACCCCGACTGAATATTTCATTATGTGGCGCGTGTTTCACAACTCACTCTGCGGACCTCTGTCATTTCAATCTCCCCTCAACATACTGACTGGCGCAGTGCACCTCTGCCAAGATAGTTATCTCTCACCCGCTGTCAGAGCCGCCTGCCAGTCACAAGCACAATCCAACGTTCCACACCACTCCAGAATAAAACATCTGACGTTACTCGCTGCTGCTAGGAGACCCGACAAATGCATTGTGACTTCCTACAATTAGATGTGTTGTGTCTCCTTTGAAGTGTTTAAGCGTGATATTGTTATTGCATAATATTTCAGATGTTCTAAATAAACTTTTTTGAAATATAAAATTCTGGAATTATTAAGATTATTATATTACTGACTTTTCAGCAGTCATTACTTCATTCTTCAGTGTCACATTATACTTCAGAAATCATTCTGAAATGCTAATTTAAAATATTATTGGTACATTTTATCAGTAATAGTTTTTGTTATTTTCAAGTTTTTGCTGCTTAATATTTTTTGTGGAAATCATGATACATTTTTAGGATTCTTTGATGAATCGAAACAAAACCAAACAATTTATTTGAAATATAATTTTTGTAACATTACAAATGTCTTTACTGTCACTTTTTTGCTTCATTTTTCTTCATTTTACTTAACCCAAACATTTGAGTGGTTGTGCATCACCGTTTCAAAAAATATATACAGAAAGCAAAAACTGTTTTGAGCATTTATAATAAAAAGAAATGTTTATTGAGCACCGAATCTGGATATTATAATGATTTCTGAATGATCATGTGGCACTAAAGACTGGAGTAATGATGCTGAAAATTCAGCTTTGGCATCACAGAAATAAATTGCATTTTAAAATATATTAAAATAGAAAACATCTGTTTTTAATAATATTATTTGAATGTTATTCTGTAATAGTATTTCACAATATTACTGTATTTACTGTATTTTTGCCAAATAATTGAATAAATGTAGCCTTGGTGACTTGTTTCAAAAACAAGAATTAATAATTGAAAAAAAAGAAAGAAAGAAACGTTTTGAATGTTAGTGCATCTTCCACTTGATTTCATTTTTGCAAACAACCAAGCCAAAAACACTCACTTTAAACAGACATATAATCTGAAAATAAAAGGCTTTATAGGAAACTAGCAGGTACCGTAAGCAAGACAGAAAGTTCTCCATTTAATTGGTATGTCCAGAGGAGCATCCTAGACGTGCATTTGGGGAAAGAGAGAGCGAGAGAGAACAGAAGTTGCCCTGAGAGCCGGGCGAGCTGTTTTCAAACAGCGTTCAGCTATTCCAGTGCATCACTCGGCAGTCACTGGCTCCCCGAATCCCTCTCCAGCAGCCTATGAAAGCAGCTCCTTGCTTTGAAAATTTTCCCTATCATGCAAACTGACAAAGGCATGCTTTTCAAAAACCCACAGCCAATCTGTTGATCATTATTTATTTACGATGGCCTGGAGGCGCAGAAGCCTGTAAAAACCATACTTGATATGGTATACGCTGGCTGTTTTTCCCTTTCCTGCTTGTTGAATAAAGTATCCCTAAGGCTCCCTCAAACAATCGCTTTTCATTGTGCATAAAACGCACCTTGTAAAGGCGAGGTATTTAATGTATGTTGTAATATATTGACAAGGAGGGCACAGGTTGAGGGAGTCCACAGGTCTGTCTTTGGTAATTTTGATGTTTCGCTGCAGGGCTCTGGCTTGAAAAAGCTTAGACCTAGAATAGAGGACCTGTCATCCAGTACCCAAGAGCCAGCTGAACACACAGGCACCCTAAAGCACAGAAAACTTTGACACCGCTTTGAAGCGTTTCAAAACAGGGTAAATAACTCCCAAGAATTATTATCACTTGTAGATCAAAGAGTCGATGCATACATTACATGGCAAACGGGGACCTTCAAATCTGCTCAGAAAAACAGTTTTGTGCTGTAAGTTAAGGAATAAAAACCAAAGATCCTTCTGAGCAATCGCTGAAAGCTATTTTTTTTCATTCCACTCACAGTTTATTGTTTAAAACCGAGAGCAAAAAGAAACAATTGAACATTGATCATTTTCACTTGGAAAGCAGACTAAAGAGCGAGATCCTCTGCAGGGCTGACAGTTTACAGTACGTAAAAATTCGACATAATTGCTTCTTTTGGGGGGGATTCATGTTGGAGACCTCTGTCTGGTGTAATTATAAGCTACAGAGAAATGCATTGTGGGTGGTTCACAACTGAAAAAAAAAAAAAGTAATACAATATGTTAAATATAAAAATGAAAAGTAAAAAATAAAACAAAAAAATCCCTCATTTTTTAAAGTATAATGCAATATGTAAAAATAAAATAAAACTGCTGTCTCATGTAACAATTTTTAATTAAATGTTACATTTTACAACTATTACTACAATATTTAATATATATATATATATATTACATTGAAAAAATAAAACTACTACGTTTTATGTAAAAGTTTACGATTATTGCAGTAAAAATAAGCCTGCAACATAAAACTGGGATTATATACTAACTGAGAAAATGTTACTGGCTCTTCACTAAATTACAACACTATTTTTTTGCAACACAAACATACATACAGTCAAACATGTTGGCTATCACTTTGCAGAAAGTTGTCCTTTCCTCTAAACCTTCAGCAACACTTTCTCGCTCCACGGCGTGTCTCTGCGTTTTTTACAACCTCTGCATAAACATCTCCTGGCCACATGGGCGGAAAGCAAGTCCTTTTGTCAGTCAAAATCAATTAGCGGCATTCTAATTTCAGCGGACAGGATAAAAGGAAGGTAATATTTGAATTCATTTTTGATTGCAATGATACATTTCACATATGGCCTTAAGTACGAAAAACACGCCTCACAGGGGTTCCCACAATAGATGAAGAGCCCCGAGGCTAAGTAACCATGCTGGCGTCTCTGATTGGTTGGCACCGTCATTAGTGCCACCGCTGTTTAAGAACTACATGTGGACGGGACTGGGGGTTGATGACAGCTGAGACTTTAAAGCAAGAGTATTTTTCAAACAGCTTTTCATAGCTGCTTTCATGACAGAAATATTTCAGCTCTATCATTAACCGCTGACAGGCTGACAGCTCAAACGCCTCGGCCTGAAAGGCCTGCTCTCCCCTCCCTCTCTCTCTCCCTCCACACTTTCTTTCTCCTTCTCCACTCCTCCTACTCCCACCATCCCAGCACCATCCGTCCTGTCTTTCCTTTTGAAGGCTGGAGGGAGCGTCTTGAAATCAATGTCTTACCTCATCATTTTGGGTGAGCAGTTGGGTGAATTTCGCATGCCTCCGTTGCGTTGCTTCTTTTTGGGCGACAGTGTTGACGGATGCTCATCTTCGACTGCAAACACATGCAAAGAGTGTCAGACTGTGGACAGCTGGGATTGTCAAGTGTGCTGGAGATGACATATTAAAGAACACAAAAGCCAACACTCAATCAATCATTGCAAAAAACACTCAAATCTGTGAAGACCTCCAAAAATAGAAAGAGAACAGTGTTAGTATGGACAAAAGTACACTTAAAGAAGGCAAGTACAGACCTGAAGGACAACCATTAAGTTTTACACCCTGTATTCCATGAATTTTCTTTTCAAAGAGTTGGTTTGAGCGATGTGCGTGGGTGGGGATTTATTTCAGTCCGTATCAAACTCTCTTTTACCTCTCTGTCATTGTTTGGAGGGCATGAGCTCGAACAATGACAGAGGGGAAGAAAAAAGAAAAAGAAGAGTAATTTGGTGTGTGGTTTTTAATGGATGACTACATGGCAAAATCAATCCTCATCACTCAGAGAGCTGTGAGTGATGGCTCCGCTGTGAGTCTGTCCCCCGTACCACAAGCACTCTCAGTGCTGAACAAGCACCCTGAACTGAGCCTTCTCTTACTGAAACGCCTCTCAAGAAGGACGTTACTGAGGGGCCTGTGAATGTCACAAGCTCTCTGCTTTATAAACACATCATGTGCGAGTGTTAAAGCTGCCTGAAGGTTGAGCTTCGTTGGAGATGTTATGGATATAGAAAGGTGAAATATTCAAAAACTATAGCTTTACTTAAAGGAATAGTTCACCCTAAAAATAATTTATTCACTCATGTCATTCCAAACCTGTATGACTTATTCGTTTAAGGAACACAACAGGAGAAATTTTGAAAAATGTACATGCTCCTTTTTTACACATATAGCATCAAATTCTGGCCTTTGCATCTAAAGTTGCCATATCTGCCAAACTGAACAACTTGAATTTGTGCTTTATTTTATTTATGGTGCTTTAACAGCTTTGGTCACTGTATGGATCAGAAAAGCAGGTAAATTTCCTCAAAATTTCTCCTCTCCTATTTTTTTGGTGAACTGTTCCTTTAAGTTGGGGAGAAAGTGTTCACTATGTTGTGATAAAAACTATTAAATATTTTCTGTCCTGGAATTTTATGTATAATTTCCATGTATACCACAGTACATGTTTTTTCATTTCATCAAATTACTTAATATTTGTTATGCTCAACTGCTATATTTATATTGTGCATCTTTTTTATTTATATTTGATATGATACCAGATACTGGGCCCAACACGGTCTGATTTGTATTAGAGACAAACTAGTAACAGAAACCCAAACTCTAAAACACTGCAAGCTTGCTTTAGTGTGGCTCTGTTAGAAATTTATCAGCACAGCAAAATATTAGAGACAAATACTGCAGACGCATATACTTGTAGGTCTCTGATTTCCCTTTGTCATCTAATTGTTCAAATGAAAAAATACAAATTAAACAAAAAGATGCTGTCTGTGTCTTTACCAAATGTCAGTGCTTGACATTTGCAATTACACTGTGGAAGAAGCAATGTGAGACAGTAATCAACTTTAAAAATATCACTACTGATAAGATGGCGGTGCAGTGGCCCTTTGTTCCGTGTTATGGTTGTTGAGCGAGTGGCCTGGCTGGGCCGGAACGCTCTCTCCTGCCCTTGCTCCTCCAAATTAGGCAGCAGAGATTTACGAGCTACAGTGGTGCCCTTCAGTAAGAGGCTTAACAATGAAATAACTCCACCTGCAACACGGCCATTTCAGCAAGTCTCTGCTTGTTCCAAATTACATTACGGCACTTTTACAACCTCAATCAAAATAGGATCAGCACACCAAAGTGTGATTACTGTTCCATACCACGGGCAGCTATAGCCCTTGTTTTTTTGTGACGCTGATCAGAACGATTGAGCTAGACATCTGTCTCCTCTGCTTCAGACAGACAACGGGCTGAAGCATGCTTTAACGCACAACAGAGATACAACATAAATAATTCTGTTTGTTTCGTTTCATTTGTTTGCACCTTTTTACTATAATTCTGGACACTTTGTAAAATTTAGGGTGTTCATAACAACTGGCTTAGGTTTAAAACTCTGAGACCACATTGAAAATTACATTTAAACCTGGAATGGCGTGGAAATTAAATACATAAAATAATATGAAATATTTAAGGTATGAAAGGAAAAATACATTGGTTTAGTTCTGAAAGTCCAAGACCACATTGAAAATCTAATTTAAACCTGGAAATGAACCAGAAGGAAGAAGAAAAAAAAAAAGTAAAATGAATATTCAGATATATTTAATATATGTATTTAAGAAATTACGTAATGATGTGAAATAAATCAGAAATATTTATGTAATGAAAAAAATATTTAAAATTACTATAATTCTGAACATTTTATTTGCACAACTTAGGTTGCCCATGGCCAACTGGCTTAGGTCTATAAGTCTGAGACAACACTAAAAATCTAATTAAAAAAATAAAAATAAAATTAAACAAACAAACAAAAAATAAGATATGTAAAGAAAAACTGTTTAAAATACATAATGAACCAAATGTATAAAAAAAAAAAACTATTTTAAATAGTGGCCTTGGAGCCCACTGTATATACTGATGTGTAACCTATCTATACTTCTTTCGATGGCAGTTTTGGTTACACACATTACACACACACACACACACACACACACACACACACACACACACACACACACACACACA
>NW_015544334.1:625182-632341 GCF_001515605.1 Sinocyclocheilus anshuiensis | reverse complement strand
ACACAACAAAACGTGCTTTTGTAAAATAATGAAAGCAAACAGGATGCGCTTTCTGCTGTCTCGGTCTGTAAACTTGAACGTAAAAATAAGTATATCTTTGCCTTACAGACATTAAAAATATATCTATAGAGACTGAAATGTCTACTTTAAAATGAACCAATTCAAATGTAAAACAAATATTCTCAGATGATGTAATAATTAGACACACACACACACACACACACAGTGTTGGGGCAGGGGGTACATTAGTCACTAGCTGCTCTACATGCATGCAGCAGTGACTGCAGGGACCCATGCAGGAGGAAGGGGTTGTCTGCGGCAGCACTGACTAATGCGTCCTAAGGCGCCACCTACAGTGCATGGGGGTGAGCGTGGAGGACATGGTGCTGGGGCGGTAGCGGTATTTTCCGGGTAGGCTGCGGGCCCGGTTCAGACCAGCCAGGCTGAGGTGTGACTGTGAGGGCGGTGCCGGAGGGAGAAGACTTCCTTTACGGTTATTAACAAGAGGTACGGCAGTCGTGGAGCACTCTATAACCGGCAGCACACTGGGAAGAGTGTTGGGAACAGCCATGCTGTTGGCCAGTTTGACTGAGCGGTTCTGAAAAGTCGGTATAACTTCCTCCTTTACTGTCAAACAGTGGAAGACAAAAACAGGAGAGATGACTGTGAATTGGGTCAGTGACATATAAGAGTGCCTACAATAAAGAAAAGGAAAAATATAATCAAGTATTTAAAAAAAAAAAAAAAATCTTTAAAACACATGTGCCAAGTTCCTAGAAAATGTATTTTGTATTCATGTTGGTTTCATATAGTTTTGAAAAATGTTATACTATTTTATGAAGCATTTAAATTAAATCAAAAATAAAAAGATTAAATGTATTAATGTTTTTAATTTATTACGCGATTAAAATATTTTAATGCAGTTAACGCACTGGCCCCGCCCCCAGACCTGTACGTCATCTTACATTTCATTTAGTTGACTGTTGACAAATATGATGCAGGGTAATAACTCCATAAATGCAGTTATGCCATAAAATTTAAGATATTGGTGCAAAAAATGCCCCTGTATGAGTTTTTTCTCATATTTATATATATCACATATCAAACGATATCACACGAGCAGCGAGAGCAATATCACAGGAGTGCTGACTTTGTCCCGATCTATCACGAGTTTAAATGTGATTTTATACAACAGTTCAGTAAATAAGAAGCTGGTATTTTGTTATATTTTAAACACAATATTATGTGTTTTGGCTCAATTTTGCAGAGAACATATTATCTTTTAAGCCACAGCAGAATTGTGGCATGTCTCCGAGCAACACAGCGGTGTTTAGTTTCTGAATGAATCCACGTTTTGAACGAATCATGTGAATCAATGATTCAAAGGCCCATTCATAAACAGAGCAATTTAATTCATTCCTGAATGAATAAGCTGTTTGAACGAATCGAATGAAGACATTTACCGCCACCTGCTGGCAGACTTAGTTTGTTATTTAGTGTATCATTTCATAAAAAAACAATAATAAAAATAATAAAAAGGATAGTTATTAAAACAGCCTCCTTACTGTGACACATTCATAATCATAGCCAGAGGCGGACAGTAGTGAACTATTTTTACTCTGCTGTAAAAGTACTTTTCAGGTGTCTGTACTTTTACTTGAGTACAAGAAAGTACTCAATTTTTAATGCTCTTAAGTATTAAAGGTAAAAAAAAAACCAACAACAACTTTTATTTACGAAGCGTAGTAGTGCAGTAAAAAGTACGACATTATGCTTTGGAATGTAGTGAAGTAAAGTTTTCCAAAGAAAAACACTCTGATAAACTACAGTCAGCCCTAATATATATATATATATATATATATATATATAATACAGAAAGCAAATATTATTATTTTATATTATTCATTAATTTATTTTTTTAAACTATCATATATTATTAACACATGAATATCATGAAGCTTTTGGCGAGTCACACCACATGACATTTTACAACCTGAATTAAACTTGTCATGAAAAAGGTAAAACTACCTAATATTTTAAGAGGCTGTAAATTAAAAACAAATCCCTGGTTAAAAAAATAACAATAAAATAAAAAGTATTTTATAAGATTTAAAATTGCTTTATAAAAGTCACCTAAAAGCACATGCCATTAGTGCTTCTAAACTAAATATATTATGATTAAAACATTGAAGCATTCATAATTTATCCCTGAACTGCATGAGAATCACATAAATATTTAAGTATGAAAATACAAGTTGACATGATTTTCATTGTTGCGCCATTTATTTCCCCCTTCGATTACCATTTACCGACAGATCCACAAATCTGTGTGCCATAAAGGCAACAGTCGCATATTTGAATAATTGACTATGACCCCTCAGTTTTATTAAACACTACTTAACCACTTGGCAAGCGCTTTAGGTGAAATGTTCAAGATAACATTTGCTTTTCCATTGCTAATAAACATTAATTAATTAGAAGCACTTTCTTCCCCGCCTGCTCTGCGACAAGACAGAACAAAGCACGAACATACTATTCCTGATCACCGTCACAATGAATCAGTTCACAGTGCAGGCGGAGATGTGCTCATACAAGGGAACATAGCAATCTCTTTACGTTCTGCCTCAATATACGGCAAAGCCATGTTGAAACAACATCTAAAATGTGTGAAAATACGCGAAAATGTCTTGGATTAAGCTGCGAAAAGGAGCAAAATAACAACAATCTGCAGTCTGACAGACAGGAGTATGCGGTGTGTATATAAGAGACCTAAAGTGTTACACACAGGGAGTTATCAAGCTCACTGCCTGCCATCCCAGCCATAAGACTCCAGCCTAATGCTATCTAAATAAAAGGCAAGAGGTTAACCAATATCTGGTGTAAGTGGAAAAGCAGTTTCCGCCTGCTCCCCAAACCTTGCTCAGAGCAATAAATAGATGGTTATTTCTGCCGTCAGCTGCCGCATAGATTTAAAGACCGCCACAGATAACTCCTGGATTCATCTGGCCCCTGTCAAACACGAGTAGCATTATACAGAGAACATCCGCTGTGGCACTTTCACTGTGGATTTACAGTAATCCAGAAGGCAACTGTCCCTTTATGAAATGCAAATCCTGTGACGAGCTCGCAATTGTGCATTCTTATCAAGGCCATTGTTAAATTATAGAAAATACATCTGTGAGAAAATGCATTTTAAATGTTTATCTAATTTTATGACTGCTCTACATAAGTTAATTCGGCATGCATACACTTTGTAACATTTTAATCACCTTAAATGCTTTTAATTGCTAATAATATTAGCATCATTTAATTTATATTAAAAATTATACTTTTTAAAATAAATTTGCAGATAAGATTATTTTTTTTGTCCTTCAGATTCAGAAATATAACACAAAACATTTAAAAACAAATATTTAAAAATAAATGATAACGTCTGCCTATAATTTATGCAAATACATCAGGTTACATTCAAAATGAAACTTAACAGCAATAAAGCTAAAGCTCTCTCAGCATTCGTTGGCGACTCATTTTCCTAAAACACATTCAGCTGTGAACCAAATCCCAGACTGCAACTGCGATCCCATTTTCCCTGGAGTTGTAGCGCCATCTGCTGTTGGTGTCATCACAGTACAGAAACACGTGCAATACCTCACAGCATTTCTAGCTCTTCAATCATCCCTTGCAAGGACACAGAGCTCTTTATGCAACATCTGGATTTCATATGGATCCCTCTATTCAGCACCTGACCTTTCTCATGCACATGTTTTAAAGTCGCAGCCCCTGTCTGCATTTGACCAGAACACAGTGCTGAGAAACTGTCATCACGGCCCCCCTTCCCATCAATCCCATCAATCCCATCAATCCCCAGTAATCTACAGAGCTTTTGTGCTGTAATGCTAGTGGAGGTAAAATCAAAAGCAAAAAGCCAAAGCAGGCAGGTTGCACGAACGAATGAGGGAATGAGGAAAACAGAGAAGTACACTTACGTGATCTGACATATTCGTTAAACTTATATTTGGCTGAGGGGAACGCAGAGACCAATGAGAGAATACAGAGAGGAAGAGAGAGAGAATGAGAGAGAGACAGACAGCAGAAAGACAGTACATCACACTCGCACAAAGAACAGAGAGGAAGGAAAGTCAAGTTAACGGCAGTTAAAGAAAAGAGGCTGATGAAGATAATAATATAAGCAGGATGATTAAAGAAACAAAAACAAAAGAGATGATTGGTGGAGGGACTGGATTTAAATGAAGCGATGAAAATCAAGCTGCCTGTTTAGTGTTTCCACAGCACAGATCCATTTTAAAAGTCAAATGTTGGATTCCCATCCAAAGACCTATGACGAATATACAGCCCAAATCCGACCAACCTCACAACGATCATTATGGTATTTGGAGTTCGGCTGGAGAAAAGAGAATGCTTTGATAAGTCATCATTTTATCCTTGACACTCAATTTGATGAAAACCAGTGAAACCGATCAAACAGATGTTAGCAATCTTGAGGCTTAAGCAAATAGTTAAACAACAAATTACAGATGTTTCCCATCACATAATTGCTTCTGTAAAAATTAAACGCTGCCGGCTGATCATTTTTGATCGGTAATTACTATCTTGTCAACTGCAGATGAACGCCAAACCGTAGGCATGGCATGCTGGGAGAATCAAGTTTATTATATGCTACAAACTTGTGACAGAAAACAACATAAGTCATTAAAGTGAACATGAACTGATGTTTTGAATTGTTGTTGTTTCTGTAATGTGGAGTATTTCTGAGTGAAACCATATTAATGATATTAATTTTAAGTATTGTAATATTTTAAAACAACTAATACTGCAATAGCCTGTGCAGCCTAAATGGCATAACCTGGAAAATTTGGAAAGTCATTTTTAGAGTAAGATCAGGCCAATTTGATTAAACATTATGAGGCCAAACTATTTCGGTCTTTGAAATAATGAGCACTAGGGCTGAACCGGCTTTACTGATAAGATGCACTTTAAATGTCGCATGCAATTAATCGTGCAGCCCTAATGACCACTGAATAATTTAATATAAGACAAGGAATGCGTATTGAGCAGGTAAATAGCGACGATTTTGATTTCATGTTGACTTTAAGTCATATGTTGCATATATATCCGGGTTTGTTGCAGACAATCATAATGCAGGATGTTTGGATGCATGTCAGCTGCTCTGTACTGCTGCCCCCATCATTGCAAAGTCTCATCTTTCGTTCCGAGTACTTTATCTGATGCCATAAAGGTCACGGCGCAGGCCCAGGGCAGGGCAGTGACACAAGTGCTCAAGCAGGGGCCCCGTGCCGGTCCTGGCATATGCCGCTTGCGATCTGCGAGCGCAGGAAGAGTCGGCCGACTCTCTAGCTAGCATCTGTCCTACACGGCGGAGGGGATGACCGGCCCTGCTCCTGCCTGGTGGTAAGGAACTGTCATGTTGAGTTTCACGACACACCAGCTGAGCTGGGGAAATGAAAATGCAAACATAATTTTCATGTCAGGCTGCATAAGAGCCGACGGTGCTGAGTTCCACCCTGCAAGGAGCGGACAAGATCTACTCTCTGGGCTGCGCCGCCCCGCCCTGCCACGCTCATCACATCTTCAGCAAACTCCATAACCAACCGGAGCGGGCAGGAGGAAAAAGAGAAGAGGAAAAAATGCCCCGAAGACTCCAAAAAGCCGCAACCCCTCTCAGTGTGGCAGGCGACTGTTGTTTACAAAACAGGCATGCCAAGGATTGCCCTGCTGGAAACTTCCTAGTGAAGGCTCATAAGTTCAAAACAGGAATTAATACCCTTTGTGATGCTGAGCACCTTGAGAGTCTTTAAAGCTTGTGTAATGAAGGGATAAGTCTCGGCAGGTGGAGTGGAGGGACTGTTATTGTCATTGTAACTTAGAGCGGAGGCAGCTAACTCACTCGTTCAGGATATTTGCTCCCTAAAGCCTGCACTTGCAGAGATAACAAACTCTTCTTAATAGTGTGCAGTGCACCAGAGCTATAATGAGTGCTCCATTGCTCCCTACTCCTTGTCAACGGCTCTCTGGGCTTTGACTGCAGTCAAAAGAGAGCAAGAAAGACATAGTGTCAACTTCTCATGCATCTCATTTTCATACTAATAATTCTTTGTCTGGCTTTGGCAGAAAGGAGCATTACCATCCTGAGTGATGCATGCACAGAATCAGAACAAAAAGTGCACGAGGGCTGTTTCAGAAAGCGCCCATCAGGGAACATTACTTCTGTAAGACAGAGTGCATTTACTGCCACACGTTTCAAGCATTCAGCAAAATTACTGCATCCAGGGGAGTAGTATTTATTTCAGCAATAACTGGGCTACTATAATGTGCAGGTATAAGACCACCATATCATGCTTAGCGCAGGGATGTGGTGATATTTATGCTTTCTGACCCATTTGGAGTGTGGGAACACATAATCTGAAATTTAGCGGAGAGTGTCACTAAATCGCCAGTTAAGTTGTGGAAGTATAAGAGAAAATAAGATAAATAAGGCAGCCCTTCTGCCCCACGTGTTCAAAAGAACAAAACTGTAATTTTTGGGAAAACTGCCATAAAATAGAATTACAAATGGTACTTGTAGTCACTGTGGCTTTTTTTAATACAGGTAATAAATTACTTGGGGTGTGAAACATGGCCACAAAACAAATATAAATTAAAATAAACTATATAGAAAAAAATATGCATAATAAATATATACACACCACAGTTAAATTATCACTGAGATACTATTATATTTTTATCAATATTTTGAATCTTTTGAATTCTCTATTTAGTAATTTTGTGTTTTTGTAATTTTTTAGTATTTTTTTTTATTTTAATTTTATTTTTAGTTTTTAGTTATTTTAGTAGTTCCAGTTAAACTAAATTAAAATGAGAAATGTTGCTTTGCCAAAAAGCTGAAATAAAAAAAGTTTTTGCATTTTATTTCAGTTAACATTTTTTATGGTTTTTAATTATATATAATTACATATAATTTAATTATATACATATTTAAATTATGCATTATATATATATATATATATATATATATATATATATAATATATAATATATATATATATATATATATATATAAACAAAATATTTTAGTTTGTCTTGTATATTTTTTTCATTCGATCAGATAAGATTTTAAGCTG
>NW_015544334.1:617036-624151 GCF_001515605.1 Sinocyclocheilus anshuiensis | reverse complement strand
ACATCGCTTTGTTTCATAATTACAGTGTATACGTTTTTCTTTATTTACCCTCAAAAAATGGAAGTGAAATGTGACAACATGCCCCATAGGTGGAACACATTGTAACATCCGAGGGGCACGTTGTAACTTGACCATATGACAGCTTAAAATCTTATCTGATCGAATGAAAAAAATATACAAGACAAACTAAAATATTTTGTTTATATATATATATATATATATATATATTATATATTATATATATATATATATATATATATATATATATATAATGCATAATTTAAATATATATATAATTGAAATGCATTAACACTAAATAAAATATAAAGTGAATGTAGTAAATACATATAAATCAAATATATATTGTAATTAATCAATTAAAATAATTTTATTTAATAAAAAAGTGAACTTCAAGTGATTGCGCATAGAAACGTAGCAATTGCTGCTTTTATTTAAACAGGAGCAGAGGGTACTTAGTTGGGCAGACGCATGCCGAACTAGAGACCAATACTGGTTAGCAAATATTCAGAACAGGGTCAATAATGTGATGACGGGCTCTGAGAATTTCATCAGAAAATCATTATTGACTGGGCGAAATCAAAGTCAGATGGACGAACTCTGTGAATTCTTCATCATAAAGATGTAATGCTAGATCTGAGACGAAACCGATGGGAGGGAGTCAAAACAAAGCCGCAGCTGGCATTAGCTGTCAGCCTTGGCGAAAATGCACTAAATTCAGAAAAAACTGGCAGCAGCGAAAACCAACAAAGGATGACGCTACGTGAAGAGATCAGTAACTACGTAATGACCAGTAACTGGTATCCAGGGATATCACCACAAACCAAAACACAAGACTCAAAGTCAACCTCCTCATAGGGTTTGATGCTAATCTAAGCTGATGTGGTGAACAGTCGGAAGGCAGTTGTAGAGGAAATGCGATCGCCTGAACTGACCCCTGCTTTTATAGTAGGTCGCACCACTGCCATTCCTAATTGACAGACGCTTTAGTATTTCACATCTGCTACGGCTTAATGAGAAGACCCCTGTTCGACGCTGTCCTTTACACAGCTAACTGCTTCAGTCATCTGACCTCATCCAATAGCCTGAGTCACCGCCATCTCAATTGAGTTCCTGTCAGGAGATTTCTTTTTAACTTTCCCATTGAGTCTGACAGTCCCACTGTGGTATACAAGGCATTAAATAAAGCACATTGACTTTTCTCCCCTGATTGCTGGCTAAGAGAAAATCATCGAGGATCAGATCCTGTGGAAAGGGGGAGAGTTTGACGTGTTTTTTCAATTGCACTTAAATGTGGACTTCGCTGAAGGAAGAGGTTTTATTTCAGCCAGTGGAAATGGTGGAGGCATTAATGGCTTGCGGTTGTAAAACATGATTGTCCAGGAATAGCAGAAAAGACATTGCCATTATATACTCTATGAACAGAAGAATCTCACTAAAGATCCCTTTCAATCACAATCTAGCATTTGGCATGCAAATTAAACATGATTTTAGTAAATAATGGACATATATAGTTTGACTGTTTTTTCATTTACTGATATCCTTTCAAATTTTGCTCAGTGAACAAATAAAGTCAAAAGGGATCTTAAGCAGTGAGCAGTTTTTCTAACATTTTAAACTGGGCGAGATGGCTTTGAAGCACATTCGAAATTCAAAGACCAAAGGATTGTTGGTATCCGATGTTTGAACCTGGGGGGCAAAAACAGTTAGCCATTTGATTGCATCTTCCTTAATCTGTTGTAGGTCTTCAAAAGTCACACGAACATGAAAACATTGTCAAAACATCATTAGTGTCAATTAGCCCAGAGATGTTTCGATTAAAAGCACATCATATAGTTATATAACAGATACATGTACACCTGCCACGTAAAAGTGTAAACACCAAAAACAGTGACTGCAAAAATGTCACAAGCACCGCACAAGTGCTCCACTGACACAGCATGCGCCAACACTGCACCTACTGCAGCACTAACACAGAGAAGCCACGTCACTTCAACTACCACCAATTCACCAAACGAAAAAGAATATGTACTAGTGTACCAACCAATAAGCCACATATACGGAAATAATGGAGGAACGAAACAGACATGGCACATAAAACACGGCACAGACACGCACGCAATTACGGACACGCACACTCACAGGTCACGGACACCGAACGGCATGTGGTTTGGCGATCGAACTTACAGGCACGTAAACTGGTTGAGCAATCATGAACAGAGACAGAAGAAAGTGGGAAGGCCCTCTGAAGACTGTCCATGTTACTATGTACACTGCCTGACATGCACGAGCAGTCGCGCTCAGAGTGCCCGCAATCAAAACAACATGCCAGTTTCATTCGCTTGTAGACGGACATCTTGGCTACAGTCATGTGTTGGATGAGAGGAGAGGAAAGCAGCAGGTTAATGGCAAGGATCAAAAGAGCTTTTCAACCAGGGAAGTCTGAAGGTAACTTTTTCAAACAGGAACAAAAAGTGCAATGCCTTAGCAGCAAGCTCTGACAGACTTGACCCGCAGATGGACCGCTGCGCTCCCGCTAGAAAAACGCTTCTGATTCGCTTTTGATTCCGTTCACACTGCAGAAGTGAAGTTCGATCCGAATTTGAAGATTCGTACCAAATAGGACTTTGAAAACATCTAACAGACGGCTTGTTTAGGCGGGAAGCAGTCGTCTCATTGGGGTCAAGCCGTGCCCTAAGGCTGATCATGTCATAAAAGGTCAAAAGGTCAGATATGACAATATGATCAGGGGTTGGGGCAAGGGACATTCAGGCAGAGAGGAATGGGTGAATGTGTTCAGCAGCAAAACCTCTTTGGATAACATCTTCTGTATCTAAAAGAGAGGATCACGTACCTGTATCCCATCATGCAGCAGCAGGTTATTGGCATCACAACGTGCTACAGGCTCTAAACATAGGTGCTCTATTCTGTTAGTCAAACTCTGCTCAATCAGGGATTGGTTGGGAGATTTGTGTGGTAACATGCCAATAGGCTATTTCTTCGGTCCCTGATTAGAAGATGCTTTCACATGCATTGCGCATTTGATTCAGACATACAGTACGTGGAGTGTTTTTTTTTTTTCCGGTTCTCAAAGGAGCTGTGGTGAGAGACTATAGCAGCATTTGATTGCTGTGAATCGTACTAAAAACAGTCCTTGGTATGCATTCTCCCGGTGCCACCTCGCTAACAGACCATAATCAAGTCTGGCACCCTCAAAAGAGCAAACAATCCACAGGGAAAAGCCTGCTTTTGACTTCCATCTGAGGTTACGAGCCCGAATTAAGAGGCCAATTTCAGTTGTATGCTGGAAAGATAATACGGTAAATGACTTGGCCTTTAGAGCCATAACCTCAGGGACTGTTATTCGTATAGAACCATGCAGAACAGCTGAAATTAAGGAGAACAGGCATGCAGAGGGAGGCGACCGCATTCGTATCTCTTGAAACGGCAGCCCGGTCGACTGTTCACGGGGCTGAAACAGATTAAGGCAATGCAAAAACATGCAGCAGCGGGGCTTCTACTTAATTTCATGCTGAAATCTGTCACTTCAGAGTTTGAGGGTTGACATTCATCGGAGCACATAGTATGTGGTTATGTTAGTCAGTGAGACATGGAGGGTGGAAGAGACACAAGACATGATGATGTGAGTGACTGAACATGACTACACAGAGAGCCTAATTACTGAAGCCTCTTTAACAGGGCAACCTGATTTAGCAAGAATGCTCTCAGCACCCCTAACATCTGTCCTCACCCTACTACTTCCCATAATTCAAAGCAGGCTGCATCGTATGTTAAAGTACTAATGGACAGGAACATATCTGCAAGCTTTACTTGTGCACATTATAGCCTACTTTGAGCTTAGACTTACAATAAGGAGTGATATTAGATACAGTGAAGCCTTGCATGCTTAAAATACTTGAAACAAACACACCTCCATCTCTAAACCAATATAAAGTGAACAACGACCTGACTCCTTGGGAGACCTACATAAAGAAACCTAGGTGACAAGTGAGAAGACCCTACAGTGCACATTGGCTGATAGCAATCTTACTAAATAGGTTTACGAGGACCTCAGTGTTCCCATTCTGTCCCGATCTCATTTGTAGAACTACAGTGGCATCTAGTGGCCAACATGGTGTACAGCAAAGGTCAACACCACCGTGAGCCTAACGCTGAGAGATGCACCTATCAGTGAGAGCAGTGAGTAAAAAAGGGCCCAACTACTGAAAGGAATTGAAATGCAGAACATTTCAATTCTGCCGATGGTTGTTGTGTCATGTAGAGAGGCTGGGCAGGGGCCGGGTGGTGAAGACAAAGGGGAGGCTGTAGGCAAGAGGGAGACCAGATTGTTTTGATTGTGTTTTGGAGACGATGCTCGTTAAGCCTAAGAATTTGAAGAACTTCCCACAGAACTCTTTCCGCTCTCTGAAAATACAGCAGCATGCGAAATTGCCTCTGACAGCGAGGGGACGGATTCGAGTGGACTTAACCTCCCCCCCTTGGCACTCGTGAAGTCCATGACTAATAGTAGCAAAATCAATCGGCTTGTTTGACTTTTTAGATTGTCATGACATTCATTTCGGCTTTCGTTGAGTTTCGGGAGGGTCAAACAACCTTTGAAACGGATCTCTGATTTCAGAATTGTGCTGTTAGTAAATCTTTGGGAGGATTTGCATTATTGGTCATGGCCTTATTGTTCTCTCCTGTTAAAGACTGGTTTGTAGGGGTCAGGGCTGGGTCATTTTCAGGCCAGTAAATTCTGCTGTATTGTTTTGGGCTGAGGACAGTGGAGAGATGAGGTGTAGGAGGGATGCAGCAGCTAGACTGATACATGCAACATATATATAGATATATATATATATAGAACTATTATCAGAGTGAGACAGTCAGACTGTACTCTGGCCACAGGAAACCCGTTTTTACTCACAATATGTCACTACCAGTGAGAGGTTTAAATAAAGAGGAGGTATTCCAAGGCAGCAAGGAAGGAAATACATCAAGAAGTATGTCAATGATCAAAAGGAGGGTGAAATAAAAGAACACAAACTTCCATTAAAGCAATGGAAACCTCATCTTCTTTACTGTAAGGCTACTGGCCTCTTCTCAGGTGACATTCAGTTTTGGGAGGGTGCATATAATCAAAAACATTTGATTGGGGTGAAAACAAAGAAGAGCAACATTTATTTTTTTTATTTATCCACTGAAATGAATCCTTTTATTCAGCAAGAAAAGCATTAAATTTAAATTGATCAAATGACAGAAAAGACTTAAATTGTAAAAATAAATAATAAATGTTTTTATTATTAAAAAATAATAAATGTAAAAAATCTTTCAAACATACACTGCTTTTTAAGAATCTTGAAAAATTCTTAGAAAAAAGCATCACAGTTTCCATAAAAATATTAAGAAGCATAAAAGTTTTCAACATAAGTTTTTTTTGTTTGTTTTTGAGCAGCAAATCGGAATGATTTCTGAAGGATCATGTGACACTTAAGACTGAAGTAATGATGCTGAAATTTCAGCTGTGCCATCATAGGAATAAATACATTTAAAATATATTCAAACAGAAAACAGCTATTTTAAATTGCAATACAATTTCATAATATTACTGTTTTTTTACTGTATTTTTGAACAAACTAATGCAGCCTTGGTGAGCAAAATTGGCAGTCTGCGTGTTATCAAACAGTGCATCATCTGAAACATCATATATCATTTTCAAATAATTAAATGAATGTAAACAAAAATAAATAAGCAAGGGTTTGCAGTTAAAGGCAACTGTTTAAGTGTGCACTGTGAAAGGTCACTGGGAATGAAGCTGAATTATTCATCTTGTGGCTAACTGGTTTGGACAAATGCTTATATAGGTCATGTAACAACAATGCATCATTCCAACATTAATGTTAATGTACGCTCTATTTAGCATAAATATTGCTTCATTCCACCAAGCCAAGATTAGCAAATGAAAACAAACATTTAGGTGTTGCCGCATCTATATATAATTATAAGGGTGTTTAAGGAAATACATTTCTATCAAATGATATAAATGTCTGCAGGAGCTTCTCTGACAGTGGACTACACTCTGAGCTATTAATCTCTCTTCTACTTCAGCGACTTCCTGTCAGAAAGTGTTTTAACTGGGCTGAGGCAGTGGGACATGACAGTGGCACATCCAAACGACACTTGCGCTGCGTGTTCTGGGTAAACAGGGTGAATATGATTGGTAAAATGATCTTGAGCCAGGAGTGTGTTTTCGGTGTGTCTGGCAAGGATGGGCCAAGCTGCTCTTGCCTTTTGTTTTTCCACCTGACTAGTGTCATTACCTCCGCCTCTCTCCTACTGACACCACGAGCTGACAGCCTCTCTCTTCAGCCCTGCTAATCACGTCATTCCCTCTCTACATCTGTATCTCTCTCCACCATTAGCATGCTGATGACTGGCTTTCCTCAAGAGTCTCACTCTTTCACCATCTTTATCCCTACTTTTCTAGGGCTCTGGTTTGAAGCTAGTCTGTTTTAGATGGAGTCACTAGTTTCTACAGTTCATTGCTTTCTGCTTATTCTTTCATATGGCTGTTCTCAAAGTGAAAAAGAACACCCTAGGGGCTCTACTAATTTTTAGTATGGTTGTCTTTTTATAGTGATTGCAAGGCAGCAATGTGTTTTGTAGATAATTATGGTCTTAGACATGACAGTTTTATTTTGCACAAATGAAGATATTTTTGATGAAATCTGAGAGCTTTCTGATCCAGCATAGAGAACAAAGTATCTAAAATGTTCCCAGACCCAGAAAGGTAGTAAGAACATCGGTTAAACAGTCCATGTTACATCAGTGGTTCAACCGTAATTTTACGAAGCTACGAGAACACTTAAAGAAAACTAAAATAACGACTTTATGCAGTAATTCTTCTCCTCCAAATCACGTCTTCCACCATTATCGAGAGTACCTCTGCACGTAAAAACCGCATGCATGTGATGCTGCTGACGTAGAACACGCATGCACTGATCCTTGTTTACATGCAGAGGAGAGCAATGCTCATGCGTCATGGTACTCTCGATCAGTGTTGGGGAAAGTTACTTTTAAAAGTAATGCATTACAAT
>NW_015544334.1:612004-616291 GCF_001515605.1 Sinocyclocheilus anshuiensis | reverse complement strand
GGACAGGGCTTGCTTGTTTGTTTTTAAAATAAAAAAGTTCTTTTTTGGCTAATATAAAAGCCTTTTCACACCAAAAGTGAAATGAATAAGCCTCAGGCTGAAGGGAAAGTACATTTACGTCCGTACAGTAGAATACAGAAGAAGAAATTTCAACACACTTCAGCAATAAAAAAAAACACACAAGTGTTTGTCTAGAGTCATTTTTGCTTATTAGTACGGTTGAACTGGATCATCGAAGGTCAGAAGCAAGGACATTGGTTAATAGAATGGGATTAAATACATAAAGGATATTTGTGTTGTTTAACATTTAATTATTGCAGGTTTGCGTCATATTCTGAGTTGCATTATTTTTATTCAGATTTCATCAAAAATATCTTCATTTGTGTTCCGAAGATGAACGAAGGTCTTACAGGTTTGGAACAACTTGAGGGACAGTAATTAATGTCAGAATTTTAATTTTTGGGTGAACTATCCCTTTAAGAAATTTAAGATTTAATTGTGAAAATCTTCCACTGACAGCTGAACATTCCATCATTCAAAATGTAAACAACTGTGATATCACATCATTGTATTTTCATACTGAATTGCGATCAGTTACCTCCATTACATCCATGTGCATACTGAATTGCAATTGGTCTCATCTTTTTTTACACTTCCGTCCAAAAGTTTGGAGTCAGTGGGATTTTTTAATGTTTTGAAAGAAGTCTCTTATGCTCAATGAGGCTACATTTATTTGATTAAAAATAAAGTTACAACAGTAACATTGTGAAATACAAGTACAATTTAAAACACCTGTTTTAATATATTTCAATATATTTTAAATTGTAATTTGTTACTGTGGTGGGAAAGCTGAATTTTTAGCAGCCATTACTCCAGTCTTTAGTGTCACATGATCCTTCATGAAATCATTCTAATCATTCTTATATGCTGATCCATTGAACAACAAACATTTCTTCTTATTATCAGTGTTGAAAATATTTTGCTACTTAATATTTTTGTAGAAATTTATGTTTTTTCAAGGATTATTTAATGAATAGAAAGTTTTTGTTCCCATGTACTGTAAGTCACTTTTGATGACAGTAAACTATAGTTGAATGGGTATTTTCTGAATAAAAGCATTCATTTCTTAAAAAATCTTACTCTTTTTGAATGGTAGTGTTTCTAATCAGTTATAGCAGCACATGACTATCATCAAATGAGTAGTGTGTCGCAGTATTCATTAAAAAGTATGTGAAAATACTCTGCTACGCTCACTCACTACCCTGATTCTGCTAAGATTCAGCAGTGCACATCTGATTTACACTATCCTATAAGGCCATGGGAGCCATCAAATTCAAGAAGTTGAAAAGGGGGGGAGGGTGGGTGAAATTGTAAGATGATTGGCTCTTTTGAAGTGTAAACACTACAATTGTTGCTAACAACTTAATTTTAATGTGACATGTGAATGGATTTTTGCAAATAGTATGTGAATAGAAAAGCAACTTAAAAAAAAATCGGAACTTTAAACATCACTTGTTTGCTGCCTTGCAAGTGTTTCTTTTCTTTTCTTTTTTTTTTTGCTTGACATGAGACTATTATTTTACTTACATTGTGTAACTTTAAAAAAAAAAAAAGCAACATTCCAAGAGAAACAGCAATATCTGACATGTTACACAACGTAGCAGTGCCCTTCAACTGGACACTTTCCGTTCAGACATGAGGCGAGGGATGGTCGGGTGTACTTACTTCTCTTGCAGCCACACTTTTTAATCCTTTTGGGATCTGTGATGTCATCATGACATGCTTTGCAGTAGAAAAATGCTCTGAAGGAAGACAGTAAAGAATTGCACATTCCGCTTCAAGTGTGCCCTACACATTTCACAATGAAAAATTAAATACAAGAGCACAAGTCATTTTGATGGATTTAGGAGATGATTACCTTTTCACCTCTTTGGCATCACTGGCGATAAAGAATCCCAGTGTCCCCTCCTGCATCTTAACATGATTTCCCGGGTTGATCAGAATACTGTTCAGTCAGAAAAAGAGTCATTGTCATTAACATGAAAACCAATCTTGCACATTCAAACACTCTAATCAAGAGGAATGGTACACGTGGTTTTGGACCTTGTTAAGAAGACTGATGAGAAAACATGCATATACTGCATCAAATCTTGATACTGAAATTGAAATGTTGTACTCATAAAATACTGCAGGGAAAGGGACCTATTCAAAAATACTGCTTAGGCCACTTGGTTTCACACAAATACAGTACAGTACACAACAGAATGACCTGCCCATTTTAATTCTTTTTTTTATTTTTTATGATGGTCTTAGATTGAATGGTCTTAGGTGATGAGATAAAAGAAAGAATTAAAATTGGGGCAGAAACAGTCTAGGCGTTCTGGTCGACAGGCCTTCAGAAACTCATGGTGTGAGGTCTATCACCACACAGAAGCGCAATTTAATTCCTTCTTTAGTGCGGTGGAAAGCAAGGGAATGACCAGCCCACCAAGAGTTCAGGGTGCATCCTGGGCCTCTGAATCTGCTGCAACAGCATAACTAAGCCAACACAAGCCATGCAGTTTTTCTTCAAGTTGCTACTGTGCAAACAAGAAAGCAGAATTCCAGAAATCTTTTCATAAATATTGTTACCATTACATTTGAAGCATCAGCTAATAAGCCATGGCTATTACTTTTATTGTTGTTGTGTAACCTAATTAAAAATAAGCACTAAGGCAGAGGTTGTGCCACCAATAATCAGTATATGTCACTCTGACAGACTGATTTGTAAGTTTTGTTATTTTATATTTTTATTCATCATGTTTAACTTTACTGACTTTTATATACAGATATGATATACTGCATGTCATATCATCTTGCTATTTTTTTACTTATTATTTAAATTACAATTTGTTTTACCTGGGATTACCTTTTGCTGCATAATATTATTGTGGATCATTTTTATTTTTTATGAAATAGAAACATTTTGCAACAATGTAAGTCTTTACTGTTTCTTTTTAATGTCAAAATGACAAAGCATTCTGAATCAAACTCAGTACATTTGTTTTGGTTAACGCAACCTTTGCTCTGAGTTTTGGCTCCTAGCGATTGCTCAATCCCAGGCTATTGTGAAAAAATACCAGTCGCTGTCAAACCTATGCTAGCCCTGTCAGTGTCTCTTTGTGACTTCCCTTGGTGGGCAAGGAAGTTTTGATGTTTATGAATTCAATGTCAGCTTCTGCCAGATATTTGGGAGAGTCTGGTTTGCAAATGTAGAGGTTCAGCAGTGTAGACAGAGCCACTACTGAACCACTGTATCATTCCCCATTAATTAGACCGAGACGAGACGACACAACACAGCCATCAATGGTTGCCAGTTGTTAGGAATCATCAATGAATTGAGTGGTGGCTGCAACACTTGACAAATGCCCAGCCTGACTAGAGCGTCAAAGCCAGAGAGCCCAGACGAAAGGAAAAGGTACATGAAAGATATCCTATTATTCCACAGACTTGAGACGGTGGCCAGCATCATTGGCTCTCAAAAATCCATACACTTAAATACCATTTGATACATGCAGTCTATCAAAATCCTTTCCTCTGGGCTCGTCAAATAACCACCTCATGAGAAATGAAGGCCAAAAGAGGGGGATTTAATCCATCATAAAGCGGAAGTTGGCTGGTCAGTTAATGAAAAGGTCAAAAGCGCTCTGTCTTGCTTGAAATCATTGTGCTGGATTATCACTGAGCTTTACATCTGATTAAATAGCCCCCTTAGCGAGAAGCAGCACATTTGACATGCAGTTCAGAAGATGAATACAAACAGACTCATTCACTGACATATTCACACACATTGCTCCCCAAATTTGAGATTTTCACACCGTTTGACACTAAACCATACAGAAGCCTAATGCAATGGGCTGATCACAGACCGATTGCATAGAAACATAGCCTTCCGTTCAGACCAAACCTCATATTATGGGAAACAAAGCAAGCATCACACATCACGTGACAGAGCATACGGGCATGCGGTTACCAAAAGCATCACAACCAAGGGAACATCTAAAAGAGAGCAGGTGCAGCTACCGCACAGCGGCACGTAGATGCAAACTGTTGCAGTAACTTCTGTGCAGTTGGATTGTTGTATAGAACACCAAACTGACAGGAAGTGACCTCACTTCATAAACATCTACTCAGAGACGCACAGGCATTTGGGGACATGATGAACGTCTGTTCCAGACAAACAGATCGACCGTTCAGTCACACACACTCGCACTCGCACTCGACAGACATCACACACACACAAACACA
>NW_015544334.1:609699-611905 GCF_001515605.1 Sinocyclocheilus anshuiensis | reverse complement strand
AAGACACACAAACGCAATACAGTGTTAGAGTGGTAATGACAGAAAAGGCAAAGATGGTCGCCATGAATAGTGTGGCCTTTACTAACCAATCGGTGTTTAGCGTTTAATACTGTGTGAAGTAAAACTTGCCATATTGATTAATGGACAAACACCAGTATTTTCTGATATATAATGCACTGTTAGAGTACAACTGTTTTCCTATTAGGTGCATTACGAAATAAGTAAAAAAAAAACATGAAGTACTGTTTGCATGGAGAGCACAACGCTGAAAAAGACACGGGCAGAAATGATTTGCAGCTGATGAACACTGACAAATAATCAAACGGGAAAAAAAGGAAAGGAGAGGAAGTTGAGAACAAAAACCAGAGATGAACAAACATGGAGTGGATAAACGCTGTGTTGGTATGTGAACAGCACAGACGAAGAAACGAGTGAATCGAACAATAGCAACTACTCTCTCTGCCTGCAAAGAAGTTAGTGCATTAAGCACAAAGAGAATCACAATAAGAGAGATAGCGAGAGATTTTGGCCATTTCTGAGAGGGAGGTGGTACAATATCCTTAAGCTTTTCTCCCACAGTTGATCTAAAGTGTAGAGGGGTGAGATTATGAAGAGGGCATACCGCTTTCTGCTTCTGCAAACAACAAGAAAACATTATAAATCAAACATAGACTGGGAAAAAAGGAGGCGAGGTGTCAGTCATCTGTATCTGCACAGTAAGATCAGGAAATGAAAAAAGAAAAAGAAAAAAAAAAAAAAAAAGTAGAGGGCAAAACAGTCACTTTCACCATGAAAAAATACACTTTGCATTGGTTAACTCGTCTGTCCTACAAAGGAAAAATTATGGTCTAAATCCCAAAGTGCGCTTCCAAGTTTAGACCAGCCCAGGACACCAAATTGAGAGTTACACTAAAGGATAATGTTGTGCCCTCTAAACGTTTTGCCATTATGTGGGGTATGGCAAAGTTATTAACCAAAGTTTAACAGTCATCCATTACAAAGTAATCAAATTATATGAACTGTATCATACCGAGTGACAGTAAAAAATAACTTTTGTTTTACAGTCGTTGCGTGTGTTGGCACGAAGAACACTGGACATGAGTGGCACTTTTATGTGATATTGGGGAAAAACAAGGTTCTGTGTTACATTTTTAGCAGGCGATTCAAAAAGAGTGGGAAAAAAAAAGGAGAAAACTACTTCATAACTGTTCTGAATATACATCTCTCTGAGACACAATATGGCAAAACCTGGTAGTGGTGGGCGGTATGGGCAAAATCTTATCACAGCATGACTCATTTTTAACATGGTAATGGTATATATCATAAACAAGAAAACTGTTTATATTTTAAATAACCATATGTTACAAGCTATTTGGGGATAATCCAGAGAACTAAATAGTTCACAAAAGAAATACAATTCATCTCATTTAATCATTTGTTTTCTTTTTAACCTTAAATTTACTGGAAAAACCTAAAAGATCAAATTATTCATACTTACTCAATGTAACTGAGTGAAAAAAAAAAAAAACGAGTTAAAAACAAAAGAATCAAAACTAATATTATAAAATGGATAGTTAAGATTCAATTGACTGGATGAGCCACGTTGAAATATTAAAATATGTCCAATAATCATTGAGATTCCACAGAAAATTCTCCTTGCAATGTTGCAACAGTAAACAACAAATATCACTTCGCCAAAAAAAAAATAAATAATTGTTTGACACATCTCATACTTTATTACATGGAATGCTCTGTGTGACACACAAATAATGAGAAATAGTACTAGCCAATATCTTAATCTACTGTGAAATAAACAGTAGGTCTCGGTTTTGACACAAATTTCACGATTCGATTCGATTCTCATTCACAAGCTTGCGATTCGATGCGATTACCAATTCGATTCAATATTGATTATTTTGGATATATATCAGGTACAGTACATAGCAAATTTTCTCAAGGAAAAAAATCTCTCAACTAATGCTGTAAAACATACATGAGAGTCAGTTGGAACTGCATTACTATAATATTGAAGGTTAAAATTGACTGATTTGTTAAAATTACACTTAATGAAGTTTTTAAAATAATAAAGTTACAATTACATAATAATATTTCTACTTCAATTCGTTTTTTATAAACATAATGGTGGCTGTCATAAAAACTTGATGGATTTATTCAAACATAAATTAAACATTGAAGAACAGTAAAA
>NW_015544334.1:598147-608156 GCF_001515605.1 Sinocyclocheilus anshuiensis | reverse complement strand
TTTAGCAAAATGCCCCTCTCTACAGTTTATTTTTCTATCTGACTAATGAGTTTATGGTCACCGAATATGTTTTTCTGAGGTAAATGTGACGTTACGTGACATGGTTTACAAGACGTTATATTGGCGTCTTTGCGCGGCTGAAACACAGATTGAGCGATTACATGAGACAGGATACGGCTTGTAAAGGTATACTCTTTCTTTTAACTTGCCTTCGGATGTTTATTCATGATTACTTTGTGCTGAAACTGGTATTAATGTGGAGGAGATGATTAGTTCACGCACGCCTCGCGCTGTTAAACTGAGGCACTACAGCGATCTGTCACTCCACATTAAACAGCACCAAAACGGCATTTGTTGTTTGAATACTGAAATACAATGGACAGAATTTGAAATCTGAGACTTTGCTTCATATTAAAAGTACCAAAGCACAATGCTTATTGCGATATATTGGATGGGAAGTGCCCTTCAATGTTCGGTCCATTAACTGAAAACAGGCTAGAACAGGGGTGCCCAAACTCAGTCCTGGAGGGCCGGTGTACACACCTGCTGGTAAGTTTCTAGTATGCCTATAAGAGCTTGATTAGCTGGTTCAGGTGTGTTTAATTGGGGTTGGAGCTAAACTCTGCAGGACACCGGCACTCCAGGACCGAGTTTGGGCACCCCTGGGCTAGAATAATCGATTCTTGAGATTTAAGAATCAGTATCGTTCCGTAAAAATGAGAATCGATTAATATCGAGATACCAGTATTTTTTTACCCAGCCCTAATAAACAGTGAAGCAGAATGTTTACACACATTTCTAGTGGCCCATAATATATACTGTCATACTGCCCATGCCTATAAAAAAAAAAAAAAATGGGTCAACATAACCAGGTCTTCTGGCTGATATTTTGATGCGTGTTTTCAGGCCAACTTGTGTTCTTAACTACACTCATTAGTACACACTGTGTACACAAAAATGTATTAGTAAGAGTTACAGTGTACAGAAACATTGGAACACAGGTTGTGAATGTGGGAAGGGGTGGTGGGATTTGGCAAAGTCGAAGTTACTGAGACAGAGTACTTCATGTTATTAGTTCTAAAGGGTCACTTAACAGAATGCCACAGAAGTGCTATTGATAGAAGGCTCTTTACTCGGAGAGTAAACCCTCATCAATACAGCACAGTGAGTCTGAGCAGATGTCATGGCTCTTTGGCTTCACGGTGACTCTTACAGACAGTGATCGGCAACTGCGATGCTGTGAGAGTCGAGCTGAGGCGAACTTCCTCCAGTGACAGAACGTAACATGCTGCTGTCTCAATGAGAGTGATTTCAATTTGAAACCAGATTAGATTACTTGCAGAGAGATTTAATGATGAAAACCTGCCAGCCTTTTCTTACAACAATGTCTAGCAAGTAAAAAAGGATAACTATACTGTAGGACCAATGAGGGACACAACTGCTTTGCCCCTCTTTGGTCAGTGTATTGTGAATGGTGGAGTTGAAGACCGAAGGGGAACAAACCTGCTTTCCCTCTGCTCTGTCTTGTACTCAACAGCGATCAACAACAACTTGAGCTTCACATAGCACAGCCTGAGAACAGAGAACAGACATTTAGTGTCCATAAGTCATCATTCAGCTATTTAAATTCGTAAGACCAATTGAATTGGCCTTTAAAAACTATTTAATGTTGATCTACTGCAATCAGAAGAGTCTATTACAGTGAAATGTCATTGGTTCAAAATCTTGCCTCACATTAAATATAAAAATTTGTTCCAACTGGCTGTGACTGTGTCAAGCAACAGTTTCACATTCAGTGTGGACAAACAAATTGTTTGACACTGAAAATGTATCACATCACATCTGGTCAGGACATGTGATAGTTTAGGTTTGCAGTAAATTTGGCAGTATATTAAAAAATAATTTATTAGAGCCTTTATGATACTTACTACAGCGTGTTTGTATAGAGTAACTGCGTGCTGTAAAGCTCCCATGCTTTAGAGCAGAAGCATACTTACTCACAAACTGTAGGAAATGAAAGCCCCACAAAGGCACTGGACAGGTACTCAGTGTACATTTCATTGGCCACTCCCTCCAGATAATACTTCTGCCATGTGTCCTCCTCAATCTGCACAGCAAAAACAGTTGGATTCAGATACACACAGTAAGGGAGGACACCATTTAATTTGATGGAAATGGATAGACAGCAATTAGAACATGTCTAAACATTTTTTCGAAATGCCTCAAGAAAATTATATCGGACTTAGTAGTTCACCCAAAAATAATAAAAAAAAAATGTTATCATTTACTCAATTTCATGTCTAAACCCATAAAACGTTTGCTCATCTTTGCCCATCAACAAATGGAGATATTTTTTAATGAAACCTGAGTGATTTATGTGCCTCTATTAAAAATCCATTCCACCAAACCATAAATATATCATAAGAGAAATCAATATGAATCAAGCACTTTAAAGCCAAGTCTTCTGAAAGGCACAATTGCTTTATATTATATAAAGAATTGTGTTTTTTCAGAAGATTTTGAGATTGGACAGATTAAATGTGGGCTTTTATTCACATAAAAACTCTGGTCAAAGCTCATATATAGAGCTCATCAAATATGGTAATTGTAAAGTAGACACAAAAACCAATGAGGCTTGTTTACCATATTTGATGTAGTCTATGTATGCATGTTGATATGAATAAAAGCCTAAATAAATCTGTTTTTCATATAAAATAATTAGGTCTCCTCAGAAGACTTGGATTAAATTGCTTGATTAATTTTTACAATCACTTTATGAACTTTTTAAAGTTTTGGTGTAATGGATTTTCAATGGAGGTACTGAAATCTTTTGTGTTTCATTAAAAATATCTAAGTCTTATGGGTTTGGAATGACATGAGGGTAAATAACTGAAGACTGTTTTTGGGTGAACTATCCTTTAACAAACATGTTTTTCAAAGAGTCTTCAAGTGGAAAAAAAAAGCTGTAGAAAACAGCTTGTTTTCCTGTGCATCAAATTAAGTATGGAATCTACCGGCTAAGGTGGATAACTAAAATGATGCATTGTGCATCTCATATCATGAGTGCCATTCATTCAAAACACAGTTTAAACATGCCTTACACTTTGAAGTTGCTCTATCATTCTTTCACACCTGTAACATTTCAACCTTTGTCAGACTTGGAGAATAAAGGCCAGGCATATTCCCGTGTCTGAGCTCACAGCTGGTCTCTTCATCATCCTCTCATTACATGCATCTCAGAATGTGGAGTGGGTGGGGCTGTGATAAGCAGTGGGGCTATTAGGCAAACACTCTGCCATTAGTCAGCCATCTCGCCCAGCCAACGTCTGTCTGCCAGAAAGTCAAGAGAGACGCTTTCAAAGCCAAGCCTGACTCTCTTTCTCACTGCCAGGCTAAGAGCACTTGCATTCTGGGCAGGCATCCTTTAGGGCGGCACTAATGGGTAGAGTTCTGTCATTTAGTCCTAAAGAGATGGCAGCCATTTACCGTAGGCTCCCTAAATTACCGCGCACGTTTGCGCTCTGCCTGTCAGAGCTGATGTAAGTGTTACGGGCGTGTTCTCTCGCACCCACTGAACAATTATTTTCTCCAGTCTCTCTAGAGAGCCCGATCCAAAAGCCCTCTGCTTACTGCTTTTTTGTTAAACCTGAAGAGACCAGATAAAAGATTCATGCTGAACGTTCTTGTGGTTTTATTTGTAGTGAACGGCACAACACATCAGAGATTTATAGTTAGAACAACAGACATAATGGAAATGTGTTTGTGGCTGTGTGAATGTGTGTGTCCTTGGGGTGTGGGTCTCATTAACACCTCTCGGTAACCCTTCTGCTCTGCTTCCTGAATGCCCACTCAAATCAGTCAAATTAGCCCTCTCTAACCCCGCTTCTTCAGCAGACAGACCGCCTTTACACTCTCACACATTGAGTATGTTTACACGGACAACAATATTCCGATTTTAACACGATTAAGACAATACTCTGATTAAGAATCTACCATGTAAACAGATATATATATATATATTGAAAAGTGTCAAAAAAAAGCCAAATATCCTTGGCGACCACTATTTATATATACCACAATATATCAGTCGACCACTATTTACAACATTGGCTGAGATAGATTTTTTTTTTTAATCCTTAAGAAAATTGTAATTATGATTGAATTTAAAGACAGAGCAACAATTTGTTCAGAAACAACTGTTTAATAAAAAAGAAGCAATTTTATGTTTCGTTTTTTCCCCCTGCTGTACCGAAAATATACTGAACCATGACTTCAAAAACCAAGGTACACACTGACCCATCATTTTTTGTGTAAAGTTACATCCCTAGTAGACAGCAAGGCAGCTAATGTAGTATTGGGACAGAGTCTTTTTTACAGCAAACCTAAATAAAAAAATAAAAAATAAAAATAAAAATAATGCTTCTATTGCACAGCTAATGGACAATGTTAAAGGGTTAGTTCACCCATAAATGAAAATTCTGTCATTAATTGCTCATCCTCATGTCGTTGCAAACCCGTAAGACCTTGTTCATCTTTGGAACACAAATTAAGATATTTTTGATGAAATTTGAGAGCTTTCTGACCCTGCATAGACAGCAACTACCACATTCAAGGCCAAGAAAGGTAAGAACATACAGTAGTTAAAATAGTCTGTGACAAGAGTGGTTCAACCTGGTTCATCAGACCATAAATTAGTTTGTGTTCTGAAGATGAACAAAGGTCTCACAGGTTTGGAACAACGTGAGGGTGAGTAATTGATGACAGAATTGTCATTTTTGGTTGAACTATCCCTTTAACTTTTCAGCATTTTTCTCTGTATCACAGTTTGTTGCCATCAGACTCATTAAGAGATGCCCGGCATTTTAAACAATACTGATACACTTTCCCCTTCACCCTAACAGATGCCCTGTTTGAGTCATAGAAAGTGTTTTTGGTGTTACCATGGTATCTTTTGTAAGCATGGACATTGGTCTGAGAGGTTAGATGTGTGTTGTGTTGTATGCTGTACTCTGGCATGGGTGATCTGGGCTGTCTCTCCTCTGTGTTTTTATGAGAAGAGTGATGTGCCCTGCAGATGTTTCCGCACATGCCACATTTAAACAGTCATTATAAAGTCATTCCTCATCTCTTTATGACAAGAGAATGCTGCTCTCCATGTCAAAAGCCTGTGCAGTTTTGAAAAAAAAAATCAAAGAGAGTAAAATATAGCCCCTTGCGGATTTCAGAATAAGTTTTACAATCTCTGCGAAATTCTTCAGTCTGATCGCACACTCACGCTCTCTCTTGATCTCTCCGTTTTTCCAAAGGGCTCCATCCAAATCTGAACCACCTCACTGCAGTCATTCAGGCCTCAGACCATTTTATTTAGTGTTTTCTTAAAAAGAGCGATCCGTACGGCTCTGAGCAGTCTGGTTCAGTTGGACGATAAATAAAGATGGCTTTGGGGTGCCGTTCATTGACTATGAAACAGGCACATGGTTCGCATTTCCCCGCTCTATCGGCACGCAGGAGGACAGTAAATTCAGCGAGAGGAAAAACCACTAATTTACATCCTCACTTCCACCATGCCATTGACTCATATAAATTACCTCATAATGGCAGCAGCAATGCTGTGTTGCCGTCCCGAGTAGGTCCCAAATGAGACCGCCAGGCTCAGAAAATGATTTACTCCATACTATAATGGCTCTGGTGATTGAGCTGAAGTGGGGATGGAGGCTGATTCTACTCTATGGGTTTTATCAAGGCCCAAGACGGGCTGACGGTACCTTGATATATGACCTCATGGAGAAGAGGTTGGCGAGCATGGTGGACAGGCCCTGTGCCAGGCAGCTCTGGGCTATGAAGCCTGCCTTCAGCTCGGCCAGGCAGATCGCATCATCACCCTCCTTCCAGTTCCAGCTGGGAATGTTTAGCAGATGGGCCTGAGGACACATGGGACAAGACAAGGGGAAGTTAACAATGTCCCCAGCTGAGAAGTCTAACAAGTGTAGTAATGAAATACACCAGCAAAAAAAGTGAAAATCAATACATTTCTTACAGTTTAGGGAGAAGTGAAAGATCAAAACTAATTTGTAGCAGATAAACATGAACTTATTATATATTATATTAAGGTTTGAAACGTACAGTAGAAAACACTGTCAAAACAAAGCATGTTACAACAGTCCACAGTCTGCCCTACCTAGTTAGATTATATAAATCTGTCAAACTGATAACGCAAATCTCATAACAGTAGCACGTCACTATTTCATCTCATTGCTAACACAGCGGGTTTGCTGACAGTCCTCTAAAACAGTTGTCTACAGTTGACATTCAATTGCTCTCAAGTGAACTGTCCCATGAACAAAAAACATCCATCAAGTCATTAACATCCATCTCCTGTTTCTGCGCTCCCTGGTGAATACAAAGCTACGTTCATGTTGCTGTAATAGGGGATAAACATTGAAGGGAAAAAAAATATGTAGACATACTGTATTTGATTCCGGTGAACTTATAAAATGCCTGTTGTCATGGACAGCTGAATCTGAGGGTATGTTTATCTGCCACGTGTCAGATTTTTTTTTTTTTCATCAATTGTATAGCCTATTTATACATTATTTGTATTCCTTCTGTTTAGGTCTTGATAATTTTATTGTTGATTTGAATTGACAGCAACAAAAAAGATCATTTCCTACCTTGTTGTGGTACTGCAACATTTGAGTGATTATTCTGATCTTTGGATGGTAGTTCTTGATAGATATTACTCTGTAAAAAGAAGAAGCAGTTGTATTAATTTACAGGTCATTTAAAGCCAACATAAAACAGCATTTGCGGGGAAAAGAAAAAAGATAGAATATATACATTTTCAACTTGGTTTGTTTCTTTAGAAGTATACATTTAGATTGAAGGTGCATTCAGTAATTTATTGCTTATTAAAAAACACAAAGATACACTTCAAAAGTTTGGGGTCGGTAAAATTCTTTAATGTTTTAAAAAGAAGTCTCTTATGTTCACAGAGGCTGCATTTATTTGATTAAAAATAGAGTAAAACCAGTAATATTGTGAACTGTTTTCTATTTTAAGTTACTTAACATTTTTTGTGGAAACTGTGATACAATTTTTCATGATTTTTTTGATGATTTCAAAGTTCAAATAAAATATATTTGAAATACTTTTTTAAACAATTACATTTCTTTTTTTTATCAATTTAATGCATCCTTGCTAAACAAAATTATTATTTCTTTCTTACTGACCTCAAACTTTTGAACGGTAGTATACGAGCGGCACTTTTGAGAAATATCATTAAAATGATGTACACTCACATGAGACGAAGACTCTAGACATATTAATCTTCTAGAAAAATCTGTTTTATTCTGCATGGAGCAGGTCGCTCCCTCATATAAACAAAAACCTACTGAGTGCACCTTTAACCTCCAGGAGGACCGTCCCACAATTCACCATCGTAAGTCACTTTGGATTAAAAACAAGCATCTGCTGAATGAATAAAAAATTAATTAATCTTTCATTTCCATAGAGGAGCCTGTGATATGTGGCGAAACGGTGTGATTTCCCTGTGAAATCCAGTCTGGATTTCTCTCCAGTCACGTAAGAGAGGTGCAGAATTTATTTCCATATTAAGCTGCTCTATAACACATTACTTCAAAAGAGCACTCCGAGACCTGCCTACATTAATATTTCATTTTCCGAACAGTCCAGCCTGGGTGCAATTCTGTGCGTTACTCATGGCTAAAGAACATCTCCAGCATGAAAGGAGGAAGGGAAATATGTTTGCCTTCACTTCACACACGTGTTTTCAGAGCAATATTACTTGACTCCGTCCCAAAGGAAATTCCTCCTGGCTCCTTTCATCTGTGTCCAGGTATAACATGTGTGAATCTGACCTGAGACGCCGAGTATCCCATTCACACCTTCCTTTAACAGCACAGGAGGGTGAAAGACATCATCTTTTTTACAGGAGGATGTCCCTAGTGAGTGTATGATGCTGCTGCCCACAAACATTAAAATAAGATGTGCTCAAATGTGTTGATAGCAAACGCAACCCTTCACCGAACTGACCTCATGATATTAGAGGCATCTTCAGCATCGGGGTCTGCACAGTATTTGTTTGCAAGAATCAAGCAGGCGTCCGCTGACTCGATCTGTACAAGATGAAGAAGAAGAGTTGACGCCTCAGTGTTCAGAACAGCATCAAAACATAAAAAAATATGCTAACATTATTATCTGTACAATTCTGTATCTGTATCCTGATTATTAAATTGTCAGATCAAACTGGAAGAAATGCTAAGTTTTTCTGAGGTTACCTTTACTCTTGCTAGATCATGCGGGTTGAGGACCGATCCTTGATAGAATTCCACCTGAGTGAAGTGACGTTTGAACAAGGCTTCCAGCTCAAGATTAGGGGAAATACTAGAGTTTGGCAAAAAAAAAGAAAGCGTGTCACTAATGAAGAAGAATACTTTTTTGAGAATGCTTTAAGTTTATAGGAACAATGTGTCATTTGTGCGCCACTAGCGGCTAACAAAAGAATGTCAAAACAACTTACTGGCTGATCTCTGTTATATAAAACAGGCAACTCTATTTGATGTATGTGTTTTTCTTAGTAACATGCAGTCATTATATTCTTTACAGTGCGGAAAGGCTCCATCAAGATTATAAAAAGTATTCCAAAGGGAATTGTACTTACTTATGAAGAAAAACAATTTCTACATTGACATCATCCCTGTCCTTGTGTAGGAAGTCTTTAAGGAAGTTGGAAACACTTTCGAGCGTGATATGACCACAGACCACAATGTGCCTGTAAGGGGGAAAATTCAGCTGAAGAGTGCAACATAAAATAAAACAAAACTCTGGCATATCCTAAAAAGGAGCATAAAGTCATAATAACCAAACATGTCTTGAAAACATTAAATGCTGTGGCTTTCAAATATTCACTGTCCGTTATAGTCATAACAGCACATGTTGTTTTACCTCATATTTATAAACATGGTTTAAAACATTAAATGAAGTGCTTTGAACTTTTCAGGACAAACAAAACTGAATCTTACGTTTTAATGTTGGATCGTCAAATGTTCTTAATAAGCCGTGTCTCTGTAGCCAAACCACCCCTGTGCTAGGACGCATGTTGACATGCACATCAATAATACACTGACAAGTATCGGAACCCCTGTCAAAAGCGGTTAAATTGTTTTTGGATCTGTGGCTGCCATGAACTCTAACCGTGACTTCTCCGGACAGGCACCGAATGAAAAACTTGCAATATATCAGATGGAACAAACAAACAGACTCAACTGGATTGTTCCAGAGGTCACGGTCTTCTGGGGCTCATTTATTCTGCCTCCATAGTAAGATCTAGTTTCATACTCTAGAGCCGTTCCAAAACCTATTAGTGAGCCGCCTTGACATCTTCTGGCTATATCAGCAGCACTCAAACAGCGCTTCTGTGATGTATTAGCTAAAGCTAAGGATGCAATAATTGAACTAAGCAATAATCACACAACAGTACAATAAACAAATTACTTGACATTGAGCAACTTATATTTTAGATTCAATATAGTCAGTTGTAGACTTGTGCCGGTATTCGGAAATGCGATATATCACGGTAATGACTATGCACGGTATTGTTATCGTGGGCTCTTCTAAATACCGTGAATAATTATATATTACAAATTATTTAGAATTTTGAATGCATTTTAAGAATACTTTTCCCATCAACTGGTCAAAATGCACAACACCGCTGTACGCTGCTACGTGAAAGACGCGTGCGCACTCTGATGTAAATAAGCGCGGACGAGAAGCACATGGCGGAACATGTGAGAGACGCTCTGGATGAAAGCGCACTTTCACTCTCTGACAGCAGATGGCGCTAAACTGCAGAAATAATAATAATAATAATAATAATTCATTTAAATGCAGCAGTTACCCCGGAAACCCTGTAAACAAAGCAGCTGCACTACTTTCTGTTTCTGAAAGGTGTTTAAATTATTTAAACAGTCATTCAGATTTGTGTATTTGC
>NW_015544334.1:590354-594906 GCF_001515605.1 Sinocyclocheilus anshuiensis | reverse complement strand
TTCTCTCTCTTTATTTATTCCTTCTCTTTCTAGCTTGTACTTATTTGAACAATGTCTAGAAACTTGGTATTACAAGCACTTCCTGTATCTGTTTGCCTCTTTAAGAAGAATCGCTTTATGTATCCCCAAATTGTAAGTCGCTTTGGATAAAAGCGTCTGCAAAATGACTAAATGTAAATGTAAATGTAAACTAAGGTTAACTAATGAGGTCTTGTTGTAAAGTGATACCTATTGGTCTTTATAGTTATTTTGCACTTTAATCTGTGTAAAACTTTTAACTTCATACATTTTTCTGTATTGTTTTATTGCATTTAAATGTTCAGTTATTTTTGTTACAAGAAAAAAGTTATTAAACCTGTTATACTGTATTATGACAGCACTTTTTTTTTAAACTAAATTTCAATATCGTGATAATACCGTATACCGTGATAAAAGCATTAGCAATTAATCGCAACATGAGAATTTGATACCGGCATATCCCTAGTCAGTTGTATATTTTTGCATTGCCAACGAAAATAAAAGCTAAATATACAATAATGATGTTCAATTCCTGAATGAGTATGTCTTCTTAATTAGGTTGGTTGGGTAATTGATTCAATGACTCACTCTTAAAGACAGTCACTATTTTTTATTCCTAAATGAATCAATGTTTTTGAACAAATCAGTTTTATTGTTATTCTGTGACATGCAAGTGTTTCATTTTTGATTAAATTAGTATTTTTTAACAAATCAGTAGAGTAAATAATTCAGGTAATTTACTCGTGAAGACACTCATTCATTTAAATTTCTGCATAAATCAGTTTTTTTTTCTTAAATCAGTAGAGTTAATAATTCAGTAGCTTTCTTCATGAGTAGCTCATGAAGAAACTCACTTGTTTAATTTCTAAATTAATTTAGTTTAGTCAATGATTCAGTGACTCACTCATAAAAGACACTTGTTTAATTTATGAATACATCCGAGTATGAATTAATCTGTTACGCCGATTTCACACTGCATGCATAAGCAGCGCGTATTTTTTTCAGCGCTCATGTTAACAGATTATTCACACCGCACGCAGAGGCAGAGCAGCAGCGCGTAGCATGAGCAGAGCAGAAGCGGCAGTGCTGCAATCGTTTCGGCGCCGAGTCTATTTTTGCTGCGCCGCTTACGCTGAATTAAAGCCACAGTGTATTGTTCTTGATCAAGATTGACCTGATTAACATGAAAAATAACAAATTTGACCATAAAATCATGTAAGTGAGGTGTTACGTATTTCACAATCACCATATGGAAAAAATAAAATGCACAAAAACGCATCACATCCACGAGTTTTTGCCCAAACTTCAAAAGTCTGTTAAATTAATAAAACTAGAGGCATTTGTTAACTTTAAGATTACTTTTTTATCATGTAAACTACCTATATACAGCATGTTATTTACATATGTGTGTGTGACAGAGGGGAGGGGGACACGGTCGCATCGCAGCAGAGTATGCTGGCCATATCATACATCAAAGCACATGAAAAAATACTATAGTAATTTATATTAAATACTATAGTGTTTTTGAAGCATACTATAGTAAAGTACTTGAATTAATTTGTTGTGGTAATTCTATAGTTGCTGTGGTAATATAACAACTATAGCAATATAAACAAGTGACTTTACCCAATACTGTACTAAGTTTTCTACAGCTAAAGGGTATATTATTACAATACACTACAGTTTACTGTAGTAAAAACTAAAGTATACTACAGTATTTATTACAGTTATCAGTTCACTATAGTTAATACTACAGTATGCTGTAGCATTCATTAACAAAGTGTTGTAAATATATACAGTATAATACACTTTAATATAGTATGGTTCAAAAACACAATAATATTTACAAATTCCTATAGTATTTTTCATGCACACAGTGTTCGAAGGAGATCGCTGGGAAATACAACAGAAATTACGATACTCGTCTGTATTGCAGTACACAAGCCGCGGTTCAGCCGTGTGTGACAAACACTGCCAGTGTGAAAGCACAATGGGCGCGCGCTGCTCATGCTCTGCATACGCACCGCTACTGCGCCGCCTCCGCACTGCTTGCACATCCAGTGTGAAACAGCCGTTAGTCAGTGATTCAGGGACTCACTCAAAGTCCATCCCATATTTCATTACTGAATAAATCAGTGTGTTTGAACAAATCAATTTAGTAAATGATTCAATGACTCAAAGAAAGTCATGTGTTGCCACCTACGGGCACAGCTATGTAACCTGCAGAAAGAGTCACTGAAAAATCCCTCAACTGAAAGTTGTGTTTTTAAGCCTTTAAACTATATACCAAACTACACATTAATGCACTTTAAATTACACACCAAAGTTGTTCTCAAGAGTTTTTTCATGTCTGCAATGATCTGACTCGTATAAAAGATTACGGCCCATCATTACTATCCTAACAACTTAATGGCCACTTCTATTACTGTTGCAGAACAATAACAATGCTTTATTTGTCAAGCAGGGCTTCTATGCAACAGGAGGTTAAAGAGTTGAGCTTTAGCCATGGGGTTCTGCGGATCACTTCACTTCCCATGCTGGATTACTCCAATACTGCTGTGGTCAAAGTCTCAAGAGCTTTAACTATGCAGTCATCAATCTAAATCTGTCCAAACTAACTCTCTCTTTCCTCAGCAGACATGATGTGCTCATGAGTTTACAAAGAACAGGGGCTGCTGACCTTAATTGTAACTGGGTGTATGTGCCTGTACACTCTCAGTTGTAGGAGAGATGCTTATTTGTGCTCAGATCCAGGGCAAACATTAAGCGGATCTCTGTTTGCCGGAGGGACGCGATGAGGCTTTATGGGTGCAGTGTCTGGATGCTATCACACATAATGATCTTCACAGATCTGGCCTCTTGTATTTAATGAGTTGTAGTAATTGCACGCATGACTGTCCTGGGATGAGAAGACTCAGTTGATGGCTTGGTATAAAGCCAACAGCGTCTGGCAAAGGGGTGGCTTGATGAGAGACACATTATTCATGTTTTCCTATTTCCAAAAAAATGCCCGTTTGAGAGCTTTAGTTAAATCAGAGAGCTTTGTATGACAATGCCCTCACTCTTTTTACTCTAGAACAGAGTCTCTGGCATGGATACAAACACACTCTGTATTGGCTTATGTCAGACATCTTGTCTCCATGTTTGGATGAGCTATCAGTGGTGCGTGACTGTGCTACTGATTGTGTTTCACCACTGCGGGGGTGTTTTGTTTTGTTTTTTTTCTTCAAGTTTATGGTACCGCCAATGAAAGCAATACAAGATGTAAAATCATACAAAAGAGTATTAGATAAGACTGATGTAATTACGTGATGCCTAAACCTTCATAACTATTTCTGTGCTTGCGTAAAAGTGCACTCAGTAATACATAAGGTCAGTAAGACCCCAACTGAACTTTTGTGAACTTTCTATTCAGCAAAAATAGAAATAGTGTAAAAATAGTATTAAAAATAGTATAAATAATTACTATGAAAAAAACAGCATTTTAACAAGAAAAAAATACCTTAAACAATTAAATACTGGTGGAAAAAACAACTTAAAATCTACACATTTAAGATGTCTTCAACTTAAAATACACACTAACAACACTATACTGTGAACAACCAGTGTTGGGGAGTAACTAGTTACATGTAACGGCGTTACGTAATTTAATTACAAAATAAATGTAACTGCAATCAGTTACAGTTACTAAGAAAAAATGTGTAATTAAATTACAGTTACTTATGAAAATGTTAACAATTACAAAGGGGATTACATTTGAATATTTACACACATCCACATACAGATTTAATTGATTTCTTTCCCAAATTGCACTGACTACTCTGAGACAATCGGCCCTATAATTTCCGCGATGCGGAAAACACAGACTGGTTCGTAGAATCCAGTCATAAAAACGGAATTCCTATAGCCTAACGCGGACGGAATATGCCACATTTTGGACGAATAAATCAAAAGTAGGTCAGTACACTTGAATCAAAACGCGATATGGACTAGTGTCTGTGAATATTAAGCCACGAAAAGACAACATCTGAATCCTGCACGTTCTGCGTGTCTGTGGAAATCAGGCGCGGACTGGCCATCGGGAGAACCGGGACAATTCCCGGTGGCCTGGCAGCCGATTTGGCCCGCTATTTTAATATTATTATTGTATAGTTGCCTGCCGAATGTACTAAAGCGATCATTTCCGAATTCGCCATTCGATAATTACATCTCTACTAAATCATGAATGGGTTAGTTGTGACTGCCAATGAATGCTTCGGCTCGCGCGCTCTCTGCGCCTCCGCCAAATGGTTGATATTGTAGTGATGTACTAATTTTGACATATAGGCAATTTAGAAAGTATAGTTTTGTTAAATCTTGAGTATTAAAGTCATGAGAGCCCTTACGAAAAAGAAGTCTGCTATTAGTATACTTCTTTTAAACTAAAAATTTGAAAGTATACTTTCAGTTTAATTTTATGTACTTCTCAGACATGGGCTTTATGTACTTCTCAGAAATATACTTAAAATGACATTTAAGTATACTTGACTTATAC
>NW_015544334.1:579797-590344 GCF_001515605.1 Sinocyclocheilus anshuiensis | reverse complement strand
TATCGTCATATCATATACAAAGAGACACCAATGTTTCAGGAGTTTAGTACACAGAATAGGACACATGCTTATTACATAACCGTATTTGAGTTGATGTATATGCTTTTATTTATTATTATTTTTTAATTAACAATTTATTTTCCAAACCATTGTTAGATGCAGTGTTTCCTGTATTTATGCAAAGATTTGGTTTCAAAAACAGTATCAGTAAACTATTTCTTATGATTTTAAATCTGCATTGAACTTCAGATCAATCTCAAAGTAAAAGGCGGTACTAAAGTCTGATTTTGTGGTGGATGTGTTCAAATTTGATCATCTTAATTCAAGTGAGGAAGGATTTTGAAAGTCTGACAGCGTTGAGCACTACTGTAAGGTTAACCCTGCATGGTGTAAATGTTTGAAAATGATTAACAGTTGCAAATAAACATTCATCAGAAATTTAGAAAAGTAATCAAAAAGTAATCAAAATCAGTTACATTACTTTAACAAAGTAATTGAAAAAGTTACACTACTATTACATTTTAAATAGGGTAACTTGTAATCTGTAACCTATTACATTTCCAAAGTAACCTTCCCAACACTGTGAACAACACACAGTGAAGAGAACACTTGGGCTACAACACAATGTTATGCACGATAAGGTGAAATAAAACAAAAAATGTGCACAAACTGAGCAAGCAAATGCAGAAGGGCAGTTACCCAGCATGCACTGTGAATCATGCCGAATAAAAATGAAAAAATAAAGCACCAAAAATATGGAAATCACAACCAAAATGTAAAAGAAATTAAAAACCACAAGCTCGAACATCAGCCTCAGCAGCGAAACCATTGATACTGCTCTAAACCTTAAACTGAGTCGAACGAAAAGTGTCCGGTCTGTTTCTGCGCTCATCACAGACTTTTATAATCAACAATGTTTTAGGAAAAGCTGTGTCCAAATGATAGCTGTGAGGAGAACGATGTGTGATGAAAGGGGTACATGCCTGCCCTTGTCTTCAAACTAAGAGAGAACAGAGCTTGAGATGGACAACATGTGTAGTCCACATGGGGCCAGGGCTCCATCATCATTACAATAAACAACTTGATGCAGGGGGACAATAATGAATTTAATTTGGCAACTCTTTAGCCAGTAACACCTCCTTAAACTACTGTAATTATTCAAAAACACTCCATTATGTCATATCTGACTGCAATTTCCCTACATATGCTGTAAAGCTGAGTATTGCTCAGAAATAGCCAGATATTCAACACTCTGGGTACCAAATGTAAAAAGTTAAGAACAGACCTTTAAAAAACATATTGACTGACCTGCAATCTAAATAGGTAAATATGGTTATTGTGGTGGCTAACTGCTGCACATCTCAAGAAGTCAGTTTTAATTTATCTCGTGTGGTTTGTTTTACATCGTCTACTCATTTACTACCTGCATTTTGACAAATTAAATTGTAGGAAATATGAACACACAAATAAATAATCAACGCAATATTCCATGAGTCTCTGAACTAAAAGAGGTTTAAGCAGTGCTCATGGCTAGTCAGCGTGGTTTCTGATGGGCACAAATGTTTGCATACCAATTATATAGTTAAATTATCCTTCTGGGACCCAGCTCTGTGAAGGGTAATAGGATTTCCAAATTCTGTCTAAACTCTAAGTGTAAAGATACATTCTAGGCTTTACAGAGACATCACATATTTAGGAGTTATTATCAGTTATATTATCAATTATATATTTTCAATCATTTTCAAACAGTTTCTTGTAAATAAACATGGGATTTCTATGAAACATGCACAGTTTCACAGAATTACAATTTGCCTCAAAAACACACATTGACAAATTAGACCGGTCAGGAACATCTATTTTTGTCCATATTTATACAAATTATTTCTGGTGTAATAAAGCCAGAAAGTAAACATTACATAAATACATCTGTAACATCTTTTAACATATTAGAGAACTTCAGTAGATAGTTCATCCAAAAAGGCAAATAATGTCAATGTCATAATTTCCTCACCCTCATGTCGTTCCAAACCTACATTACTACTGTTTTAGTATTATTTATACACTATTAATAAACACTATTATTTATTGATATTTTGAATTTTGTTTTGCTTTATAATTTTATGTACCTGTCATTTTATTATTTTTATTATTTCTATTTATTTTCTATTTAAAGTTTATTTTTACTTACATTTTAGCTTAATTTTACTTACATTTTACAGAAACTTATTTTATTTGTATGGTGCCCAGCACATGACATGCATGAAAAAAAAAAGCTAATCATGTCCACGACATAATTCACGACATAATACCTCATACCTCATGTGTGCACAATTTACAAAATTGTTCCCTCGTTTTAATTAAATCGCGCACAATATAATTTGTTCCCTCAATTTGATTCAACTAAAACATGGCCACAATTTAGTAAAACGAGGGAACTACTTATGTCATGTGCACAATTTTACTTTTTTCCCCCCTGCATGTCACATGTGGGGCTCCGTATATTTCAGTTAGTTGCCAATGCATTTTTAACATTTTTTAACATGCAACATTTTTTTCTAGTTTATTTTAGCTTTCTTTAGATTTAGTTAAAAATAATACTGACTGTATAATTTACTTTCTTTAGTTCTTTCAGTAAAAGAGATATTTTAAAAATCACTAAAAAAAAACAAGACAAAAAAATTACATACAGACATTTTTCTACATATTTTCTTTTGTGTTCCACAGAAGAAAGTAAGTCGCAGAATGAAATGTAAATGATGACAGAATTTTCATTTTTGTGTGAACTATCCATTTAACTAGTTTGGATCATGTATATTAAGTCGAAGTTGAGATCCACTAATTTACATGAAATGCCTATTAACTGCATTTTCAGACTGTGTAAAGGTATATTTTTAAAGACATGACACAAACATTATTTCATAATTACATTTACATTTAAATCATTACATTCATTTAAAACACTAAAACATTCTCTATTTTTCTGTTTGTAATTTTTTTTTTTTTTTTTTGCTGGGTCCCAGGAGGTTATACATAAATGCAAAATCCTGTTATATTTCAGCATTATAACTAGCAGGACAATGCAGTAAGCTGTCCAACATCACAGACTATTCATCAGACTGTCAGCTATGCATGGATAGTTCTCCACGCACACCTAAGCTGAAGTCAGAGAACCAGATGACTGAACCTCTATTGATCTCACTCATTTTAATGCGTTGTGAGAAGCATATCAGTAATAGCATTTCTATATGCCATACTGTCCTCTTTTCAACTCTTACTCCATGCATGCGGATGCCAACACAGGCCTGGTCTGTGGGGGCAAGCGGTGCCGGCTCCACGTTCTTGGTGTGGCTTAGATTCTGGAGAAAAGCTCAGAGGCGGCGCATGAGCTCAGAGTTCACTCAGGGTTTACGTCAGTTTCAGCAGTGCTCTAATGGAAACCACAGAGACCCCGACCTGATCCAACAGAACGCTGCTCTATATTACAGTCATAGATCCAGATCTGCGTTCCTGTTCTGATGGTTAAACGCTACGCTGAACACACGCTGACATCAACAGCCATCACAAACCTGGCTGTTGCACGGTTTCAATAGCAGAGATTACACTTCAAACTACTGCTAGGCTCGGCACACCATGACCGTACTGTCAGGACTCAAATAATCAAATGTATAAATAAATACAATATTACTAAAAAGCTAATGGCCTCTAAAAAGAAACATTACAGCTACATTACTGTTTTAGTTGACAAATTACAGATTTACTTGATAAAGATGGTTGTTAAGAAGCACTTCAGTACACTGAGAGCACACTTTTAACAAAAATGATGTGCTGTGTTAAAGGGACTCTTTAGTATACAGACTATGACTACAATTATAGTTACACACTACTAGTCAAAAGTTTGTGGTCAGTAAGATTTTTTTTGAAAAACATCTCTTATGCTAAACAAGGCTGCATTTATTTGATCAAAAATACTGTACAAAATATTCTGAAATATTATAACTTAAAATAACCCTTTTCTATTTTTATACATTTTAAAATGTAATTTATTTATGTGATATTACTCCTGCCTTCATATGACTCTTCAGAAATCATTATGCTGATTTGCTGCTCAAGAAACATTTCTTATTATCAATGTTGAAAACGGTTGCATTGCTTCATATTTTTGTGGAAACTGTAACACTTTTTTTCAAGATCAAGATTTATTTGAAATTTGTAGAAATGTTTTGTAACAATATATATTAAAAGTTGTTACTGTCACTTACAGATATCAATTTATTGCATCCTTTCTGAATAAAAATATTTATTTCTTATTTCTTAAAAATTCTTACCGGCCCAAAACTTTTGAATTGTATGGTATATATATGGTATATATTGTCCATCACAAACCACACTGATTATAAACATAACAGTTCCATTAATAATAATTCTCTAATTGTTTTAAAAAAAAAAAAAAAGTAATTTCATCTAGTCTTTACACACTTACAGACTTCACTAAATTTCTTGGTTCATTTTGAATCAGACAAAGAAAAATTACTGATATCTGACGATATCGCACCTCAAGTTTTGCACATTAGACTTTAAATTATTATATTTTTATTGTCATATTTACTGTCATAGCCACAATCTGGAACCCTGTTAGCAAGGTAACAAAGGGATGAAAGTGACTGCATATTCAACATTCATATATATATATATATATATATATATAAATAGGAGTTAAGAAAGACAGAATCTGGTTTTATTGCTGCACTGTTGTTCCTACGAATATGATGAGAATACTGTTAGACTGCATTTAAAATTATCCATAATTCTGTTTTAAAGTCAAGCTAATCTCTACACCGAACATTATTACAATCAGAGTTTACATATCATTTATGCAGCCTCCAACGTTTATTCATAAACACCTACTCATGGATTTTTAAAAATGGCTCTTGGACATTTGTGAGTTTATGCAGAATTACACTCAAAACGTACGTATTTTGCACCAGCCTGAGCTTGTCGGAAATGTGCTGACAGTAGAAATAAATATCCCGACACATTTATTTCAAGGTGTCGTGATGTGTCCGTTCATGAGCACACAGTCCCATGTATATTTAAACAATAAGGCGAAGCCTGTTGCCTGTCTTTCTGCTCGGCCAGAGAGCTGGAGCCTACTGTAATTGCAACCAGATGCAAGCATAGCCAGAGAGAAAGAAAGTGAGAGAAAGAGAGAGGCTCAGCTCTTTTGACAAGGCCTTCTCTCAACACCAGACTGCCAATCCAAACGTGGGGCTGAGGCCAAACATAACATTTCATCAATCTTGTTTCACTGACAGCGAAATGGCATCAAACAAAGGGGCTCTTAATGGCTTTCTCCCGGCTTAGTGTTTGCCCTCAAATTCAGATGATGAAAGCCGGACGTGACCGTGGGCCTGTTTCACGCTGCGAAATGGGTTGGAAAAGAGAGCACGAGAGAGATAGAGGGGGCTCTGGAACGTAAACGTGAGAGTTCGGGAGAATCGCTGTGCTGATGACAGGGCCGTGTTTGAGCCAGAAACAAGTGGGGGGGTTTCAAAATATCCACATTCACATTCAGGGGTCATCTTTGAAAAGGAAAATAAAAAACGGGACATAGTAAAAGTACCAAGCGGGGCAAAAAAGCAAGCCAATTGCAATGGAGCAGCTCCAGTGCGAGAGCTGAGGTATCCAGGCATTCAGGGTGTGTGCTGACTGAAGATCAGGGCCAGAGTCATGTCACACAGAGATGAGGTGAAGGGCCAGCAGTGACACACAGCCAGAGAGGCTTTTCTCACTGCAGCATGCAAACTAAAAAGCCAACATACGTCCATTCACAGAGAGCATGTGAGAGATGGGTCAAGCATGATGAGCAGAACTCAGAGAACAAAAAACTGAAACAAACAAGACAATGATGACACTAAGTGAACAGCGTTTTTTTTTTTTTTTAATCCGAGTATAAACTAGTGAGTGATCTTCTATCATTCACTGTGCTCTTTTCATTTCAAATGCAAAACAAACACTGATTCTACAGTAGCACATAACGGATGGAAAAGCAACAGTCACTGTAATGAAATTAAAATGCAGCAGATGCGTTAGGGAAAAGAAGCCACAGACACAGAGCAAAGGGCATGGACATGTGGCTTCGATGGCCAAGGTCTCCAGTCACGGTGTGACATTCATTCGTCCTATCTTTTTTGTCTGCACTAACCCCCTCTCTATCTGAGACGGGGGCGTGTGAGTCACACAACCACACCTGGTTCTGGATTTTGACTTACTTTCTGCCTCGTGTCGAGTTATAACTCCCTCCGAATTTCTTCCGATTAAAGATGAGAGCAGCAATTTCTGGCACGTAGCGAGCAAACATGGCCTACATGCATGGAACAGAAAAAGAAAAGTGCATGCAAAGAGGGGTTCTGCTGTGACCAAAGCCACAGAGGCACCTGGAATACTTACTTTCTGCCATTTACCGCACTATAGGAACCACCATATTTCTTGCGGTTTCCTATTAACTCTATGATTTCAGGGACGTAGCTGGCAAACATGGCCTAAGGAGAAGATAGGAGACAGAAGCAGAGGCTAAAAAAAAGAGAGCGGAGAGACCCGTCCGAGTCTGGACTTTTTTTCCCCCCCCAACCTCTGAGGTGCAGAAATTGACATGTGTTTGCTCCAAAAACAAAATGATCTAGCTTGGTAATATGTCTGTTTTTTATTAAAATAATAAAAAATATTTTAGAAATCAAAAAATGTCCATTGTGCTTCTGAAAAGATCTGAAAAAATTCCAATTGAGGGGAAAATGGAATAATGGACAAAAGGCCTGCTTTGGAGACACTCCACTGGTTTGGAGACAATTTTTTAAAAAAGTTTGTCGTGCTGCCCATCTGTATTTTCTCTGACAGCACAAAAACATCTTCTGAGAAGTAAGAGAAAGAAGAAAAAAAACCTACATGCCATGTTTTGTCCAACAAACACTAATGCAGTGGCAAGTGGATTTGAATAGTCCAACCTGATTGCCCACAGCTGCAAAGCACATTAAGACTCATTAGTGTGCTTCAAATGAGCTGGATGCACTTTGCAAGATTGCAGCCTTGACAAAGTTCTGTTTTATCTCCACGCTATGTGTGTTACTAGGGATCTTAATCCCCGAGTTGTCAGCCTGACCTCCCGAAGAGAGTTGTGAGAGGTTCTTCACCTCTCTCTAGGGCCCTGATGAATTATGACATCTGCCTGATCAGATCTGACGGTTTACAACATTTCCATACTGAAGTCATTTATTGAACACCTGATATAAAGCAGAGCAGTGATTATTTCCAGCCCTCCTCAAAAACAAAAAGAAATAGCAGATTGCTATGGAAACTTCTGGACAGCTGGAACTTTCTGTGTCCAGTGATAGAACTGAAGCACATCTGTCCTGCATTATGTCTATATAAGCTTCACATGAGACCTTCTAAATGCCTGTGGATGATCTATACCTTGATCTTGAGTCTGTTAACCACCTAAACACTAAGGCTAGGCAATATATATTGATTCTTGAATCTGAATATTTTTTATGAGTCATTTCTTTTTAACTGTTTCTATGAACAAGTTTCAAAATGACATCATTATTCAAAAATGATTCACTGTAAAATGTGATCGTAAGGAACTATTCTATCTAATCTAACCCATTGCTTTCAATAGTTGGTATCAATTTTGGTATTTTACTTCTTGCCGTCAATCAACTATTTGAAGTAACGGTTTCTCTGATTGATGACAAAATTGACATTTTCCACTTGTAAATAATTTTACCAAAAACTTCCTGCAGAACATAAACATCTAGTCTTTATCTGTTATTTCTATGTATATTTTCCAGTATCTTCATCTGAAGTTACTCTGCTGTACATGCACTTATAAGAGAGTTTTTTTGGCTGCTGTTGCTATGGTGACGCTCAAGCAGGACTATGGGCCATCCGACTGCCACTGTGTTTGTTGGAATTCGGGGAGGGAAACAGAAGGATGGGATCTCCTGAAACCGCAAAACTGTTTTAAGAGAATAGCAACAACATTATTGTAAAAATACATTTCTTTAAAATGCTCATTTAAATGCAATAAACATAATGAGGGGTAGTGCATACAGCATCTACAAAAATGTACTAAATGCATGTACATTTCATCTTAACTTGGGCTGTAATGGTCAAACAAGGTAATGGATCTTAACGGCAGGGGAGTAAACATTACAAAGACAATGGACATATACAATATGGTAAAAACAGTGTTATAATTTGGGCTATCATGAAGACTGTGGTATGGTAAAAACAGTGTTATAATTGTGGAAAGACAACAGTTATGAAAGTGTCAAATCACAGGAGTTCTGCATGATTTTTTAGATGCTAGTTGTTTGCATTGGGGAAGGGGAGGGGTGCAGGAGTGCCAACAAGAGGAAAAGTGATTTTACCAGACCACCGAGAATGAAGAAGACCATGAAAAGGCGTCCAAGAGTGGTTCTTGCATAGACGTCTCCATATCCCACCGTGGACATAGTGACCATTAATAAGTACACACATTCCCAATATGAGAGCGGTTGAGAGTTTTGGAAGTTTTCCCATGGATCCCCTGAGTTTTCCACCTGCCAGGGGAAGGAGAGCGAAGTGAATTACTGACAGATCAAAACACGATCCTCTACAGCCATCTACTGTCCATACAGAAAATCACAAGGATGAATTGTGAGAGCAACCAAACTGAGGATATAGTGGCGATCAGAGTCTCTGCTGCCATCCAGTGGCACAGATGTCCTCTGATGAAAACAAAACGAAACAAAAACACGAAAAAAGAACCACAAAACACTGAACCTTCAGATAAACGACAACACAAACCACATACGCCACAAAGGGACAGACGTGACGCTCGCTTAGGAGCTTTTTCCTCCCACGAATCTGCATGTGCTCTCCTTTCTCTGTCATTTCTCCAGGGCATGGGGAGAGAGGGGAGCGTGTGTGTGTTTTTTCACTCACCAGATGAATGAATCCTGCAGCAGTGAGCCATGTGCTTATGAAGATGGAACACAGGTTCACCAGCTTGATGGAATTACTGTGAGAGACGAGAGTTACATCACACCTCTCAAAGTGAAACGCATCACACTGACGTACAGATCAGTCAGTCATCTACTGAGCCCAACACACACACGAGCGATGCCTTGCCTTGACGCTGCTCGCTGGGAGTGAACACACAGGTTATCAGCAAATAAATAAGAAGACAGTGGGATCCCGAGGATGACCGACGCATATTGGAGCTGTTAAGTCTAAAGGAGCATTTACATTGAATTTCGGTATCTGTTCCACGGTGGTGTGAATTTTGCACTAAACTCATGTCGCCTCAAATCAGCACTCTCACAAAAATACAAATTATCTCCGATCACTGCAAATCACCATCAATGTGAATGCCCCTTCTATAGCAGCCAATGAGATAAAATACCGTGGTGCAAATGCAACGTCCTGTTGACAGCTGTGTCAGTTCGGTGTGATATATCTAAGCAATTTCCCCCAACTGAAAAACGAGACGGCAGCTAAAATAAATGAAACGTCCAGCAGTTTTACAACCACTGAGTTGGGTGCTGACTGCTTTTTCTCCAATTCCTTTCTGATTCATTGACATATTTACGAAATACCACTGAGGTGTCAGGAGGTGCTCATCTGTCATGTGTGTGACAGCCTGTCGGAGGAGGAATCAATCAGAGGCCTTTCTGCTTCACACTCCTGCATTCATCAGGCTGGAGGGTGGCCCTGTTCTCTTACCTACAGCATGCTAAATGCACACGTTAAACATTCTGCTCAGCTACGAGCCTTGCAGACTTCTGGGTCAAAGCCGCAGAGGTGTGTGGAAAGCGATGGAAGGGACACCGGAGACTCCTAAGGAGCTGTAGAGACTGTGTGTGTTGATACCAGCGGAGTGGAGCTTTTGAAACTGAGAGAGGTGCGTGATATGTTGTCGGCCTTACCTTGTTTTTAAGATATTCAAAAACTGTAAAATTTCTGAGAACTGTATCAATCTCAAGGCTCTTAGAAACCTCAGACCTGCAAGAGAAAAGAGAAAAGCAGACGAGGATCAATAAAAAGGATTGATTGTTATTCAAAGCAATCTGTGTGTTCAAAATGGAACACCAGATTCCTGCACATTGGATTCTACATTCAGTTTTTTAAAGAACCCATAATTGGTAATAACCAGGGCTGGACTGGGACAAAAAATCGGCCCAGGCATTTTTTGGTCCAGGTGACCCACCACCATTTCTATATACCATATTCTATATATATATCATTGATATATATATTTACTTTACATTTAGTCATTTAGCAGACGCTTTTATCCAAAGCGACTTACAAATGAGGACAATAAAAGCAGTCAAAACTAACAAAAGAGCAAAAATATATAAGTGCAAGTGACAAGTCTCGGTTAGCCTAAAGCAGTATACGTAGCAAGGTGTGTATATATATATATATATTATACACACACACATATACACACACACACAAAGAAAAACAAGAAGATAGAATAGAAAAAAGAGAAAGCTAGGGTTTTTTTGTTT
>NW_015544334.1:577059-577138 GCF_001515605.1 Sinocyclocheilus anshuiensis | reverse complement strand
GTTTTTAGTTTTTAGTCGTTTCTTGAAGATGGTTAAGGACTCAGCTGCTCGGATTGATTTGGGCAGGTCCAGGAGGGAA
>NW_015544334.1:576689-576865 GCF_001515605.1 Sinocyclocheilus anshuiensis | reverse complement strand
ATACACTACCAGTCAAAAGTTTTTGAACAGTAAGATTTTTAATGCTTTTTAAAGATGTCTACGGTGGCCGAGAAGTGCAAAGCAAATCACACTTCTGAAAACAAAATAAATTACAAACGCAAATGCAAGCCTAAAAAACTAAATAACAATTCAGAAAACATTATAACAAGTCAGAA
>NW_015544334.1:566938-576400 GCF_001515605.1 Sinocyclocheilus anshuiensis | reverse complement strand
CCCGCCTTTTGCCAAACTTTTTTTTCTCCCTTTTCAAATCTCGTATCACATCGTGAAGGCATTTATTTTCAATAAAAATTAAGGAAATAAGTTGAACTCAAAAAGTTGAAAATAAGTATCGGGTTTGTAAATAGGTATTTGCACTTAGTGTAAATAGCATATTGCTAAAAATACTGCTATTTTCACTTAGTGTAAATAGAATCCATTGCTAATACGAGATTTGGGAGAAAAGGGAGGAAAAAATTTCGGCAAAAGGCGGGATCGAACCCGGGTCAATCGCGTCAAAAAGCCAATGATACGTGCTTATCCATCTGCACCACTGGAGCTGATGATTCACAGCCACTTTTAACTAAATGTAACAGAAATAAATGACATTTTAATATATATTTAAATAGAAAGCAGTTGTTTTAAATAGTAAAAAAAAAATCACAATATTACTGCTTTTGCTGTATTTTGGATCAAATAAATGCAGGTTTGGTGAGAAAAGACTTCTTTAAAAAACATAAAAAAATATTACTGTTCAAAAACTTTTGACTGGTAGTGTATGTATCACACTCATATCACATCTAGTTGTTTTGGATAAGAATAAAATGTCAGGTCGGACAATATCATGTCTTTTTTAATTTAAATCTAGATTTATTCGCATTGGCCCATGGAAACCTCTATGAACACACTTGACTTGACTAAAAAAGTGCGGGGGACGAATTTACATTTTATTAAAAAGTGTTTACGTATTCTACATTCATGGCGCGCACACACATTAGGATAGGTTAGATGTCTGCCTCCGTTGCGAGTCCCTATCAAGCACTTTACCGATTCAACTACTCTCCTCTCCTCCTCCTGCCTGGCTCTTTGGCCAGCATCACTCACCGCAGAGCGAGCCTGTTCTTGATAAATCTGCTGTGAAAACGTGGGAAAAGCCGACGAGGACGAAGTTGGAGTGAAGCGATCTTTATATAGGCGAAGCTGCTCATTCAGATATTTTTTGTGTAGTGTGCACATACTGCATTCAGACAACTTATGAAAACATTACCAATCACAATTTCCATGACAATTAAGCTTTTTTTAAGCAAAACTAATTTACTAGCAAAAATATTGTTTGTTTCTCATACCTTTTGAAATATGTACAGTACTTGACATGTCTTGTGAGATTCAACCGTGTAAAAAATAATGTTAATGTTACATTTTTTGTTATAAACTTCAATCAGATGTTAATCATGTATTATTTGAGCAATTTATTTGGGCTTCGAGTAGAGAAAGAAGAACCATGGAACAATCACACGTTTGTTTGTGTGTGTGTGTGTGTGTGTGTGTGTGAGTGTGTGTGAGAGAGAGAGAGAGAGAGAGAGAGAGAGAGAGAGAGAGAGAGAGAGCGAGAGAGAGAGAGAGATGTAGGTGCTGAAATGAATGCATCAGGAAGCAGATTAGAGAACAATATCACCAGCTTCAGCAGACGTCTTACTTCAACGCCATTTTTCCTGCCTTCAGCCTCAAAAACATCATCTATTCAGAAACACACCATCTTAGCTTTGCTGCAATTCGTACAAAAATGAATCAAAAAGCTTCCTGACGGCATTCACCAGTTTCTCTTTGCAAAAATATTTTTACTTCAAGTTTGATGTTATCTTCAGCAATAGGAAACAAAAACACTGCAATAAACTCCCAACAAACTTCTTACACAGTAAACAAGTGAAAAATTATAACCGCGCAGTTTCTGCAAATGCAGTCTTAAACTAATACTAAGTTCCCAAGAAAGGATGTCTTACCCCAGTCAGACAGTACATGGAGGCAGTAAAAAAGAGAGCTCTGGTTGTCACTCTCTTTGCCATCTCCTATATGGCCTGGGCCCAACTTCACACAGTAACCATTTTGAAACAGGTCAGCACACGACTTTTTGCGCCGTCGGCTCTCTTGAACGGTTTCTGTGACCAGAGCACCCCGTGGGCCCTGAAACACTAGCAGCTTGCTGGAGATCATGATTCTGTGATCCTACTCCTTTCTAAGTTCAGAAACGCAGAATGTGATGTTTCCCCAGAACTTCAAAGATGTGCAACCTCAGATGTACTTGATCAAAAAAAACTAATTTGCTCCGAGAAATAATGTTTTTGTAGGCATGAACATCAGAATGCATCCAGAAGATGGTTTAACAATACTAAAAACCCTTCAAGCCTAGACAGTGACACCTGCCATTGGCTGAAAACCCTGATTGAAGCCACAATCTGTGACGTATGTGGTCTGATCTTTTCAGTATTAAACTCCCACGCATGTATCTTCCCTCTGACCCCTTCTCTGCTTTAGTGAGGTGACAAGCTTTTGTATACACTAAACCCTTCTAGGGATTTAAAATGAAAAAGAAGACAAAAAACAATTCTGAATTAATCACAGGGGTTGTACTAGCAGTGATGTTTTCTCATGCTGTTTTTAAACTGATAACTGTAATGCCATGAAGTAAGACTGTTATGTTACAACACTAAGAATATAATTTCTTTCACAATCCTTTCTTGTCTTTGCACGTATGAGAGTCAAGACAGACGCTGTTGAATTTTCATGTAGTGAAATGCTTTAGTAATTTTTTTTGTTGTTGTTGCAAATGAGTTCTATTTCAAATCTTCTTTCAAAAACATTTAAAAATCTTACTGACCCCAAAAGAATGGTAATGTATATGAGCAGAGGTGCCAAAGGTGTGGATATTAGGTGTTCACAGAATATTACCGTTGTTTGTCAAATAAATAATTTTATGGACTTATTTCCAACACTTTATTAAGCTTTAAGTTACATCTCAAATGACAAGGGATCAACTTATAATCATGTTTATATTAACTAGCAGAGTGAACTCATTCTCTCAGATGACCTGGGTATGCAGAGCACTCGCAGCTTATATGGACGGAACGCCACTGGTATATAGGGCTGGGCGACATGGACAAAAAAAAAATATCACGATAATTTTTTTCATATCAGTCGATATAGATAATTATCATGATAAATGTCAAATATTTCTTTCTTTCAAGTTTAAAGACAGATTTTTACTCCAAAGTGAAAGTTGTAGAAACCAGACCATTAATCATTATAATGATTGAACAAAATAAATATGTAAATAGAAAAATTAATTTCTCAGTTTCTGCATGTTCTAATGAGTGATATTGTTTCAAATCAAGAAAAAGGTTTGGGTTGCCTGATAATATTAATAATAATAATAATATAATATATTTTTGTCTCTTAGAAATGCACATTTGATAGTAGCTTGAGTTAGGATGCGGAGGTAAATTTTTGTTCATTATCAAAATCAGTAACATCTGTAAAAATGGTAGAAGATCTCCGTTTTATATGGTTACATTTATTCTGACCAAGTTTTTTTTTTTTTTTTTAATTAAGCATTGGTCTCCCATAGTAGCATACATTTAAATCATGATAAACACAGTTAAAACCACACATATAGCACCTCAATACCATGGTAAAAATATAACTATATGGTTTTTAGGTAGCCTATTTGTATGAAAATCAGTAGTCTAAAAACACTCTGTGCAAATGCACACATGCTATAGCTTAATCACAAATACATACTATAATTATATACCATTACTCCTATAATAAAATTCAATGTGAATATCCCACATTTCTGCCACAATACCATGGTGCAGTGAGTGTTACTACGGTAAATCCATGGTAAATGATGGCGATGTGTAGATTGAAAAGCCTTCTGACTGTCTCGTTGCACACAGTGTTTCTCCTGTTTGACTTTAAACTAGTTTAAATCACAGTCATTTGTGTTCATCTCTGAATTCAAGCGCTTCACACTGGATCTCACAGCACTGCTTAGTGCTCACATGACTGAGTAAACGCATTTGCTCTAGTGAGCTTGCGCCGCGTGGCAGTTTGAACTTTGATCCGAGCGGATAAACGGTCCAAGTGGCGCGCTTCAAATGAGTCATGCTGTTTCTTTTGGCGCATAAACATTATATCGAACATTTATCGAACTCTTCATATCGTTTTATTGAGGAAAATTATACCGCGATAATTATCGTTATTGAATTGTCGCCCAGCCCTACTGGTATATATGTAAATATTGCTGTTTGTTACTAATGTTTTATACAGTATTGTATAGGGGTGTAACGATCCATCGATATGGATCGATACATCGATAAATGTCTAACGATACGATGTATCGATGCCACGCATATAATATTGATATCTGTAGTATAAATAGGCACCTTATTTTGACACTGTCCACATTTTCACCAATGTCCGTCTATGCATTACCGCCAATGCGTGCATTCTCGTTCAAACTCAGGGGTGGGGTCGATAAGACTGCCTGAAGGGCGAGCGTAAAATACGCTCGGGATAGTTGACGGAATTGTCGAGCGCTTGTGAGAAGTTTTCAGCGCGCAGTGACGTGCACACATCCAAAGCGCACGCATACAGACAACCGCATCGACAGCGTGCTAATACCTAATTGAGCTCTCTTCCGTTTTTTTGTGCATGGAAGAACAAATACAGACCAAATTACATCAACATGTGTGCCTTGGTGAATATCCTAGTAAACACAGTCGGTTAGGCCTATGTCTTAACATAAACAGTTGAGAATGAAAACGCAAGTGTATCAGTATATTGGATCCGTGCTTTCGTTCTTAAAGTGAAAGCAGACTAACAGAAAACTCCTGTCAAAGAAAAAAATCTCTCACTGATTTTGACTGAACAACTTTTATAAGGATTAATCTATATTTAATCTATACAGTGAAGACTATGCAGTGTTATTTTACATTTAGAACATTTATTTTAGATCTACCTGAAAAACCTGAAAAGAACTGTTTATTTAATTTGTGTCTTTGTTATATTGTATTTATTTTCTGCTATTGCTTGTAATTTGGTTATCTGTAGAAAAGGTTTTTAGCACTGAGCCCATAGTAACAGCCAAAAAAAAGTATCAAATAAACCTTTAACAGCTTTATTTTTGTATTTTTTTAAATAAATATTTCTACATTAATGTATTTTTTCCTACAACTGGAGTACCTCGTTTGTGTTGTTTCCTAATGAGGATTTACATTATTTTACACATTGCATATTTTAGCACAGAAGCCTGAAAGACTGTCTTGACTGTTGTCATATCTTAAGATTACTGATCTGTCTTTTTTTCAATTATTTATTTTTCTTTATTATAAAAAAAAAACTGTAAGCCTATTTTTTGTTGTGAATGTCCCAATTGAGGAATAGGATGTGAAAATGTAAGATAAATGTTCATGTTATATGTTTTGGTTGCATTTGTGAGTTAATAAAAATGTAGACGGTTGTTTAAAATATGTATAATATAATAGTATCGATATATCGATCGATATTCTCCTGTATCGAATCGTATCGAAATCGTATCATATAATTTTTTGAAGTATCTGCAAATATCGTATCGTTGGGTATGAGAATCGATATCGTATCGTGACAAACCATCCGATTTACACCCCTAGTATTGTACTGTAAATTTTTCCTTGTGTTGCATTTTTGTTAAATTAGAGTGTCATTTATTTAATTAGATTTTTTCATTAAGGTTTAATCTGCTTGGCAGCAATGACTACTTGTTTGAGAAGATGATTTGTCTAAATGAAAGAAAAGAATGCAGAAGATAGCACAGCACATTTTCGGTATCTACATTATGCATCACTAATTTCCCATGAATATTTGTTGAACCTGATGGCATGTTTCTGGCTCAGCAGCTGAGAGGCCCATGGAACAGGAGGCTGGAGGAACAGGATTCAGGAGAGTAGGCCAGCGCTGTGCACTGAAGCAGGCTTAATGGACATGTGTAGAATGGACAGATGCTCATTCAGACTATTTCATTCACATCTGCAGGCTCACAGACCAACAGCATGTCACATGTGTTACAGTCACAAACCACTGGTTCTTTTTCTCAATCAGGGAATACTGAACATGTGTAAAGAGGGATAAAGGGTTGCCGGGATTACTCGCCACTCATTTCTCCCAGAATGCATCTGTACGTGCATGTACTGAAGCTTGCCACGTGAGAGAGGGCTCTATATATGAAAGAGGCTTAAAGCACATATTAGTTTCTTTCACTGATTTCTCTTCCTCTTGTCATGCGACTCATATTCCTAACTGAGAAGCCTCTAGTTCAGTAAGTTTAGGCCATCTAGTTATGTGGCTTTCACAAGGCTGTTATCAAAGCAGACTGCGTCTCAGTCAGTTCCCTAGGTAGTGAATCACTAGATCGTGCAGACGAGTCCCTGCACTGGTAAAGAGACCATGGCTTAGTAAATATTGGGACAATTGATCAATCAATTTGGAAAACGTCAACACTGGTATTTATCAAAAAAAAATGGTTGCAACTTCTGTTTCATCACAAATTTAATTAACTGGCATTACATTTTAAATTATTTAAAAGGTATCATTTCATTTCTTGAGATAAATTGTACTTTATTTCTCCATCAGGGTGTGGCCAAAGGTTTCATTGGTGCTTTCTCATCATTGCAAGTTTTCAGATGCTGGCCAGTCACTTCTTCCAAAACTCCAAACACTGCCATGTGACCAGACTGCTCCACTGCAACTACATAGTGTGTGTACTTTCAACACTAAGACTTAAGGTAATATGTGTAAAAGTTTAAAGTGTTTACTACAATTAAAATGTGCTTTATTATTCTCAGTGACATCTACGCTAATATTAGACTGTCTCATTCTTATTCCGAGGTCACCGTAGCCACCAGATCCAGTCTGTATCCAGATCAGATAGTGAATCAGCACCTACAGACGCCCTCGACAGCCCTGAATGTCAGCGGAGACCAGGACAACTAGATGAGCCCCAGAGACAGATCCCCTCCGAAGACCTCGTCACCTAGATAGCCATCGGGACAAGACCACAGGAACCAGACCAGAATTATGCACAATCTGACCTGTGTTGCAGCCTGCAATTAAACTGCTGGATTCGTCTGGCCAGAGAAGAACGATGGAGTTTTGGTTCCTTCGAGAGTTTTGGTTCCTTTTCTTTAATACTGTAAAGCTGCTTTGATACAATCTGTAGTGTAAAAAGCACTATGTAAATACAGTGACTGGACTTTACTTGACTCAGCTCAGTTGAACTGTAACACCTGGTTCATTTATTTTTTTCTGAGTTCTGCCTCATTTTAAAGATGTAATTGTGAATAATTAGTAATATTTGTAAATGTTTGTTTTCAAACATTTTGTTTAACTTGTTTAGTCTTTAAATTCATTAAACAAATGTTTAAAATAAATTTTACAGTTGTATTATAAATGTAATGTTTGACAACTGGAGCACTTTAAAGGGATAGTTCACCCAAAAATGGAAATTTGCTGTTATTTTATTGACCCTCAGGCCATCCCAGATGTCAGTGACTTTTTTTCTTCAGTAGAACAGTAAAGAAGATTTTAATCTGAAACCGTGATCCTTGGCTATGCATACAATGCACGTCTGTGGCTGCCGGTTTTTGATTGTTTAGCTTCATAAGGCCTCAATGTGTCCTCAGGAGCGTTTGGTAATTTGGTCTTGTCTGTATATTTTTATTTGACTCTCAAAAGCCGGCAGCCAGAAACGTGCAGTTTATGAATTGCAATGTTTTCAAAGACAATGTTTTCACCTAAAAATTTCCTTTACTGTTCAATTGAAGAAGAAAAGTTAACTACATCTTGGATGGCTTGAGGGTGAGTCAATTAACAGCAAATTTTCATTTTTGGGTGAACTATCCCTTTAAGCCTGCATGTTTAGTCTGTATGACAAATGTTATAAATGCAGATTGTTATTAAATAAAGGCTATTATGTGTTGTAATGTGTGTGTTTTAGTGATTGATAGACACCAGGTAATACTTTTCTTAAACTCAATATAAAATATAATAACTAGTTCCACAGCAATTTCTTATGATGCCCAAATAATAAATCTTAGTTGAGGTAACATATGAAACACATGGAGTGAATGGTTAAATTTTAATTGATACAATTTGCTGTAGTTTTCTAAATGGTTTCTAATGCCAAACCATATGACATACAGACAAAATCCCTTATAGGAAAAAAAGCACTGAAAAGACTAATTACAGTACATCATTGAAGCGTAGCATTTTAATGGCCCTGAAAATAACAATATAATCCAGAGTGAACCTAGGAATCTCCCTCTGTAGACGTACCCTCCATTAATATGCACCAGATCTCCTCACATAAGACACTGTGATTACTGCCTTCTCTTCACAGACTGATGAGGCATTTGGAAGAGGACTTTAGCTCACAAAACGTCTCCATTTCAGAGTCAAGTACCTGTTGTTAATTAATTGCAAGGATGAAGGAAGCTCAAATGGCTGCAATATAACAGAGTGAAAAATTTAAGGGGGTCTGAATACTTTCCGTACCCACTGTAAACAGCCTCATGCTAATCCATACACAACCCTTATGTTTGAAAAGGCTGTCCCGAACCGCTTCTAGAAGATTAGATTTCCTAAAGAAGATTTCTATTTCCCAGTAGAGGGTCTCTACATACCCTTCAAATTAATAGCACGTTCTCCACCACTTTCATCAAGCTCCAATTTTCAGAAAAGAAAACGATATAGCAAAGGTTCACTCATGTGCCATGGTCGTTGACAGTCCCTAAAGAAGCAAATTTAATTATGAGCCAGCCTATTTTTCTTAAAGGGGTCATATGATGCGATTTCAATTTTTCGTTTCTCTTTGGAGTGTTACAAGCTCTTGGTGCATAAAGAATAAACACATTTCATTACACCAAATACACAAAATAATGTTCTTTTTAGCAGCATCATATGACCCCTTTAACAGGGTGGGACCTGGGAGTACAGAAAACAATAGTTCACTTGGCTACATGCTATATGACACATGACACATTTACACCAAGGTTTAAATAATCAATTTGTAAGCAGGTGTCTCAATGTACCAAATGTTTTACATTTAATGAAAACTATGAAATAAAGCATGAAATAAATTATCTGGCTATTTTTTTTTTATATTTATTTTTTTTGTCCTGTACTGCAGGATAGTTATCTTTAGTCTGGGAACCGAGGGCCTGACAATTCTTCAATGTTTATTTAACTGTTTGTTCCTTTAAGAATTTGTCCCTCTGTGCTGGGAGAGCACTCTTTGGTCTTTGAGAGGCTTTTATTCTGCATGACAGTCCCGTACTATGTCCCCAAAAGTACCAGGAGTGCATTCATTCAGTGAAATGTATACAGTTTTATACAACAGTTCGTTCTGGTTCTCAAATCTGATTGGTTGAGAACCATGAGATATTGTACTGGTATCGCTACAGGAACGCCCTTTCACAATTTTGTATCACTCCGCTTGTTCTAGCCGGGTCTATGTTTTTTTTTTTTTTATTATTCACCGAGCTATTCGTAGAGTACGTTAGTTAATATAAGAAGAAACGTCTAGCTTCGCGGTCTCTCTCTCTCTCATTTGGATGCACGTCTTGCCGCATTGTTTCTCTCTTATAACCTCATTATTTCTCACTA
>NW_015544334.1:547679-566858 GCF_001515605.1 Sinocyclocheilus anshuiensis | reverse complement strand
AGCACATGCCTTTGATACGAATTCTAAAAGTGACGCATGTTTAACTGTCAACTTGAGCTTTGAATCTGTGGCGGAAGCAAGTAGTTCCGCACAAAAGAGGGTTTTATTAGGCACTCTGTTGTTTCTTGTTTAATTACACACGTTCCGTCGAACTGTTGTATAAACGCAATATCACTCTCGTACTCGAGCGATACCGGCTCTATATCAGCGGCTGTGATTGCCTCCGGCACTCGGCCTGCGGCCTTGTGCCTCTGGCCTAATCACAGCCATGCTGATATAGAGCCGTTATTGCTCTCGTACTCGAGTGATATTGCTCATTCATACCAATACTTCAAACTATTTCAGTATTTCAAAATGTTTATAGTCAAAGTTATAAGTAAATTCATAAGTGCCTTATTGCACTAGGTAGGGTAGCATGCTTTGAACACTATAGCGGAGTTTAACAGAAGCTTGCATTACATTAAAAGCACTTCTACAAATCAAGTAATGTTCTATCAAACCATGTTCTACGAATCAAAAATATGTCTTCTAAGTGGGAATTTTTTTTTTAATTCAGTTAAGAAAGCAGATTTTACTCGACAATAACAGGTAAATTGTACAGAGCGGTAGCAGTAAAAGATTGTTGACTAAATGTGTTTAATTTTATCAAGTAAATCCTACAAGTTTTTTTTTTTTCAGTGCAAAGAGCATTTTCAGTCTGTATATTTCCAGTTCAGCCAGTCTGTACAAAGAGTCACATGAATGTCACATTTGATTAGTCACAAATTTCAAGTACATTACCATTAAAACGTTTATACCAGTACATTTTGTGTTTTTAAAATAATGTCTTATGCTCACTAAGCCTTCATTTTTTTAATCAAAATGCAGTAACATTGTAATATTGTTACATGTTAGTACAATTTAAAAATAACTTTGATCAATGTGGTTAATATAATTTAAAAGATAATTTATTCCTGTGGTGGCAAAGCTGAATTTTCAGAAAGTACAGTTTTCAGTCAAAAGTACAGCATTTATTTAAAATATATATCTTTTGTAATATTTTAAATGTCTTCACTGCAACCTTTAATGAATCATTACTGAATGCAAGTTTTTTTTTTTCAAACAAACATCTATTTATTGTTATTATAATAGTGTACATGTAACGTGAAACAAGGACACCTTAAAATAAAGTGTTACCCAAAAATCTTACTAACCCTAAACTTTTGAATGGTAGTGTACAATATACCGAATAGTGCCTTTAAAGCTCAGCATAATTAAGACTTACATTTTATCCAAATCTCAGTTATTTTCATCATTACATTTGATGTTTCACCACTCAACCAATTGGTTTCATTAGCTAGACTAATGTCAAGACTGAAAGTCTAATTTCTTCGGACTAAAATTCTACATCCTGTAATGTTTTAATCATGATGCTTCTCCGAGGTGAGTCAACACTCAGTAGACGACAATGCCTGAAATTGTGGACATCTGTGAAATTAAGGAACACACTCGGATTACAAAATTGGTCTGTCTCCAAGCCATTATACTCCTAATGGTTTGAAGCTTTTAATGAGCTTAGTGTTGAAACTTTCTCAGCATTTGTACTGCACGGGCAAGTGAGTGATTGTTTACATATGCCGCTCAGCCAAACAGCTGTTATTAGGTGGATGTTGATAGCAGCTTTTATTTGATTTTCATTTACTGGCTTGGTAGGGAGGAACACCATTAAAATTACAGATTTTTTGATGAACTGCTGCTTTTCTAATGCATTATTCAAACAGCACCATGGCAAAAGATGACCGTTTTCTAAAGCCGGCTACTGAAGTGCTAAATTATTAACTTGTGGTTTTTTATGTGTTTAAGGAAGGACGGCATTCTTTTTACAGTTGTTTTGGAAAGCACTAATGACAGATGGTGTAACGGTTATGAACAATTGTGTTTACATTAACTGTACATACTGTAGGCTAAAGCAAACCTGCTTTCCTTTGGCTACAGGATACACAAGCACACACACACACCAGCTGCTTTAAACCGCAGTCATGTCTCACCTGTCGCTCACCCCAGCTTTGACAAAAACACATTGTGATGGGAAATCATTACCATCAGACTGAGAGGGCTTACTCGCCCCACTGGCTTCTCAAAAGTGAGCCTTATACAAGAACGTACACATTCCCTTTCCCAAACCAGACCAGTTTAGATAAGCAAACCCTAAAAAGTTGGTCCAGGCTGCTCTGTGTTTATCAGTGTGTCTTGTGCAAGTTAAGAAACCTGGTGAACACCAGCATCCAGAACTCAAAATGTGTGACCTGTTCAAACCAAGGAAAGTAGCTATAACTATGAAGTTTTAATAACCTTTCATTAAATTGTATGAGAATAGAGAAGTCCATAACTATAACGAAAACGACACTGTGGAATGACTTGGTGCGAATGGGCCTGTTTAACAATTAAAGCCTAAATCATCTCACGTTCCTGCCATCCTTCCCAGCTCTTCTTCACCTAAGCCCCACTGTCATCTTTGCATTTTTTCTAGTTCCTAAGCCATGACATTTCGTAGCTATTCTTGGGTTTCCCGCGACAGAGAGTGACAACAAACCATGGCAGCTTGGCTTAATAATCATAAAATCTCCTGTTCAAACATTTGCCCTTGTCTCATCATCAGTTTGGCCTTTATCTCATCTAGCCGTGGTTTGAGCTGCTCCTGTGACCGCTGCCCTGGGGTGCAGGGACTGACAGGAGGGTCAGGAAGAAAAGGGAGTGAGGAGAGTATTTGGAGACTTACCCAGCCAGCTCCTGTTCAGATACACTGACACAAACACGGGCGGTACTGTAAAGAAGTCCACCACTGAGTTCACCTCCAACCAGAACCACAGCTTATCATTGGCTGCTATGAACTGGAAGAAGATGAAAAGAAAAAGAAACATATATATTACAGCATTTTAAGGAGGATCACATTTTAGTAAGTAGAACAAACAATTAAGATGAATGAACATTAGAATGAACAATTTCTAGTCAAGCATTAAAAGTTTTCGGGCCAAAACATAATATTGAGTGTATAGAATGTGGTAAAAAGATGTTGAATATGAAAGTTAAAATATGTACTTACACGCAGGCCAAAGTAGAGTAAGAAGAACACGTTGAATGCCATGTCAATTTGTAACGTGAAGTCTTTGTAGAAATTCTGACAGGATTCTATAGGACTACGGAGAAAGAAAAATAAATAAATGCTAATTTAATTGAAAACAAATTCATTTGTTTGGCCTGGAAACATTTTCCTGAAAATATTGTCACAATGCAATCTTAATCTTAATGGTCCTAAAACACGATTAATTTTCCTCATACAAAATATTTGTTTTCTTTTCTTCTGATTTTGAAGTGACATTTAACCTAGGCACATTTTTTGTGAGATACACCCTATAACACATCATATAAATATGCATATATAAAATATAAAACCCATCCTAATAAAACTGCACTATTTTCCAGGTTATATATTTAAATATATATTTGTCTTAAATAGCCTACATAAAAGTTCACATGTAGAATACAATATTCGTTTGCATTATAATTATATTCAAACCTCACATACAATAATTTATTTACATAGTCTGCTATTTGTACTTTTTGTTATGTCTAAACACATTGGTTCTGTACTCTACTATGGAAAAAAAGACAATCTAATATAATAACACTTTTGATGTTCATAGTGTTTTGAATCTGTACATACTGAAAACACAAAATTGTTTATAACTGTTAGAATTATTCACAAGAAAACACAAATGAATGTAATGTGTATTATAACTATATCTTCAATGAATTACAATGCATTAAAATACCTTTTTAAATATATATCTCAATGAATCATAGCAAGTGTTTTAAACAGCTCTAATATTTCTCCCTCTGGTATAAGACGACAGTCACGACATCAGGAAAAGTCGACTGCATGATTCAGGACAGTCTTAAAGCACCAGGTGCCTTTATCCATTAGTAAAAATCTTAAAATACATAAAAGCATTGCTGAATTATTCAATACATCTGGGATGGTTAACTCAACTGTTGAATGATTCAATTCAGGGCTCACAAAATCGCTATTCCCGGGGCTATTGTGTTTTCCAGTCGGGCAACCAAAATGTATCACCACTCTGCCCGACGGGCTATCTTAAATGCAGATCTCCTGCGGGTCCTTAAAAACTCCTAAAGTGAGTTGCATCAAACTTAAGGCCATAAAAAGTTTTAAATACGTTAAATGGTATAAGAAATGTCTTAATTATAACTTACAGTTGGAGATGGAAAGACAAGAGTCGCGATACGGCTGGATTAAACTTCAAAATGCAATGTCACTGAATAAGTATGAGCGCTGCACGTGTCAAGTCAAAACGCGGCGAGGATGTCTTTATTTGAATGTATCTGAAGGCAACGGACTGTCCTCAGAAACGTGTCATTGGCATTTTAATTTCATTTGACCTATAATTCCTGATAAAGCAGCGTTTATGAGCGCGGAGCTGCTTTGTGTACAGCCGTTACCGGGGAAACCGCAATATTTCAGTGCTCCTAAAGCGCCACCTCGTGGCAGAGAATGAATTTGTATTTCCAATAAGCCTTTCTGGCTGTTTATGGTCAGATCAATGCAAATATCAACTCATGTTTTTAAGCAACAAACACATTGAGTTGTAAATGAGAAAGAAGTTAATGTGCCTTCTAAAAATCTAAACAATTAAGACAATAATATTTATACGTTTTAAATTGACAATTTATATGCTTGAATTATCTCTTTTCATAAAAATGGTCTAAAGGCTGAAATGCTGTTGTATAAGATTTTTGTTTTTGTGAAAACCTGTATCTGAACTGTAAATCATGTAATTTTATGGCTCAATACTGTATGTTACCATAGACATGGTATACATTTTGATTGACATTTAAACTCTTATCTGATTTTCTATATTTAAAAATAAAAAAAGGGTCTTTTTTTATTTGGGCTAGTTAAATTAATTTTCGGGCTACCAAAATCTGAAGAGTACCTGCCCGAAGGGCTACCAGGGACTCTGAAATTTTGCGAGCCCTGCAATTAATTAAAAGGCTTAATTTCATAAGTCAGAAGCCTTTGAGCTGAGGTTAATGTGGTGCTGCCCTTTCACTGACATTATCATTGATCTCATGTAGGAAGTTATTTAGAGACCAGCCATTGAATTCACCAGGCATAAATAATACGAAAACTAAAGACAAAACTGCTGAAATAAGGCAAAAGAAGCCCATAATGTAAGCTTAACTAGGCCTTCATGGCCAGGAATAGCTTTCTATCAAGTTACAATTAGCCGTGTCTCAAAATGCACGACCGTCAACATGTGTACACTGTGAAACACAAAGCGTCTGATCCTTGAGCTCAATGTCTCTTCACACTCCACAATTACAAGAGATCTCCTGACATGTGGCATCCATGCAGAAAGTATCCCTGCTCAGAAATCTTTAACAGCTTCCTCCTTAAGCCACATTAAGGCCTCAATGTCCTTTTCCAGCAAGATCCTTGACAGCCTAGGCCTTAAGACGACACTTTCCCAGGCCCTTATAAAGTTGTGAGCTGCTCTGAGGTCAGCTGAGAGCATGCTATGCCAACTAATAATGGTGTAAACAGCGCCCAGGTGCCACTGAGCTTTTAACTTACATTAGGTGGCCTCAGCTCCTAATCGAGCGCCTGTGGAGGACGTACAGCAATGTCAGTGCGCACAGATCTATGCCACCCTGAGGGACACACGCACTGGGCTATTTCAGGCCCGCTATGTTTCTTCTTCATCATCTTTTACAAAGAAGTGCCACTGTGGCACTCACTCATACAGGGCACAGAAATTAATGCATATCCTGAAAACTGCCCTGGGATGGTTATCCCATGTGCTTTTGGGCCCAAACATCCCATTATGTAATAAACAATCAACATTATTAATCACTATCAGTGCACTAAACCTCTGTGTAAGGCATTACAAAAAATATAGAAAAATATATATAAATTTTTTTTCATGCACTTGTCAATTGAAATGTTGCAGGCTTTTCATAACAGTTTTCTTTTTTTCAAAATATTGGAATATTTTTTGAGTTGAGTATTTTCTCATGCACTGAGCCAGAAATATGCAATTACCCCCAAATTAAAATTAGTTTTATTTCTATATTCTGAAGGTTTTTACAGAGTTTTTTTTTTCATAAATCAATTGTCTAATTTTATAAATTTTACTCCTAAAAAATATTTGTATTTTTACTTTATTTTATTTATTTTTTCTGGCTGTTTATGGTATTTTCTGATTTATGAAGTGATAATGATTTTTGATAATCAAAAATCCCTTCTGTAAAACCCTTTGGAAAGGACAACAAAATGAAACAAGAACCTGGCTTTATCCAATATTCAGATTTCTGTTCTGGAAATGTATGCAAATGTGTGCATATTTAATTAGCTAATGCCTCATTTGCATATTCAAACATAACATTTCAGAAGACTTAATACAAAGATGTTTGCAATTCTTAAACTGAGGAAGCATTGTGATTTCAATATATATATATATATTATTTTTTTTTCCCCGAGTCTGAGTCGGGAACCGCTACTGGAGCCTGGAGGGCGATGGGGCGGCACACAGCAGGTCTAGGTTAATACAACAATGACTGATTTAGGCCAAGGCACCATTTCTAAAATAAGAGTGATTTAGCACCTACAAGGGCACCGGACAGCTAAAACCTCTGTCGGAGGTCTAAAAATATCCTTTCTGTTTTAATTCTTCCCTGAGGTGCTCTCTGCATGTGCTTCTAAAAGAAGAAAATACACAAAGCAATGCCCCGGTGTTTTCTTCCTCTTAATGAAAACAGGAGGAAGTGAAAGCTCTAAGCAGGGAAGACGAGAGACTAAAATTTGTTTAGGAGCTAAGGTTGATATTTGCAGCGATAGTCATGGCAGAGTGTTCAAACAATCCTCTGTTCAAGCTTGAGAAATGCACAGAGGACTAGCTAATCTTCAAAGAAGCAAGCTGAATATTTTTGAGAATTTCCATCCGGTTCTATCAAATACAAATGTACACATGAAGCAAACAGCACTGCAAAGCCAGCTTCCCACATACAGAACTCAATTCATACAAAAACGAATGGCAAAATAAAGAGAGGAATGTGAATTGAAACGGCATCTCTTATCTGTTTATTGATTAAGCCCCCTCAAAAAGAGGTCATGCTGGACTGAGCTTTTTAAACTGCTTTCCTGCCCTCTGCAAGAACTCAGTGTGATTACCTCTGGAAAACACAGACCCCATCAAAGCTTTTCTCTCAGTGATAAGACCCTATTACTGCAAAAAGCTGCTGAATCAGAGCTGGGCAAACCTCCATCCTTATGTAAATATATGACACTGACAATGTGGCCTCCTCAGCAGAGACAGAGAGCTTGACGAATCTTTTAGTAATTTTCTACTTAATGGCAGGACAGAGAAATATAGCTCAAACAATTATTCAAAAAAATAAAGAATTGTATTATAATAATAAATTATTTTATTTATCTTACATTTCAAATGGTTTTTTTTTTAAATAGAAACAACAATTATACATATAAGTAAATGTTAAATAGCTAAATTTATTATAGAAAATATAAATGTAGAATTAAAAAAAAAAAAACTTTTTTTAACAATGAAACAAATCATTGAGTCAGAGATATGAAATGATTCCAGAACTGATTCAAATCTTCAGGTTTTGCTACTGATCAATAATAAAACATCTGTCTAAATGTTCTCATAAGTCATAAGACAAGGAAAGATAAGTAGACTAATGACACATTCTGTAGCATCCAAACATTTTGTCATAAGCACAATTTTGCTTAATATTATAGTGCCACAGAATCACTAAGAATAGAGCGTGAATATTTAACATGTAACCCACATCTGAGAGATCTTAAGGTGAGAAATCTTAAAAGATATCAAACTAAGCCATTACAGGTGAAGCTTGATATTAAAACGAGTTAATATTTCATCAGCTGCTGCAATGCATTATTAGAGGAGTATATGACATTGAATCCTGACACTGAATATCAGACACAGGCATGCATCACAGTCTTGGAGAACATGACCTGCCAAGGTCTCGCTTTCTCCTCCTCCTCACTCTCTAAAGAACAGGCTGCTGGTGTGTGGGGGATTTTCAAAGCGTAGGGACGCTGCATAGAATTAAACGGGGTGGATTATTCATCTCTGCAATGCAGTGCCAGGATGATTATTTCTGTGGCTTCTCAGTGAACGGGCCATGTATTTCCCTGCCCTTTCACAGCATAGCGTCCTAAAGCTTTTCCAGGTTAATACAGCTCAGCCTAAAAGCTGTATGTAGAAGCATCCATTCATCTAACCAGCTTCAAAAGTAAGTCATCTTTCTGACCTCACTGCATTAATAATTAATTAAACCATGTCTTTTTGCACCTTTATCAGTGCTGGGATTGAGCATTCAATACTATTAGGCTCTGGCATTGCAATATGTAACTGCGCTAGAGCGCTGATCACCCAAAATGTCATAAGTGGGACACAAAATAAAGGCATCCCTTGAAGGAGAGCTTCCCCTGTTGTTGCCCTACATATTTCTTGCTTCATTGTTCAGCCCTAAAAAAAGACTCTATGGTCTATGGGGAAAAGTACAGACTGTTCCCATTAAAAAATATGACAACGAAACTACAATGTTAAGAAGTTTTTAACAAAACTACAACACAGCACTAATATATGATGTATTTTCACTTGACCTTCACGTAAATGTACTGAGCTAGAGCAAGAATGGTACATCCCCTTGCAAAACTCACCTTCACGATGCTATGAATAAAGGTGACTTGACTTGACTATGAGTGCAAGGACATTAATTGGTTCCTAAGGTCTTCCGAGTGTTTGTTAGCCCAATGCTAGGTGGTTTCTAGAATGATTTGGGAGGTTGATACAGTGTTGTTAGGTGGTTTTTATACTGTTGATACTGTAGATAGTTGCTAAGATGCTAGGAGCTGTTCAAAGGTCTGTGAGTCAGAACAGCCGGCATTGTAGTCTACTCTACCAGGATCAGGAAACAGTCCTCCATAAAATGTGCTGCACACATCTGAATATTTGGGTTGAACTGTTCTGGAACAGTGTTGTAAATGCAACTTAACCACTGATTTCTAGTCGTGTCCTCTTTTGGAAGGCCAAACAAAGTAGTTTCGCTTTCACAATGAAACACAGCGTCACACACGGCAGGCTAGAGTGAGTGGCGGCCGGAGGGCTTGAGTGAGCAGAGGCCGGCTTGAGTGAGCGGCAGCGGGCGGGCTTGAGAACGGCGCAGCCGGCGGCAACCACATGTGATGACCCCGGGCTGGACTCCGCTTCGTCCACGGTGAAAGCCGATCCGGTCGCATCATATGACCCCTTTAAGATATTTTTGATGAAATCTGAGAGCTCTCTGACCCTGCATAGACAGCAACACAACTGACACATTCAAGAAACGTAGTAAGGACTAGTGGTCGACCGATATATCGCCAAGGCCGATAGGGTTGTGCTGATAAGATAAATCATTAATGATGCAAATATTAACTACATTTTCTAAAATAAGAACGTGTTTTAAATAGGCTACAGAAATTGAATAAATTGTAAATTAACTTATATTTATTCAACAAAACATTATTTAGTCAAGAGCAGTGAGGGATTTTCTCTGGATGTTGTTTGATTAACATTAATGACAGACGGCACATCTTTATTATGCTGCTGCTGTCACAAGACCTATTTCACGGATCCAATACTGATACACGTTTTCTTTTGCAACTGTTTACATTAACTTAGGACAAAACCGACAGTGCTTATGAGGATACTCGCGAGGACAACAATTTTGATGTCATTTTGTGTGTATTTGGCCACTTAAGCGCAACAAGCTTTAAGCACTTAAGCGCATCAAACTCAATTTGACCACAGCGCGCGCTTTGGATGTGACTGTGAGCATACAGAAAAGCGCCTCTGCAGCGCGCGAATATCGAATGGCTTAAAAAGACGTGAAAATAATAAATTTTTGTGAATTTGCTTGAGAAATTTGAGGCAATCAGTTTCCACAGGTTTTCCAAGTAAGTTCAACTCATTACTTTTTACAGTGCATCAGCCACCCTGCTTTCCAAGATATCGGCTCCCGGCTGTCAAAAAAACAATATCGGTTGACCACTAGTAAGGACATCGTTAAAATAGTCCATGTGACATCAGTGGCTCAATCGTAATTTTACAAGATTACGTTTTGTGTGCAAAGAAAACAAAAATAATGACTTCATTCAACAATTTCTTCTCTTCCGTCTTCATCACACGTTCACCAGAGTATCATGACGCAAGAGTGTGGTGCTGCTGACGCAAGAGTGTGGTGCTGCTGACGCAAGAGCCGGCGTTCTGACGTAGAACATCCATCTCTCTTAGTTCATCGTCTGTGTATTCTGGTTCAAATAAAGTAAGGCTAGGCAAACAATTGCAAGTCATCCTCTCTGTCGAAATCTTCAGACATGTTTATGAGGACTGTTTTATGTACAGTGTGCGTCTTCATCTGCTTGTAAACAAGGCACAGCGCACCACATGCATGCGTCGCGTCGAAGACTGAAATTGTTGAATAAAGTCATAATATTTGTTTTCTTTGTGCACAAAAAGTATTCTTGTAGCTTCATAACATTATGGTTGAACCACTGATGTCACATGGACATGGATTTTAACGATGTCCTTACTACCTTTCTGGGCCTTGAACTACCATGTAGTTATGCTGCTGTCTATGCAAGGTAAGAAAGCTGGTTTTTCATCAAATGTTTTCGCTCAAAAAAACTAAACAAAAAACAAAACAAAAAAAGATGAATGACAGTTTTGGGTTTGGAACAACTATCCCTTTAATACTCTTGTTCCCAAGTATACAATTGAGCAATAATAAAAGTGAAGCTTGCCGTAGCAAATTCTACTAATAATGCAAGGGCAACTGGCACAGACATTGTGTTGTACAGTAGGTTCATTACAACTGTCTTGTTTCAACACAGTCATGCAACAAAACACTCCGTGTCTCCACTGAGGAGGCTTTTCAGTCCTCAACTGCGGATCAGTTCGAACAAAAGAAACAGTGTCCTGAAAAGTGACTCCTTACACAAAAGGAGGATTATCCAGAGAAACTCGGGGGAGGGTGGCCATTGGCCACTAGAGTGAGCTGTGCATCCACAGTGTTGAGTGAAGTGGCCCCCTAAAAGCCAGACGTGTGTACTGAGGCGATGAAAAAGACTCCTGTCTGCAATTGCTGCTTTCACCCTTCATCAAATTTTGAGTTACCTTAGGGAGTAACCATCAGCTTAGAATCACTCAAAATGTCCCACAAAATGTCCCCAAGATGTCTACAGGTGGCTTTTTTAACGGACGATTACGCTGTCTATTTGACAGATGCATTCAATGTGCCGCTGTTCCCTGTTTACATGTGCAAGAGGCCAAATCAAGAGAAAGACGTGTGGTTTGTTCCAGACATTCTTGAACAGTTGTGATAATTAGCAGCGTAAATGAGTCGTAAGAGTCGTCAGCGGATGATCCATTATCGAGACCATTAACGCTGGAGTCACGCGGTACAGCAGGTCAAATGTGGAGCTCGCGAGGGTGAGAACCTGCGTGTCGGTTGCACACATCTCCCTCTGGTGAAGACAGCAGCAGTGGAGGTTTCAGCTGCCAGGACTTCAGGTGGTAACTCTAGAGCCAAACGCGATGTAGATCATTAAGAGCACATCAAAGCACCCACCTCCGCTGTCACAACCTGATCTGGAACTGAACCGGGTGGGAAAGACAGACCACTAACAAAACACTCACACACACATGCACCAGCGAGTTCAAGCCTTCTATCTATACCAGGGGTCTTCAACGGGGATCTTGCTTATTAATACATGAAAAAAATGAAGTTAAATGTATAGTTCACCCAAAAATGGAAAAAAAAAAATCTGTCATCATTTACTTATTGTCATGTTGTTTTAAACCTGTACGAGTTTCTTTCTTTAGTGGAACATTTTGAAGAATGTTTTAAGTGTTTTTGTCCATATAATGAAAATAACTCTGGTCTAAAACAACACTGGACTTTCATTGTATGGACATTTTTCAAAATGGTTTCGTGCTCCACTGAAGGAAGTTATACAGTTTTATAAATACAAGTTTTCATTTATCATCCTATCCCTATCTCAAAAATCCCTTTAAATTCAACTAGAGCTAAAGTTTAGAGGATAAAGTTTAGTTAAATATTTCACAGTCCACATGGAAATTAATGAAATTAAATTAAACTAAAATGCAATGCACAAATATATGAATCTGTACAGCAATTATAATAATTACGATATACTGTATAAATATAAAATTATGCAGTCTAAATTGATAAAGAGAGACAATAATGACATTTATACTGTTATATATGTTCAGCTTTGCCATCAAAGGAATTAATTACATTTTAAAATATATTAAAACAGAAAAAAAAACTTATTTTAAATTTTAAATAACATTAATATTGTAATACAATAATATTGTATTGTAATCATAAAAGCAGCATAAGAGATTTTACCGACCACAAACTTTTGAACGGTACTGTGTATATTTTAATGGATGTGAGGTATGTAAATGTATTATTATGTGGTACTATAAACCTCAAAATTCCACAACAAGCCTGTCATGCTCCATATCTCTATCCATGTAGGGGTCCTGAAAAAGCCTGATAAGGCTGAAGACCCCTGATCTACATCAGAAAAACATCCTTCCAGGTAAGTACTTCTATCACTCAGCTGCTCACTCATGGGTTAACCGCTGCACTGTTTGAGGTGTCACAGCACTGTCTGTCAAGATTTTAAGTACAGAGAACTAGTGTCTATATGGCTATCATTCACGTCTAGCACTGTTCAACCTCCCTACAGAAATTATTAGAGCAATGTCCAATCTGACAACAAGTCCAGTCTAATAACATATCCAGATCACTCGGTTAGGCTCTGTTATCTGGAATCTACCCACACTGCAATGCTAGTGAATTCAGGACATCGCTTGTGTGCAAAAATCCCCTTATTGAGACCTCAGACAATAGATGTGACAGGACAGCTTAGACTAGGCTGTCAGTCAGTTTGCGGAAGAGCCACTGATTCACCCAAACAGTATAGAGCAGTGGTCCTCAACTAATGATTTAAAAATATACAAATATATTATTAAAGGAGTCCACTATGAAATGAACGAAAATTTTAGATTGAAAATGTTCTGATAATTTACTTACCTTCATGCCATCCAGCATGTTCATGTCTTTCTTTCTTCAGTCTAAAAGAAATTAATGTTTTTGAGGAAAACATTCCAGGATTTTACTCCATATAGTGGACTTCAATGGTGGCCAATGGGTTCAAATTGCAGTTTCAACGCAGCTTTAAAGGGCTCTACACGATCCCAGCTGAGGAATATCTAGATTCCTCAGCTTATCTAGAGAAACGACTGGTCATTTTCTAATAAAAATACAAATTTATATAGGTTTTAACAAAACATGCTCTAGCTCAACCTCACACATTACGTAATCATGTACGCGTGACGTAGGCGGAAGTAGCGACCCAGTGTTTACAAAGCAAATGTGCAAAGAAAGTCAAAGGCCCTTTACAAAAAAGGTAAAACAACGATGTCGGACGATTTTGAAGTTGGAGGAGAAAATGACATGGAGTTTTTCTCCCTACCCTACCTTTTAGAACGAAGCACACAGACGAAGAACTAACCACGAGTGACTTTTCCAACATGATTACGTAATGTTTGAAGTAGGGCTGCACGATTAATCGCATGCGATATTTAACATTGAGCAGCATTAACTACACAGAGCCGTTGTTCACTGACGAGCTGCGCTAAACCATGTTCATATTCGTGCGATTTTTTGCGCAGCTCATCAGTGAACAACCGCTGATTACAGAACCGGCTTTACTGATAAGATGCGCGTTAAATATCGCATGCGATTAATCGTGCAGCCCTAGTTTGAAGTCATGGATGCACATTGCAGAGCTAGTGCTAGACAAGAATTTGTGGTTAAAAAAAGTATATAATTTATTTATTTTAAATTGTTTAGAAAATGGCCGATCGTTTCGCTAGATAAGAACTAGGGGTGGTGAAATTAATAGTTTCTTCGATGCATCGCGATGCAGACGAGGACGATTTGGTATCGGTTCAGTAATAGACCATAACCGATTATAACGTACTGACGCTTTTCTGACGTCATTTGTCGCATACGTGCTTTGTCGCAGTAGCATACATTAGGCACGTTCGGCTTGAAGCGCCGCTGCACAGAATGATCAGTGTATGACCAAGTACCGCGAGAGCGATAAGAGAGCAGACGGATCCTTATGCTTTCAAATCGCTCTCGCGGTTTATGACATAAACTGATCATTCTGTGCACTAAGCGCTGCTTCAAATCGAATGCGCCTAATGGCAGAGGGAGGCCAGACACTAGTGCTAGTAATTAAAATTCCTCCAACTACTTTAAAAGCCGACATCTGGCCACATTTCGGCTTTTATGAAAAACCTGAGCACGACCTGGAGAAGACACAGGCTGTGTGTAAATCATGTCACGCACAATGAAATATGTAGGGGGTAGGGATGGGCAAATGAAGCCTCGTGAAGCACTGAGGCTTTTCCTCTGACTGTTTCGGGAAAAGATTCAAAGCTTTGAGCGTCTAGAAAATATAAAAATGTTATGGTGTTATGTTATGGTGGTTCATAAAAAATATAGCAGCCAAAAGCGTGTGAAAGACGCTCCGTAGGACGAGGCATCTACCACATATTCCACAGATCGATTCAAGTTACGTGCACAAATAAAAGCCTAACAGTGTGTGTGTTTGTGTTTGTTGAGTTTCTGATAAATTAATTTACCCATTAAACTGTGCAATTTAATACTAGTACAAATATCAATATGATGTAATAGAAGCATAATGTACTCAAATGAATTGCATATGACAAATGTTGAATTTTTCTGAAATAATTTGTATTCTTCATATTACTTATATGACTGGGTATCTAAAATGTAACTGAATAAGTCAGAATTAAAACTTATTCGTAAAGTAAGATCTGGGGGATCGAACATTTCGACACGCAAAGTGAATCGCGCATGTGACTGGACAGAAAGTGAAGCTTCATTTGTCATTGGTCACGTGATTTATATGACAATTAACAACACAACACAAGCTTTGAATCAAGGATTCATCTAGCACGACCATTTATTCTCGACACAAGCTCCGATGCCTCGGTTCAAATGTCACATCACTAGCAGGGGGTAATACCACTAACTTAAGAAACCAGGTCAGGTACAGTTCATGTATCTGACTGCTTGTATTTATTGACAAAATTGTATAAATGTGAAGTAAAATTTAAAATTAAGGATGCAGTGCATTGTCAATGCATTGTGATTAGTGAAAAAGTGAAAGTGAAAGTGACAGTGACGTGACATGTGGCCAAGTATGGTTACCCATACTAGGAATTAGTGCTCTGTATTTATCCCATCCTAAGTGCACACACACAGCAGTGAACACACACACACCGTGAACACACACCCGGAGCAGCACCCGGATGCATCGTGATATCGAATTGAACCGACTCGATGACATGATAATTGTAACCGAACCGAACCGTGAGACCAGTGTAGGTTCACACCCCTAATAAGAACCTTATTCCTCGGTTGGGATCGTGTAGAGCCCTTTAAAGCTGCACTGAAACTGCAATTTGGACCTTCAACCCGTTGGCCGTCATTGAAGTCCACTATATGGAGAAACATCTTGGAAAATTTTCCTCAAAAACCTTAATTTCTTTGCAACTGAAGAAAGAAAGACATGAACATCTTGGATGACATGGGGGTGAGTAAATTATCAGGACATTTTCATTCTGGAAGTTAACTAATCCTTTAATTCAATTCATTTTCATATTGTTATCCTATTTTTAATTGTCCACCATTTCTGTTTGTTTCCTAGTTTGTTTATATTAAAAATAAACAAACTTCTTTGTCATAATTATAGCAGTAATTCTGGAAGAAATATGAAGGACCCTTTAAAAATGGTGTCAGATAAAAAGGAGCTTTGAGTCAAAAAGGTTGATAACCGTTAGTTTAGATGACACGCACTTTGTTGCTGTTTAACTATTTCATATATCATTAACTCAACACACTTTCAGTGTTTCCCATACATTGATTTATTTGTGGCGGCACTCCACAATATCAAAACTGACCGCCACAAATAGATTTTCCAAAAAGCTTTGAATTCGTTGAATAAACATGAGCACTGCACGTTTCAAAATCGAAACCCGGTGCGGATGTTTTTATATCACTGTATTTCTGAAGGAAACCGACTGTCTTCAGAAAATGTTGGATATAATTTTCATTTCATCTTGCCTGTAATGCCTCATAAAGCAGCGTTTGTGAGCTCAATGCTTCTTTTTGTACAGCCGTTACCGGGGAAACCGCAATCTCTTCCACTCTAAAAGTGCCTCCTGCTGGCAGAGAATGAATTTGCATATATGCCGCCACAAACAGAGTCTAAGTCTGTGGGAAACACTGCACTTTCTATGACTTTCTCTGACTACAACAAATATGCAGCTCAACCTGTGAAAGAACAGCTCAGACGGAGTCAGCTGACTCATTTGAACATAACAAATGAGTCGGTTGAACCGACTAGCAAATTAATATCAATCAAAGTGGGATAACCTTTTAAGCTGTGTTCACACACCAATGACCTTGTCTCTGTAATGTGAAGATCCTAGTATTTTGGCTGCAATATTATTATTAGATGATTTATTTATGGTAAAACCCATGCTATCATTCTAAATTTTCTAAGAATTTGTTTTCTTGTTGCTAAAAAAAGTAATATTCTGCTGTTGAAGAGGTTTGTTACTACTACAGATGAACTAAATCTGTTTATCGTCTGTCTCACATATGCACTCAAATGAGGAAGCCGCTGACTCTAAGCTGTAATATGAAAACGTGTATTGTAAATGAGGAGCCAGATCAGGGGTTTTTTTTCTGAATGATGTATGAACACGGCAAATCACCCCTCCCGCCGCTTCCTTTACCATCCTGATCCCAGCATTATAGGGATTAAAATCTCCCATCATGCCTGGCTTCGCTCCAGCATGCACACACACAGACTGTATGTAAGACTTTATACGAGACTGTACACATGCTCATTTGAGCGCTTAGATTTAAACTGCACGTGTTGGCTTTTTATATGCTGCGCAATGCCAACACAGCAATCTGTACCTCAGACAAACTCGCTGCTATATTCATAGTGATTGAGTTTCGCTTATTATACAATCAGTGATGTAAAAGTATACACAGACTGGCCATCACATTGAGTAAAGTTCATCTCGAAAACTGTGATACCTGGTTGCCTGGGCAACAGCTAACTGCACACCTTTCTCTAGGGAGCACAGGGGAGAGGGGTGGGCGGTAGAGATGCTCTGCTAATGTAACCATGGAAACTGGCCTGCTTGGCTTTCATTGACAAAATAATCCCATCACACCAAGGCTTAGTCTTTAAAGTCCAACATTACAGAACAAAACCTTGAATTATATAATGGTAACCTTAACAGTAACAATGAATGTAGGGTTCATTAATATGGTATTATTATCTATATGGGAAAATAGTACCTTAACACTGTAGACTGCCCTGCTACCATCTGTGCCTTGTACTCCTAATGATAAACTATTGGAGGTTTATGCACTGTACAGAAATCTGACCTAATTGTTTATCAATTTAAAGACAAATTTTAGTATTTAATGCATTCTTCAAGCTTAACCTTCAACCTGGATATCAAAATTATTGTAATAATTCAAATCAATCAACAAAATCAAACAATTTCTTTAATGTTTGGGAAATTTAAGTTTACAAACTAATGTTATTCCCAATTTAACAAGCTCCTACTGAGTAATGTCTTCATTTATTACAGCTAAAGCTAAATCTGCCACCCTGTTGCAGAATGTTGCAAAAAATTTTTTATAAATATTATTTTACATTTTTATGTTCGTTAAATCTTTACTGCTAGAAAGAAACAATCTCAAAATGGATTTTTAATTGTCTTAAAAGTAGCAAATTTCAGTTATAAGAATAATTTTCAAACTTCACATTAATAAGTACAAAATAAAAGATTTCTTGTCATTTTCTAAATGTTGACCCTATTATCCCTATTATATCCTATCCCTATTATAGTTATCCCTATTTTGTGCCATTCATAGAAAGTGTCTTTATAGTGAAATGAGGCAAAGGAAATCACTTGTTTCTAAGATCTGTTTTTAAGGCGTTTGACTCATGTGAGAATAAATAATTCAGGCCAGAGTTGTTGAATCAGAATAGTACTCACTCCGAAGAATCTATGAAGTATATTCCCAGAGCTCCGATGCTGAGTGCAAAGACCAACACCACCTGGAGGGGGAGAGAGAAAGAAAAGTGAGAAAGGGGAAAGGATATCATTAGTGAAGGTCCACTGAGAACAGTACCACTTACAGAGAACAGTTTAATCCAGGAGCTGCTCAACAATGAGCACAACTCATTTCCACCCATGCTACATGTGCGGATGAGACATAATAAACAGGAAATGTTATAAAACTGATTCCAAACCTAGTGGGCTGTCAATCTAAGCACTGTTTATGAGCATCGTGGGTGCATTTGAATGCTCAAACATGCCTGTGAAGCAGTCTAGGGCAGTGTTTCCCAACCTGTTTTTAGTCGTGGCACCCTTTGGAAATTTTAACAAACTTGTGGCACCCTACAAAATTAATTTTGTCACAATATTTGAATTTCTAACTTCGATATGATCATTTGAAAAGTGTAGATATTCTGCAGAATATAATGTCATACAGATATTTTTTTATATTATTAAAAAAATGTGTCCATCAATGGTGACAATCAGTAGGCTAATTTCTAATGAAGAGACCAATTTATATGACAGATTTTAATGTAGGCTTTTATACATATGTAAACATTATTTAATTACCATTATAACTAGCTATCTCACAAATTTTTGCTCACTAATTTTGTACTGTAATTTTGGTGCAGTAGCACGAGATTTCAAACTTTGAATTGAATAAAAAATGACAAGTAAGCAGTCAGTAATAAAATAAGAACAAATAAAGAAATTAATAATGATAGCACAAATAAAAAATAACGACAGGCCTTCGAATTAAATAAATTGCTTTTTAGTTTTTCAGGTAGGTCTAACAGTAGGGTTAAGATAT